>NC_080582.1:4800000-5132865 GCF_029962835.1 Magnolia sinica | reverse complement strand
TTCTGTGAACGTGCATGGCAGGACTTCCACGTGCATTTTTAGAAAAAATAAAAAAAGGGTTATGTTAGTCTTGATAAAGCAGGAGGAAGGTTCTTGTGATCCATCTTCTTGTATCAATTACAATAATAACCATTTGGAAGAGAGAATTTGACTTGGGCTATTTTGCCGAAGTTAATTCGGATGCGGATTAGCTATTAGAGTTGGGCATCGGACTGAGTAGGATCGAATTGGGCCCAATCCGAACTCGGACCGATCCGGGACCGAGTCCGGGTGATCTGACTCGGACCGATTTGAACCCCTGCTGGCCTGAACCGATCCGAGTTCGACTCAGTCAAGAAAACCAAGTCAGATTGGATTGGGCAAGGTTCGGATTGGATTTGGGCATCAGATTCTCAGCGACATCCGCATGAGTGATTTTGCCCTCTTCCAGCAAGTATTGCAATCCGTGCAATCTCCAAGCCTAGCTCATCTGATGTAGAGCGGGTCGCGGACAGTTTCATGGCCAAGATGGATCAGAAAAGGCCCGATCGACGACAAAAGCGATCCGGACTGTCGGACCTTAGATCGGGCGTATCTCGCAATCTGGAATGAGTTATCTGATGTAAAATATATGATTTTGGGGGTAGAACGAGCTACTTTAGCCAACCAACCCTGCTATGCCGGGTTGTGTAGCCTGGAATTGCGAAAAACCCCTGGATCGACAGTCGTTTCCCTGTTTTAATTTCGTTTTTACTATAAATAGTAAGTTTTAGTTTGATTATAACTCTTTATCCGTCGGGCTTTAGGAGTTGCGCCCAACATGAAAAGAGCTTAAAATAATTAGGAGAACGGTTTAGTGAAGCCAAATAGGACACTTACTATTTTTGGCCGAAAACCTTGCGCACTAGTAGACATCATAACCGTCTATAAATAGTAAGTTTACTATTTATAGTAAGTTGCGGATTTTAGGAGTTTGAGTTGTAGTTTGATTCTGATTTCTTTCCCGTTGCTTGGTACCCCTATTTAAAGGGTTGTGAACTCATTTTTATTCATCAATTAATCAATTTCGAATTTATTAGAATTTATTTCTATTTTCTACTTTCTTTCCTCGTGGATTCGAGAAGTCTCTTGAGGAGTCCAGAGAAGCTCCGTGGATTCGGAGTAGTTATCCTCATCACTTTCATCCCTACGTCAATTAGTATCAGAGCGAGGTTTCCCCTCGGACCGATGGTAAACAACGAAAGTATGAATCAAAATCCTGTGAATGGTGATCCAGGGATTCGTTATCTTTCGGAAAGAATGAAAGCTTTCCACCGGGAGAGTCAGTTGACCATGCAAAGGTTGCAGGCAACTCTTGATCGTCTTGCAGATGCGCTACTTCCGCTCCGAACCGTAGGCGGTGCTCCACCACCTTTGATTGCTCCACGACCCATAGTGGCTCCACCACCCATGGTTGCTGTACGACGCAACTCCGATTTTCGTAGAGCACTACCAGTGGCAAACCGTGGGGCTACACTAGATGATTTAAGTTCTAGCGACGAGGACCTTAATGAGGGTTTTGCCCGACGACCAATCCATGGAGGTGATCATCTCAAGGTAAGGCTGAACTTCCTAATTTTAACGGTTTATTACGTATAGAAGATTTTCTCGATTGGTTAACCGAAGTAGAGAGATATTTTGATTACATGGACGTACTAGATCATAAAAGGGTAAAATTGGTAGCGTTTAAATTAAAATCTGGTGCTTCTGCATGGTGGGAACAATTACAACTCTCACGAGCCCGCCAGAACAAGGCGCCCATCTTATCATGGCCACGGATGAGACGTCTTCTTCGATCCCGATTTCTTCCAAGTGATTACGAGCAGATATTATTCCAGCATATCAAAATTGCAGACAAGAAAATTGAACTGTCACAGATTACACTGAAGAATTCCAACAGTTGGCTACACGAAACGATCTGTCAGAATTTGAGTCACAGAAAGTGGCACAATTTATAGGTGGGCTGCAACCGACAATTCAGGACCGAATTCAGATGTACCCAATTGGGACCATGGATGAAGTAGTTCAATTGGCGTGTAGGGTAAAAATACAACTTGCAAGAGCTCCTGCTAATCCATATCCTTCAACTTGACCCCTCATGACGGGTCCCACACAGGATCCAGTGCTGCCACGAGGAAAAGATCCAGTTCCTCAACTTCCTACAACCGCAAATCGTGATACAGGGAACGGCTCATCTAGACCTCAACGTGCAGCACCCACAACAGCGGGTCCGAGTAAGATTCCAAATCCTTATGCTCGACAAAAGTCGAATAATTGTTACCGCTGTGACCAACCAGGCCACTTATCAAACACTTTTCCTCAATGTCCCCCAGCACACTTGACTATAAACGAAGGGGGCACTGAAGATGAGGCCGCAAAAGAAGACCATCGCTTTGATGAACATGAACAAACCACTGAAGAAATAGCAGGTGGCAATGAAGTGATAGGCGAGGATCGTGGTGAATTTTTAGTTGTGAGGCGATTACTGTATGCCCCACGAAAGGAATTACATCCACAGCGACACAATATATTTCGTACTCAATGCACCATCAACGGAAAGGTCTATGATGTGATCATAGACAGTGGTAGTAGCGAGAACATCGTCTCGAGAGTGATGGTAGACAAGTTGCGGCTACCAACGATAAAACATCTTTTTCCGTACTCAATTGGCTGGATAAAAAAGGTGAATGAGACCAAGGTAACTGAACAATGCACTATCTCGTTTTCAATTGGTAAAAATTATAAGGATCAAATACTTTGTGACGTGGTCGATATGGAAGCTTGTCATATGTTACTCGGTCGACCCTGACTGTTGGACCGTGATGTAACCCATCGGGGACGAGATAATGTCTATGTATTCGTCAAGGATAGTCGAAAAATAATCCTTACCCCTATAGCACCAGAGAACCACCCTGAAGCCTCTAAAGTGGAGGAAAATTTTCTCTTGACCATTTGAAATTTCTTGAAGGAATCCAAGGAAACCAGTGAGGTATACGCCGTAATGGTGAAGGGTGAGGAAGAGGAACCCTTAAACATCCTTCCAATTCTAAGACTGTTGCTAAACGAATTCAAAGAAGTCTGGCCTGAGAATTTACCTGATGGATTACCCCTCATAAAGGACATCCAACATCACATAGACCTCGTCCCTGGGGCTAGCCTGCCCAACCGTCCTCATTATCGAATGAGTCCGAAGGAGTATGAGATACTTCAAGGGCAAGTGGAGGATTGATCCGTAAGGGTCTCTTCAGAGAGAGCATGAGCCCATGTGTTGTACCAGCATTATTAACGAGAAAAAAAGATGAAAGCTGGTGCATGTATGTCGACAGCCGGACAATTAACAAAATTACCATCAAATATCGGTTCTCAATACCACGGTTGGACGACATGCTCGATATGTTAAAAGGGGTCAAGGTGTTCTCTAAACTAGATCTAAGAAGCGGGTACCATCAAATTCGTATTCGACCCGGTGATAAGTGGAAAACAACATTCAAGACCAAGAAAGGGTTGTATGAGTGGCTCCAAGTACTTTTATGCGTTTAATGAATCAAGTTTTAAAGCCATTCACTGGCCGATTTGTGGTAGTTTATTTTGATGACATATTGATATATAGCCAGGATGAGGCGAAGCACAAGAAACTTCTCAGGTAGGTGCTACAAGTCCTACAAATTAATAAATTGTACCTCAACTTGAAGAAGTGTAGTTTTTTAACTAACAGCCTATTGTTTTTAAGATTTGTTGTAACATCCACAGGCATTTGTGTGGACGATGAAAATGTGCGAGCTATTAGAAAATGGCCGATCCCGACAAACATGCATGAGGTAAGGAGTTTTCACGGGTTGACGACTTTCTATCATCGATTTGTGCAAGATTTTAGCACCATAGTCACGCTTATAACAGATTGCATAAAAAAAGAACTGTTCCAGTGGACCGATAAAGCTGACAATAGCTTTCATGAGATCAAGCATCGTTTATCTACAACACCGGTCTTGGTGCCTCCTAATTTTAATAAATTGTTTGAGGTTGAGTGTGACGCTTCATACGTCGGAATTGGAGGAGTATTATCACAGGAAGGCAGGTTGGTAGCCTTCTACAGCGAGAAGCTTAGCGAAGCCCGAAAGAAGTGGTCAACTTATGAGCTTGAGTTGTACGCAGTTGCTTAAGCCCTGCGACATTGGTGGCATTATCTGATTCAAAGAGAGTTTGTTTTGTACACTGACCATCAAGCATTAAAGTTAATTAATAGTCAAACTAACGTGAATCGTGTGCATGCTAGATGGGTTACGTTTTTACAAGAATTCACGTTCATTCTGAAGCACAAGTCAGGATAGCATAACAAAGTTGCTGATGCACTTAGCCGTCGTGCATCACTACTTGTTACGATGAGTAACGAGGTAGTCGGCTTCGACTTTCTCCAGGAGCTGTATGCTGAGGATGAGGACTTCAAAGATTTTTGGATGAAGTGTTAAGGACTTCATATACAGGACGATTTTCTCTTCATAGGGAATCGATTGTGCATCCCCCAAAGTTCTCTAAGGGAGTAGATTATTCAGGAGCTATATAGAGGTGGCCTCGGTGGACACCTGGGGCGAGACAAGACACGAGCTCTTGTGGAAGAGCGGTATTACTGGCCGCAATTAGTACGCGATGTGGGAAAAGCCATACAACGTTGTTATGTTTGTCAGACCTCCAAGGGGCAATCTCAGAATATGGGCCTCTACACCCCGTTACTTGTGCCTAATAGTCCTTAGGAGGATTTATCAATGGACTTCGTGCTTGGTCTCCCACGAACACAACGCGGCATGGATTCAGTATTTGTAGTGGTAGATCGTTTCTCCAAAATGATGCACTTTATCCCATGAAAGAAGACCATCGATGCAACACACGTGACGAATCTATTTTTCAGGGAGGTCGTACGGCTACACGGGGTCCCCAAGACCATTACTTCCGATCGTGACACGAAGTTCATTAGCCACTTTTGGTGGACTTTATGGAATCGATTTGATACACGACTTCAATTCAACAGTGCTTACCACCCACAAACTGATGGGCAGATCGAAGTTGTGAATCGCACGTTGGGAAACCTCCTTCACTATATTTCAGAAGAAAAATCGAAGTAGTGGGATTTGACCTTATCTCAAGCAGAGTTTGCATTCAACAACATGGTGAACCGCTCGACAGGGAGATCACCGTTCCAGATTATCTACGGACGAGTGCCTCGCCACACACTTAACTTAGTCCTTCTACCCAGGCACTTAGGCACGAGCATTGCAGCAAAACATATAACAGACAAGATCACGGGCATCCATACAGAAGTGCAGACCAAGCTACATGCTTCTAACGAGAAGTATAAGGAACAAGCGGACAAGCATCGGCGACAAAAAGTGTTCGAGGTGGGCGACCGCCTTATGGTCCATCTGTGTAAAGAGAGATTTTCGATCGGGACGTACAACAAGTTAAAAAATAAGAAGATTGGACTCGTCCTAATCATTCGAAAGATCAATGACAATGCTTATATTGTTGATCTTTCAGATGACATGGTGATCTCACGGACTTTTAACGTCGCGGACCTGACCGAGTATCATGAACCAGAGCAGGATGAGAACTTGAGGACGAGTTCTTTGAAGTGGAGGGGACTGATGTAGAGCGGGTCGCGGACAGTTTCATGGCCAAGATGGATCAGAAAAGGCCCGGTCAACGACAGAAGTGATCCGGACCGTCGGACCTTAGATCGAGCGTATCTCGTAATTCAGAATGAGTTATCTGATGTAAAATATATGATTTTGGGGTAGAACGAGCTACTTTAGCCAACCAACCCTACTATGCCGGGTTGCGCAGCCCGAAATTGTGAAAAACTACTGGATCGACGGTCGTTTCCCTATTTTAATTTCGTTTTTACTATAAATAGTAAGTTTTAGTTTGATTATAACTCTTCATCCGTCAGGCTTTAGGAGTTGCGCCCAACATGAAAAGAGCTTAAAATAATTAGGAGAACGGTTTGGTGAAGCCAAATAGGACACTTACTATTTTTGGCCGAAAACCTTGCGCACTAGTAGACATCACGACCGTCTATAAATAGTAAGTTTACTATTTATAGTAAGTCGTGGATTCCAGGAGTTTGAGTTGTAGTTTGATTCTGATTTCTTTCCCATTGCTTAGTACCCCTATTTAAAGGGTTGTGAACTCGTTTTTATTCATCAATTAATCAATTTTGAATTTATTAGAATTTATTTCTATTTTCTGCTTTCTTTCCTCGTGGATTCGAGAAGTCTCTGTGAGGAGTCCAGAGAAGCTCCGTGGATTCGGAGTAGTTATCCTCATCACGTTCATCCCTACGTCCTCATCCTTCTTGAAAATACTCTTGATAATTCCATTATTGAAATAGGGATTAGTTTACAAACCTACAACCACACTCTGAAAATTTAAAAGTAATCAAGAAGCCTGAAATAAGGCTAGGCTTAGCTAATGAATTCATAGCAATTGGTAGACAATTCCAATTAATTAATTATATATGATGATGATGATGAATCACGAAGCCTGAGAGATAAACCCCCTAAGCATTAGATGAATCTACTTCATTGCATATCTTTAGATTTGAATTTTCATTTTGAAGAACAGAGCGAAATGGTAACCTTGCATCCATGAAAAAAAGATGAAAGGGGCTCTTAAATCCAATATTTTCAGATGAATCAACGTCAGTGTCCTCAGGCATCGTTGGGGCTTCTGGGTTGTTTGGCGTAACTGCTATAGCCTCACTCTCCTTGGGCGTAGCTGGAGCGTCCATCTGTTATAACCAACTCCTCTTGAGGACGACAACTGCAAGGGAAGAAGAGAAAACTCAACTTCTGACAACACGATTCTTTCTTCTTCTAGATTCATCATAGACGAAAAAGTAGAAAACAAGTGAAAAATCATCAGATCACAACAATCGATGGATGTCCTCTTTCGAGTCTCCATGCGCATTCGTTAGCTTGAAAGGAGATTACCAGAAGGCGGAGAAGAGGGTATCAGAGAAGGAGATTATTAGGTTTTTTAGGGAACTCGACTACCTGCTCCAGATCGGGTCAGATCGGATCGGTCCGGATCCTTTCGGATCTGGTTTTCGGATCGGATCGGTCCGGATAGACCACTATCCGAACCTGACCCGAAAAAAAATTGGATCTAGATGGCCACACTTGATCTGCACCGATCCATGATAGGCTGAGTAGCGAGATGTCATTAAGTTCTGTGAACCCCACCATGATGTATATGTTGAATCCAGACTGTCCACCCATTTAGAGAGATCATTTTATGGCATAATTTAAAAAATGAGGCAGATCCAAAGCTGAAGTGGACACCACGAGAGAAAATAGTGGGGAGAGTGACACCCACCGTTGAAACCTTCCTAAGGCCCACCATGACGTTTATTTGAGATCCAACCCGTTTATGTATCAACACACACATGAAAGAAGGGAAAACACAAATATTAGCTTCTTTCGAAAACTTTTGTAGCCTTTAGAAGTTTTTAATGGTGAGCGTCACTCTCCCCACTATTTTCTGTGGTGCAGTCCACTCTAGCTTTGGATCTGCCTCATTTTTTGGCTCATGCCTTAATATGATCTCTCCAAATGGATGGACGGTATGGATACAAAAGTTAAATCATGGCGAGGCCCACAGAACTTAGTGAACGTCGCTTCAGTAGCCACTCTCGCTACTCAACTTGTTAGTAGCTAATCTACGTCGCTATAGTCTATGTTGAAGATGGGACCAATTTCCCGTGATATGGTGCGCATAAGATTTGGATTTACTTTATTTTTTGGATTATGCCCTAAAATGAGATATAAAAATGGATGGATGAAGTGGATGTAAGGCCCATACATCAAAGTGGGCTCAAAAGTCAAGGATCCAACGACCTCAGTTGGTCGAGACCTTATGGGTCTCATATCGAGGTGGATATAATATATACATCATGGTGGGCCATAGAACTTTACCACATCAACACACCATGTGCCTCACCACGCAATCCGCGTCCCCCTCTGAAACAAGAAAATGTGGAAACGGATTGGCTATTCCCCTGCCACCAGCCAATTGCTGGTGGTCGATGATTTGTAGGCGCCACTATGATGCATGTATTTCATCCATACAGTCCATCTATTTTTCTAAATCATCCTATGGTATACGACAAAAAATGAGGTATATCTAAATATCAGGTGGATCACGTTATAGGAAACAGCGTTGAAAGAATGTCGAACATTAAAAACTTTTTGAGGGCCATAATAGTTTTGGATCAAGCTAATATTTGTTTTTTCCCTTCATCTGGGTCTGTATGACCTAATCAACAGATTAGATGTCAAATAAATGGTACAATAGGCCTTAGGAGGATTTTAATGATGGATGTCCAATCAATAATGTTTTCATGTAGTGTGGTCTACCCGAGATTTATATCCTTCCCAGTTTTGGGATCAAGCGCTAAAATTATCTATAAAAATAGATGAGCGGAATGGATGAAACACATATATCATGATTAGCCTACATAGCACCGACCACCAGCCACCGGGCTGGTGGCAGGGGAGTAGCCAATCCGTTCCCTAAAAACGTGGACGCGGATTTCGTGCGAAAGCCTTTCGCAGTGGGGCCACCGTGATATTTGTAAGAAACCCACCCCGTCCATCCGTTCTGTAATCCCATTTTAAGATATGAGTAGAAAACTGAGACGGATCCAATACTCAAGTGGAACGGAAACGTGAGGATTCAACTTCCACGGTTGAAATATTTGCGGTCACAGAAGATTTGAATCCCGATAATATTTGTGTTTTTAACTCATCCCACTACCAATTACGTTATTAACGGTATCGATGTCAAGTAGACATCACTTTCGACCCTAGGGAGGTTTCAACAGTAGGAATTTCCTACCGTCCTTTTTCATAGTGCCGTCTACTTGAGTCTTGGATCCTGATAACTTTTGGTCTCGAATCGTAAAATGATCTCAGAAAACGGATAGGAGGGATGGATTTCTCACAAACATCACGGTTGGCCCCAACTATTTTCCAGAGCGGGAACCTTATGCGAAAGGCTTTGCAGGAAATCCGTGTCCAGAAAACGTAGGAGTACAGTGATTGGTCCGTCTCAGTCAGCGATGCAAATTCAATGCATTCCACAGTCACACGGTTCAATTGCATTGCAACCAACACAGTTTTCCTGCTTGACGCAAACAGAAGATCCGTATTAAAAACGCAGAGGTTTGCTAATTCCACACGCATGTGTAGCCCCGTGCATGGCAATCTTACCGTGGACGTGGTTCAGATTAGCGAGTTGGCTACTGAAGCAACGTCACCAAGTTCTGTGGGGCCCACTATGATGTATGTGTTGTATCCATACCATCTATTTTGAGATATCATTTTAAGTCATCTGCCAAAGAATGAGGCAGATAAAAATCTTTAGTTGACCCCACCACAGAAAACAATGGGGAGAGTGATTCCCACTGTTGAAACTATCCAAAGGCCTACCACAATGTTTATTTGAAATCCAACCTGTTCAAAAGTTAAAAAAAAATACATGAAATAATAGAAAAAACAGATAGCAACTTGATCTAAAACTTTTGTAGCTTTTAGAATATTTTAATGGTGAGCGTCACTGTCCCCACTGTTTTCTGTGTTGGGGTCCGCTGGAGCTTTGGATTTAACTCATTCTTAGGATACTGTACTAAAATCATATCTCCGAATGGATGGAAGGTGTGGATACAAAACATACACCATGGTGGGGCCTACAGAACTTGGTGACATCACTTCAACAGCGAGTCTCGCTCCTCAAACTGTCAGTGGCTAATCCGCGCACAATAATACATAGAGGTGGGCATGTTGGACCCGATCCGGTGGATCCGACCCCACCCGACCCGACTCGGTACCGTTCCGAACAGAACCGATGGCCTAGATCGGTTCTGATCGAGTCTGTTCATCCAGATCCGATCATTTTTCGGGTCGGATTCAGATAGTGGTGTATCCGGACAGAACCGATCCGAAACCCGAGCCGAAATGGTCCGAATTAACCCGACCCGACCCGGGATGTAAATATCCCTCTATTTTACAAAATATCCCCATATCTTTTGCTTTTCGTTTAGCGCCGAAAAAACCCGCCCAATATGCACTTGAGCCCCTAACTCCATCTCTCTTTATCTCTCTTTATCTCTGTTTATCTCTCTCTCTCCCTTTCTGTTGAAGAAGAAGGCAAGAAAAAAACTAGTTAAATATCCTAAGGTAGATCAAATACCTTTCTTCCTGCAGTTGAGTTTCGGAGATTTTTCGGTAGATAGCTGTGTACTAAAGAGAGAAAGAGAAAGACCGACGCAGTGGACATTGATTGAAGAAGGTTGACTGTTTACAAGCGGCGTGACGGTCAGGCCTAGAGACAAAAGCGGACTGTCTTATTAAATTGTGGGTTTAATCACAAGGTATGTGTTATATCCAAATCGTCCATCCATTTGGCAAAATCTTATTAAGGCTTGAGATAAAAATACGATAGATTAACTATTAAGTGGACCACATTACGGAAAGCAGTAGGGGATTGAACGTCTATCATTGAAATCCTTGTTGGGTTCACAAAAGTTTTGGATCAACATGAAATTTGTTTTTCCACTTCATTCAGGTCTTTGTGACCTTATGAACAGATTGGATGGAAAATAAACATTACGGTGGGCCTACAAATTGTGTAACGGTGAAAATCATCATCTCCGCTGCTATTTATGGTGTGGTCCAGATGATCTTTGGATATGATTCATTTTTTTGGATAATGCTCTAAAATAATTTCTAAAAATAGATGAACGGTATAGATATAATAAATACATCACTGTGGGGCCATGTAACTTTGATCTCCTTTGAACCGTTCGTACAACTTGGAGCTCAAGGACCGGCAGTGCTCGTCTTCACTCGACACGTACCTAAAGCAGGTGTATAGCTGGCGTGAGCTATAAGACCATAGGCAGTAGTGTACTTCTCGCTTTGCTTTGCGTACTGAGTTACTCGTACGCTCTTATCGTACCGAGTAAACTCAGTTGGGCCCACTATGAATGCATGTAGTTCATCCACGCCGTCCATTCGTTTTGCCAGATCATTTTATGGGTTCAACCCAAAATTGATGCATATACAAAGCTCAAGTGGACCATACCACTGGGAAAAGTGGAAATATTGATTTCAACCATTGAAAATTTTTTAAGGCCCTCAATGATGTTTATTTGTCATCCAACCTGTTCATAAGATCACAAAGACATGGATGAAGGGAAAAAACATATATCAGCTTGATCTAAACCCTGTGTTGTCCCCAAAAATTTTTCAACGATAGATGTTAATTCACACTGTTTCCGGTGGTGTGGTCCATTTGAGGTTTGGATTATACTCCATTTTTAGAATATGCCCTAAAATTATTCTTCAAAAGAGATGGACGGAGTGGATATAATGCAGGAATGTCACTGGAGCCCACTAAGTTTACTCAGTACGCTTACTGTACTGACTACGCAATCCGCTTCCCTTCCTATGAAGCTTCTTTAGGAAGCTTTCGCAGTGAAATATCTTATCCAATTGGGTAAACTACATGGGACCGTCTTAAATTTTTTTTTTGGTTTATCTACTCCGTCCATCAGTTTTTTCAGATCATTTAAGGAGTTGATGCTAAATTTTAAATATATCGAGTAATCAAGTAGATCACACCATAAGAAAATAGTGAGAATAAAGATTTCTACACCGTTGAAAAAATGAACGATCGAACCTCGCCCAATCCGATCCGACTTAGTTTTCCTGACCGAGTCGAAATCGGATTGGTTCAGACTAATAAGGATTCGGATCTGTTCGAATTAGATAACTCAAATCCGATATCGAATTTGCTCGAGTTCGGGTGAGGCTCTGCAGATTTTGATTAGGGTCGGGTTGGACCGAATCCGATCCGACTCGGTCCGATGCCCAGCCCTAGTAATACAGTACCTGCGGAAGGGCAAATGAGGGGAAACGGATTGGCTACTCCCCCTGACACCAGCCAATGGCTGGTGGTCGATGCTCTGTGGGGCCCGACATGATGTATGTGTTTCATCCATTCCGTCCATCTATTTTTACAGACCATTTTACGGTATGAGACAAAAAATGAGGTACATCCCAATCTCAATTGGACCACATTACAGGAAACAATGTTTAATGAGCGTCGACCATTAAAAATATTTTGGGACCATAAAAGTTTTGGATCAAGCTGATTTTTGTTTTTTCCATTCATCTGGGCCTTTATGACCTAATCAACAGATTGGATGTCAAATAAACAATACAGTGGGCCTTAGGAGGATTTTAATGGTAGATATCCAATCACTATTTTTTTCCAGGTGGTGTGGTCTTCCTGAGATATAAATCCCTCTCATTTTTAGTATTAAGCCCTAAAATGATCTTTAAAAATGGATGAACGGAATGGATGAAACACATACATCATGGTGGGGCCCACAGAGCACCGACCACCGGCCCCGGGGCTGGTGTCAGGGAGAGTAGCCAATCCGTTTCCCAAATGAGGCACCTGTGGGACGCGGATTGCGTCCTACCCCCGCCCGTCTCTAGCCACGAACGGGAAGTGGATTGTGTACTGAGTAACTCAGTACGGTAAGCGTACTGAGTAAACTCCGTGGGCCCCAGTGTCATTTATACATTATATCCACTCCGTCCATCTCTTTTAACACATAATTTTAAGGTTTTATCCAAAAAATGGAGTATATACAAACCTCAAATGGAGCACACCACCGGAAACAGTGTGAATTGAACATCTACCGTTGAAAATTTCTTGGGGACAACAGAAGTTTTAGATCAAACTGATATTTGTGTTTTCCCTTCATCCATGTCTTTCTTATCTTATGAACAGGTTGGATGACAAATAAACATCACTGGAGGCCTTACAAAGTTTTCAACGGTTGAAATCAATACTTCCACTTTTTACAGTGGTATGGCCCACTTGAGCTTTGTATATGTATCAATTTTGGGTAAAACCCATAAAATGATCTGGAAAAATGAATGGATGGCATGGATAAACCACACGCATTCACGGGGGGCCCCAACTGAGTTTACTCAGTACGATGAGAGCCTACTGAGTAACTCAGTACGCAATCCGATTCCCTGCGAACGGGCAGCTCTGTGGCCTTGCCACTGTGATTTATCTGTTTATCTACTCCCTCTGTCCCTTTTCTCAAATCATTATAAGATATATGGGCAAAAATTAGTTACATCCAAAGCTCAAATGGGTCACACCGCACATGACTCTTGCATTTAATGTAACTTGCATTTCATATTTTGTGCATTTAATGCAGCCCAGCTAATTACTTGGTGTGTCCCATTTAAGTGTTGGATCTTACTCATTTTTGTCAACATACCTTAAAATTATCTGAGAGAAGGGATGGACGGCGTAGATAAACAGATAAATCAATGTGGGCCCGCCCACAAAACTGCCCTTTCATGGCTGGAGACGGGCGGGGTAGGACGCAATCCGCGTCCGGCACCCGCGTGGGACCGAGCATTTCTTTTTAAAAAGCGGGAAGAAGGTTATTGCAGCAAATGTATTTGTAAAAATCATGGATACAGTTGACCGCATCCTTTGGTTCGATTATTCTATGTCAGCAGAAAACAGGGGGACATTCATCAGTCACCGTCCCTCTTGAACATCGAATCTGCTCATCTACCTAATTAAGTGGATCACATGTGCATGTTTACCTTTGGAAACTCACTGATACTTTATATGATAGAGTAAGGCCATGTGCAGTGCATCCTTTGCTTTCATGGGTTTTTCTAGCCCAACCTGAACGGCCAGATATTGTTCCTTGAAAAGACTTCAATATTTAAATTTCTACACGGCATTTACCATTTCACCGGGCGTGTTTGATTTTACGGTGAAATGGTAAATGCCGTGTAGAAAAGCAATAATTACTTTCCCATAAATTTACAACTTACCTGATTTGCCCACTTACTTTTTACACGAAAATTGAAAATATTACAAAATATCTGTCGATCCCACTGTGGTGCATTTCGCTTATCCACACCGTTCATCCATTATTCTAATTGAATTTATAGCATGAGTAAAAAATTGAGGCATATCCAATATTCAATTGGACCACGTCATACAAAAAAGGCAATCGAATACTTACCGTTAAAAACTTTGTAGGGCCACTGTTTCTTTTGGTGTGGGCCACTTGAGTGTTGGATCCGCTTCATTTTTTGTCTCCTGCTCCAAAATATTTTTATAAAACAGACTGACGGAATGGATATATCATATGCATTACCTTACAGTTCAAAAAATAAAATTACTTCTTTTGAACCAATTTCATAGGCACAAAGCCCTGTGAATTTTCAAACGCAGTGAAATCGTAATAATTACCATTTCCCTGTATTTCTCATTTCTTTGAAAAAACAAACAGGCCCTAGAGGAAATGAGCTAATCATCAAAGGTAGAATTATCTCAATCTAACAGTTGTTTAAGTATCCCCCATCTACTGTGAGACCCATCATATAATCGTTTTTTTTCCTATTTTCTTTTTATTAATAGACTGTTCTTCAAGTAGAAACGTTGTGAAAAGTTCCGAAGCTACATCTATAACAACAATTCAGAGACAGAAAATGTCAAGCTAAAACAGCAACAAATCCGATCCAGGCAGTCCCTGCAATGATTCCCGGTATGTGTGTAGAGAGAGAGAGAGAGAGAGAGAGAGAGAGGATACGCAGAGTCATGCACCTAAGAACGACGGGTAAAGAGAAACGACCGTTTCAGGGTAATCCGTTCTTGGACCCGCAAGGGAATAGTAAGCAAGTATCTGAGCTGGCTGCTCCGCAATCCTACCCCACTGTCCCGAAGGAATGAATTCTATGTTCCAGTAAGGACGATTCATGCCCAAAAGATCACTGCCTGTTTTAGATGCTTTGTATCCTTGCACCCATATGTACTTCAGACTCTTCAGCTGCATCACAGCCAGTGCCAGTGCCCGCTCACTGAACCAACAGCTCCTCATCTCAAGCTTCTGCAGCTTTGGGCATCCCTTCGATAATTCCAGAAGCCCGGCATCGGAATCTCCCACAGAACCCAACACCATCGACCTGATATTGTCGCCATACTTGCCGATATAACCAAGACCGACGTCTGTCAGACACCCTTGTTGTAGATAGAGCGTGAACCTCCTCAGCTTCCGGCAACCCATTAACAGAGCACGAACCCCGTCGTCGAGCGGCAGCTCAGTTACTCTTTCTTCCTTGTGCAGCAAGACCAAACGGAAATCAGTGAGGTTTTTGCAGAAAGCCCCAATAGATTCCAAGGCAGCATTCGTGATATCAGATACATAGGCGGTGAGGTATTCCAGCTTCGGACAGCCTTGTGCAAGTATAGCCAAGCCCTTCTGCGAAACCACGCCTTCTTCATCGTCCCCGTTCTCAATCCTAAGCCCCCGAAGTTTATTACAGTTGCGAGCAACAACTTCTAATCCGCGGTCTCCAATCGCATTCCTCACTTCAAGAACTTCCAAATTAGGGCATCGTTGAATCAGCTGGCAATGATCCTCAGTATCAAGCAATGTATATTGAAGGTCCAGCTTCTTAATTAAAGATGCACGCGGAAATAACATAGACATCTCATTCTTCCCCATGTAGTTTAGACCCACATGCCGCAAGTTTGGAGGAAATGACATGCTCGAGTACTCGGAGATGATATCTCCTCCTTCAACGTTGTTGAATGAACCTCCACCAAACTCCTCTAAATTTGATGCTGCACGAAAAAAACCAGCTAGATCGAAGATTTCACAATCACTGATTTTTAAACAAAGTAAAGAATTACAGTTCTTGGCTATCAGTTCGAGGTCTGTGCTGTTGATGAATTTGAGCTCCGTCATATAAAAATTCAAAGTCTCTAGGACTCTGTTTTTAACAGCAAGCTCATGAAGCCAATCACCATCTTTCTCAACAATGGAACTCTCTTCCAAAAACAAGGTTCTTAGGCATCTGCAAGATCTGGTGACCTGCAATAATCCGTCTGTGGAGAACCCAGAACACTTGTCTAGCATAAGCTCCTGCAGCATATGCCCATGTGAGCGAACCAGCACATTGAGGTCAGCGTCCCACACGATCATCCGCCTCAAATTGAGTGATTTGAGGCAATTGAAGGATTCTGAGATCTGATTGACCCATGGCTCGACGTACCCTCCCCAATCTTCAGGTGTGAGGCCCAAGCTGTACATTGCTGCTCGTGGTTTTCCCTTCAATTTCAGAGACTCGAGGTGTGGGAACCGCGTCCGGAGTCGGGCTGGCGTGGTTGTGTAGCAGAGAGCGATTGTGATGTGCTTTCGCGTCAGTGCGTCGATGTTGTACCACTTCCGGCACACCAGAGAAACTGCGTGGCGGTCGTGGGGATCGTCGATGTAGGCCATCACGCACTCGAGGGCCACGTCGGGTATGGCAAAGCTCATTGCCCTGCGGAAGCTCCGATTCTCCATCAAGAAGTGCAAGGCACAATCCGATGAACCTGACCTACCAAGGTCTAAGTCAGAAAGATAGGAATGATATATGGCTGGAATGGATTTTGGGTCGGAGGATCGAAGGGGGATGAATGCAGTACACCAAAAGAGAGATAAAGTAAGAAGAGAGAAAATGAAGGTAGAGGGGAGAGTGGGTGTCTTAATTCAAGAATACATGGCCCAAGATCTAATGTCTGTAAAGGAATTTATGTAGTTCTGTAGGTTTGACAAAATGGTCTGGTTCAACGCGGTCTTTGGAATGGAGGTTGGTGTGGGACGCGGATTGGCTACTGACGTGGCACTAGCCAACGGCTAAGTGGTCGGTCCTCCGTGGGCCCACCATGATTATGTGTTTCATTTTGGCCGTGCATCCATTTTTTTTTGCAGATCATTTTATGCCATGAGCACAAAAACGAGATGGGTTCAAATCTCAACTGGACCATATCACATAAAATAGTGTTGATTGAATGCCCACCTTTAAAAGCTTCATGGGTGCAACAGAAGTTTTGGGTCAAGCTGTTATTTTTTTTCTTTTCCCTTCATCCAAGTCCGTATAACTTGATCAATAGGTTGTATGTTAGACAAGCATTATAGTAGGCGTATGAGGTTTTTAATGATGGACATTCAATCGCCATTTGTTTTCCTTTGGTGCAGCCCACCTGAAATTTATATATGCTAAAATAGGATTCGATTTGGCTCGTGACTTCAACACCTGCCTGATATTGTTCATAAAAAATTTCAGCACATTTATGATATGAGACAAAAAACAAGAAAGATCCAAACTTCCAGCGGACCACAGCATAAGATCCAAATTTGTTGGGGACAAGTTTCAAATCAATATTGTTTTCCTTTGATGGGGGCTAAATTTGGCTCAACTGGACCAAACCAAACCAAGCTTGTACGATCGAACCAATCAAAGTTCAAACAGTAGAGATAGGCTCGAAGCTCAGCTCATGTAAAGCTTCAACCGGAGGTGTCACGTAAACAAGCCAAACTAAACGTGGATCAAACTCGGTTTGGCCCAGCTCATGTGCAGCTCTAATTAGTTTTAAGCAGATTTTCACCTGTCCCATCTCCGTTACATGTAAGACGAGTAGCATTTGACTAAAATTTATCCATGCAATTGATTTCAATAGGAGGCATGATCTTAATTTTGTAGATTTAAATCCTTTCATCAAAGTTTGGTGAAGCTTACTATGAAGATGGTGTGACATGTACTCTATGCATTTGTTCCGCCTCATCTCTTGTATATCTAAAAACTTAGATTATCCATTTATATTGTATATTGTAGTCCACCGGTGACTTTCAGGCCAAAAGACCTAAGCATTGTGGCCCATCATATTGGAAGCTCCCATCCATGTGCTTCAAATCGGGAAGTTTCTATGCACGTGCATGGCATGACTTCCACATGTGCTTTTAAAAAGAATAATAATAATAACTTTTTAAAAAAAGGGGGGTTGATGCTATTATCTTGAAAAAGTTGGAGGAAGGTTCTTGTGGTCCATTTTATTGTATCAATTAAAATAATAATCATTTGGAAGTAGAGACTTTGACTTGGACCATTTTGCATAATTAGTCACGAGTACAGCTAGTTTGTGTTGAAGGCGGGCGTGTAACCATCGAGGTGGGTGCGATCCCACCTCGGTGATGTATGTGCCTTATTTCCATGTCGTCATCTGCATCTCAGGTGTACTATAATACAAGGAAACACCGGTAATCCACTATTAAAAAATTCTTGTGGGCCACAAAAGTTTTGGATTGAGCTGATATTTACATGGTCACTTCGTTCAGGTACTTCACCTTAAAAACAGGTTAGATGGCAAACAAAAATTCTGGTGGATCCCATATAGTTTTAATGGTGGGGATTCAATAACGTCACGGTTTCCTGTGATATGGTCTCTGTAGGATTTGGATCTGCTTCATTTTTCCCATGATGCACTAAAATGAGCTATAAAAGTGGATGAACAGTGTGGATGTAAGGCAAATATATCAAAGTGGACACAACAGTCAGCGATCCACCGACCTCAGTAGGTCGAGACGGCGTGGGTCTTACATCGAGGTCGTGTATAACACTGCACGGGCCTACACGTGCGTAACCGAAACAGTTTAAGATCCGGCCCGGCAAGCGGATTGCGTAGTGAGTAACTCACTACACTCTGTGTGTACTGAGTAAACTCTGTGAGGTCCACCATGATTGATGTATCTTATCCTCTCTGTCCATCGATTTTAGCAGATAATTTTAGGAAATGAGACCAAAAATGAGGCATATCCAATGTTTAAATGGACCACACCACTTGAAACAGTTGAATTGAATGTCTACCGTTGAAAGTTTCTTGGGGGCCACATAACTTTTGGATCAAGCTTATATTTGTGTTTTACTTTCATCCATGTCTTTATCATCTTTGAACAGGTTGGATGACAAATAAACATCACTGTGGGGTTCAACGGTGGAAATCATTATCCCCACTGTTTCCAGTGTTATGATCCATTTGATCATTGGATATGCTTCAATTTTGGGCTCAACCCCGTATATTAGATGGAAAAACGAATGGACGGTGTGGATAGAGGACATACATTCAAGGTAGCCCCAACTGAGTTTACTCAGTGCGCAGTCCGATTTCGGGACTGAACCCAGGCTCGGTCCATTGACAGCCCTAATTTAGGCCGGTACTTGCACGACCACATCACGTGCAAGATCAAGGCCATTATCCAGGTAAGCCATAAGGTGTATTTTGTATGATCAAGAATCTGTCTGCTGATCTGTGGCCACCAATGAGTTCTCAATGGTAGGTATTCAATTCCCATTGCTTTTGATGGTGTGGTACACTTGAACTTTGGATCTGCCACGGCCAATGCCTAAAATGATCTCACATGATGAATGAATCTGAGTGGATATAATACATGCATTACGGTGGGCCATGGAACTTTATCACATCAACGCACCACGTGCCTCGACACGCAATCCGCGTCCCCCTCTCTAGGAAAATGCAGAGGTTTGCTAATTCCACACGCATGTGTAGGACCGAGTAATGTAATACCGCACCTGAGGTAGGGAAAATGTGAAACACGTGTCAGACCTGACCTTTTTTTCTTAAAAAAAATCTGAAGGAAGGTTCTTGCAGTAAATGCACCTGTCAAAATCAGATGGACGCGGATTGCGTCCTACCCACTGTAATCCGGGTGGGCAGGGATCTGTGGGGCCCACCTTGATGTAAGTGTTTTATCAACGCTGTTCAACGCTTCTTTAAGATAATTTTAATCTGTGAAACGAAAAATGAGGCAGGTCTAGGGCTTAAGTGGGTCACAAAGTGGGGATTGAACGTCCACCATTAAAAACTTCTTAAGAGGTGGAGAAGTTTCGGATGAAGCTGATATTTGTGTTTTCACTTCATCCACGTTTACATGACCTTATGAATAGGTTGTATGGTTAAAAAAAATCATGCTGGCCCTGGGAAAGGTTTCAACAGTGGATGTCATTATCAGTGTAGCTTCCTTTGGTGTGGTCCACTTAAGCCTTGGACCTGACTCAATTTTTGGTTCACTTATCAAAATTATCCGAAAAAACCGTTGAACGGCGTGGATAAAATACTTACATTTCGGTGGGCCCCACAGATCCCTGCCCGGCGGGGGTAGGACGCAATCCGCGTCCAAATCAGACATGTGACCGCAGACTTTGCTTTGATTAATATATGTCAGTGGGAAACAGTGGCCACCCATTCATCGGTCACTGTCCCTCTTGAACATCGAATCTGCCCATCTACCCATCAAGTGAACCACGTGTGCATGTTTACTTTTCAAAATTCACCGATACTTTATATGTCTAAGCACGGACGTTTACCATGACCCATGTACCAAAATGTCTCTCTCTCTCTTTCTCTCTCTCTCTCTCAATATTATAGGTTTCGAAATGATTTTTTTTTTTTTTTTTGTTTTATCACGGGCATTACATGGTTAATATGATTAATGGTTTAGATCTCATGAGAACGGGTATGTTGAATGTTGACCATGGGAAATGTGATAGTCGCGATTGTGCATTATGCTTTAAGATTAATCACATTAGCGGTGTGATGGTCATTGTTGGCCTCAATAGGAAGTACATATACTATATATGGTTGCGTGGAAGTGGTATAGTCGGCTTGAATCAATGATATCGATTGAATTAGCTGATACTCATGTATCAAGATGGACAGATTGGAGAATGGATCTGGAATAATTTTTTTTTTGTCTTGTACTAATGTTTACAGAATCGGTCCGTTTAATAAATTTCTATTTCACCAGTGCCTTAACATGATATTCTTAAATCATACTAGAACTTAATTTGTACATAACCAAATAAGGGTCGGTATAAACATGATCGATCTTTATTAATGCATTAGTTATGTTAGAACCATCGTGCTTTACATTTTTATTAAAGTGAATAGATACCCGATGTGCCTATCGGAACAGATGATTAAGACAGATGGTTAGCAGCATATAACCAAGTTATGAACAACTGAATCAGAACTAAAATGGATATGAGGATCTGAAAACTTAAGGTTGTAGATATTTAATCTACTCTTAAGATAAACGTATTACAGCGTGAGCCACTGTGCAGTAGTGAGCTAAGTTAGAGAAAGTAAAATAGGCACGAATGTAAGGTAGATATGTATATAAATGTGTTTAATGTAAGGCCTCAGCCTTTTATTCAAGTGTTCCTTTTATAACTTTCTTGAGGCGGTGGGGCTTTTGGATCCTTCATGGCAGCTTTTCGAATATGTAATCTCTTTATTATCAAATTAGGACTTGGCCTTGAATGAAAGGACTTCAGACTCGCTGACTTTTTGAATCTTCTTCTGTAGTTAATCCTTCACGAAGATGTTAGTGGTCCACTAAAGATCAGGCCTAGGAATCTTCAAGGTAGCCACAAAAATTGATCGCAGTTGGTCAATATCTCTGTTGATGGCCAACTTGTCAATCTCGAGGTGTTAGTCAGTCTGGACTAAACCGTCTTTTATTTTTAACCATCCCTAAGGTAATGATTTGGAGTAAGATGGTATTTGACACTTTCTACCGCTTTGTTATCAAATCAAGTTGAATCTAGTTCTCCCATTTTCTTGATCCCAAACTGGTCATGGTTGCGGACCCAACTCAAATGATTTTTTTTTCCTCCGAACAGATGACTATAGAATACAATGAATTAACCAAATCATTAGTCATTGGCTACTACTTAGCTCTTGTTCTTATTGTTTTGGCCCACCTTTACTGTACCCTTCATCGGCTCATATCCAGAAACCTTCATCCTTGTGGAGGGCCGTTATAGCTCCTTCAATTATGGCTCTATGAGTACTTTCCTCATCTTAGCTTTCTAATTTTCAAATCATCTCCTTGGTCTCCTACATATGGTACTTGTCAATTATCATGTTATCAACTAAAAGAATAGACGGTAACACATCACAAAGTGACGAGTAATGCATTGTGGAAGTAGAGTTTACCGATTCGAACAAGCCTCGAATCTACTTCACAAGTCCTAACTATACCATTGAAACCCTTATGGGTGTTTGGACGGTGGTATTAGATGGTATTAGGTGTGATGGTATAAAAAAAATGTAATTATTACATATGATAGGGATTGTCCCCTATTACCATGAAATACCATACGACAACCATAACTCCATCATATGTTTGCGTTACGGTGGCATTCACCCTTTGGTTTGTTATTCATTGAATAAATATACCCATCATCATTTGGAACCATTGAAAATGACATATATATGTTATATTTATACCATTCATCTGTTTTGCAACCTCATTTTATGGCATGAGCCTAAAAATGAGGTAGATCTAGAGCTTATGTGAACCACAACGTAGAAAGCAGTAGGAACAATGATGTCCATTGTTGAAATCTTCCTACAGTCCATTGTAATGTTTACTTGCCATCCAATCTATTGATAAGGTCAAAAAAGACTTGGATGAAGGGAAAACACAAATATCAGCTTCACCCAAAACTTATATGAAACCAAAGAAGTTTTCAATGGTAGGCATTCAATCCCCGCTACTTTCTATGGTGGGGTCCACTTTAACTTTGGATCTACCTAATTTTTGAGCCCATGCTCTAAAACGATCTCAAAAAATAGGTGGACGGTGTGAATATAACCCACACATCATGGTGGGACTTACACAACTCGTTAACATCAACAAGATTTTCTTAAAATTTTCAAAATAACGGGCGGGAAGCAAAAAACTTCAGTGCCCTGGACCAAATGCAATTCAATTTAACCTAATTCCAACTTTTCCCATTTTCTCCAAATGTTGGGTGGAATTGGCACAGGATCAAATACAATTCCATCCCACCTAGTCCCATCTAATACCATGCATCAAACGTCCCTTAGGAGCGAATTAGAAAGCCCTCTTTATATCTTAAATTTCGATTACACCTGATATATAAAGTACCACAACAGGAATATGAAATAAATTCTGCGCTTACATAGTTCTGTGTGCATCTTCAATGGGACTTTGATGGCATTGACTAGTCATCGAGAATTTGCCAATAGCATCCAACTTACTTCGATTATATCAAGTATTAATACTAAAATATTTCAGCAACCAACGTAAAATTTCTAAATTTTGTTAAAAAGACTGTGCATATGTTGACGGCATTTATCTGTTAGATGGCATCAAGTGACCCGTTAGTGACATTGATAGACCAGACATCCACGATATAAAGCTTTTAGGTAGCTGCTAGCTACAAACTACGCAGACGGAATCCGATACAAATGGAGGAAGGCTCGTGTGGTCCATTTTCTTCTATCAGCCGAAATTATGATACCTGTGCAGACTTCGACGCGGATCGTTATGTCGGTTTGAAAATCAACCCATCTACCCATCATGTGTGTCACGCATGTTTGTTAGCCTTTCAAACTTCTCCAACCGTTGGAATTTCTCTCATGCATCTCTCCTCCCATTAGTCCTCCGGCCTGATTTTAGACTGGCATATGTTCACATTTATACCACACTGGATGAACGGGTTGGATCTCCAAAAATGATGCCACGTTGGCACATCTAACGCAAGTAACACTCATGCAAAAGAATCCTCTTGGATGAGGCAAGGTTGGTAGAGATGTGAGAAGTACCTCTATTTATATGGGAGCGCCCATGGTGAGAAATCAGATTGGAGTGAAAAGTGTAAGAGAGAAACTAAGCAGAGAAAATGGAGAAGATATTTCAGAGAATTATGCACGCTTGTATTCTTGTCTTTCTGGTATTGCTTGGATCATGGTCTCTTACGATGGAATCAAGGAGCGTATGCTTCCGTACTCCATTCCAAGGTACATGTACTTCTTCCCGTTTTGAAATGGATACGGATGGGCTAGTAATCTGACCGTAGCAAATGGCTAATGGTCGGTGCTATACCTAACTAATTATCACGATGTATGTGTTTCATTCATGCCATTTTTTTATTTTTTATTTTAAGGATTATTTTATGATATGAACTCAAAATGAAGTAGATCCAAATGTCAATTAAATCTCATTGCACTTGTTTGTTGTACCTCGGTGGTAGACTCTCTAGAGTTTCAACTTAATGTCACAGGTTTGAGCACCTCTCGTAGTGTGAGTGTGCGAAACGGTATGTGGGGTTGTGAATGTGTGAGCATGTGCGTAAAAGAAAGAATGGAAAAAAAAAGAAAAAGGAGAGCAAGCCGCATTGTAGGAAACAGTGTTGATTGAACACCC
Source organism: Magnolia sinica (assembly GCF_029962835.1). NCBI lineage: Eukaryota > Viridiplantae > Streptophyta > Magnoliopsida > Magnoliales > Magnoliaceae > Magnolia > Magnolia sinica. The sequence continues at coordinate 5,108,660 of NC_080582.1, read as the reverse complement.
ACCGTTAAAAACTTGGTGGAGCCACAAAAGCTTTGGATCAAGCTGATATTTGCTTTTTTCCCTTCATCCAGGTCTATATAACCTAATTAACAGGTTAGGTGTCAAATAAACAGGTTGGATTCAACAGTTGGCCGCGGAGGTTTTTAATGGTGCAGATTCAATTACTTATCACGTGGTGTGGTTTACCTGAGATTTAAATCTTCTTCAATTTTTTATTTTTATTTTAATCAAGTCCTAAAATGACATGGAAAAATGGGTGGATGGGGTGGATAAAACACATACATCATGGTGGGCCCAAAGAACACCAACCACTACCCACCCGGCTAGTGACTGCGTCAGTACCCAAACCGCGTCCTTCAGAAATAGAAATACGTGCTTCTTCTCCTCTTCATCTATCCTTACTATAGGATGGGCTGCTGTTAGATATCGGCCAGAGGATTTTGGCCGTTAAGTTAGGTCTTCTCTCATCGTGTGAAATTCTATGGTCGTGGTGCATTAGAATGTGGAAATCGGATTGCGTACTGAGTTACTCAGTAAGCTCTTATCATATTGAGTAAACTATTGGGCCACCTTGAATGTATGTTATTTATCCACACTGTCCATCCGTTTTCCTAGATTATTTAAGGGGTTGATAAAAAATTGAAGCATATCCAAAGCTGAAGTTGATCATACTACAGGAAACAGTGGGAATAATAATTTCTACCGTTGAAACCTTTTTAGGCCCCACAGTGATGTTTATTCGTCATCCAAACTGTTCATAAGATCAATAAAAACATGGATCAAGGAAAAAAACCAAATATAAGCTTGATCCATAACTTCTTTGACCCTCAAGAATTTTTCAACGGTAAACGCCCAATTCACACTGTTTCCAATGGTACGGTACATTTGTGATTTTGGTATGCTTTATTTTTGGACTAAGACTCTAAAAGTATCTTTTAAGATGGATGAAAGGAGTGGAAAATGTTAGAAATTATACAGATTAATATATTTCTGTATAATGTGGAAACCGAAAAGTGCAAAATAATCAGAAATCAGGACAGGCTGAAGCACGTCTGAAACGCTGTCCTTAAAGCGTTATTTGCCCCTACTCAAGTGAATTGAGTATGCTGGTAGGTTACAGGCAAATAGCTTCTAGGATATGACGAGTCTGGTGTGGGTCTGCGTTCAGCAAATACGAAGGCCCACCAAATGGAATTCAATTACACACTTTCTGGCAGTATTACAGTATAAAGGAAAAATCCCAAAAAGAAAAAGAAAAGAAGAGAAAAATTTCTGCACAGGTCAGTTCAAATATTCAGCTACTGGTTCAGTTGAACCGTTCTAGACCACACCACTGGTCTGTTCTTCAAGCTAAGGTTTAAGCCTTAATATGTTGCTGGAAACACTAGAATATATGAGTGGAGAGGGGCTGGCTGTCTCAATTCATATGGGTTTGCTGGAGTGAGTTGAGAGATGGTTTGGAAACCCATCCAGGTCCTCCTTTTATACGTTATGGTGGCTAGGGGGTTATGGTCCAGAGACTTAAATTCCATTAAGCCATTTCTGGCTATTGGAAAACTAGCCGTTAGCGCCACTAGCACCTCTATAGCCACACTGCCTCACATGCCCATGCCCTCGCACCGAGCCCGAGCCCCAGCCCGTGACCGAGTCCGAGTCCGAGACCGAGCCCGAGCTCGTGCCCGTGCCCGAGCGCGAGCGCGAGCGCGCCCGCAGGTGTTCCAGTGCTACGCACTGGAACACGCAAGGTCCATTGTCCACGGACTAGGTAGGTAAATATTATAATACTCCACATCTTTCATATAAACCACAGGTTTTTCTCTTCTCTTTTCCATGTGGGACTATTCCCAAAAAACCCACAAAAAGTGTTTTTTCAAAACAACTTTTATATATTATATATTATTTAATTATTCAAATATATTTTATTAAAATCAATATTTTTGCAACAGAAAAATATATAAATCATGGTGGACCCGCCAGAGTTTACGCGCTACGCTTAGTTTACCGAGCTACTCACTACTCAATTGGCTTCCTAGAACGTGAATGCTATACTTATAGTTGATTCGATGGAAATCGCATTTGTTGGGTAGCAGACCTAAAAACGATCCTAGGTCAGTTTATTCTGACTATTTGTGATGTAGAGCGGATGCGGACAGTTTCATGATCATGGGTTAGAAAAGGTTCAATTGAAAGCGGATGTGATCCGATCCGTCCAGACCTTAAAATGGACTTATCTCGAGAACCGAAATGAGTTATATATGATTTTAGGGTAGGACGAACTAGTTTAGCCACTCAACCCTAATATATCTGGTTGCGCAAGCCAAATTTGCGAGATTTCGCTGGATCAACGGTTGAATAGTCGTTTTATTTCTGTTTTTACTATTTATAATAAGTTTTAGTTTGATTATAACTCTTCACCGGTTGGGCTCTAGGAGATATGTCTAACATGAAAAGTGATTAGAATAATTAAGCTAATTTGAGTATTTCACTGTTGGATTGATGTTGGATATTTATTAGATGGTTAAAAATGCTTACCGTGAGATGATGAAACTGTCACAAGTGCCCATGAATTAGAGGTTGGGATTTTTTAACGAATCCGATCTTTGAGCAATTGTATTGTTTAATGTCTTAAATTTCTCTATTAGGGTCTGTCGATGCCATTAACAAACCACTCAATTCCATCGATGGATGCACGATTCCATCGAGAAAATTTAAATTTTTTTTAGTAAATTGTTAGATAGGTTTAGATGTTGCTACTTGTTAGCATCGATAGGTCTTCAATGTCTATCAAAGCCATTGAAGGTCCCATGGAGCGTGCTCGCAGAATTGCATAAGTGCGCGATTTGTTTCATATTATAGTTGAGTAGAATATATATTGGGTATAATCAAAATTAGAAAAGGGATTAAGAGGGTTTAAGACTTTCAAAGTTGTTGTAAAGTATTCAAGGGTATTGAAGGAGATTCGAGGGTTGTTAAAATATGTAAGATTATCTGTCTTTTGTAATTTTGTTTTCATAGTGTATTATTCTTCGCTTTGTGTAGTGGTTTTGTTTCAAGGAGTTTTTCATGTAAATTTAAATTGCCTCTTTGTTTAGGTTTGTTTGTATGATTGTGATTACTTTGCTTGATTCTCTCTGTGCTTGTACCAGTCCCAAAAAGCTGCACAATCTAGTCTCCTTTTTTATTTTGCTAATGTAAGCTAGTTGTACAAGTTTTGAGCACATGCATATCAAGCATCGTAGGCAGCAGCCTCGACTATCATACTAACTCTGAATTTACAGGGATTGCACCATCTAGACGTCTAAAGGAGCTCTCCGTCCAGAGAACATCTGAATGGGCTCCTCCTCCTCCCACAGGGAATCCGAGTTCACAAGGACACTAGATATTGTATAGATGCGTGTACTACTCCATAGTTTAAATAAATTACTTTATTCAAGAACACAAGGCATCACATGCCATCCCCATGACTGTGTATCACGTATGTTTCCGAGATGATCATGTCAGTTGTAAGGTGAATCTGATGTAAGATAAAGTGGAAGAACATCTCATGGATGATCAGGATCGAAGGAAATTGGGTCGAAAAGGTCAATTAATGAAAGCATAACGTGCACTATGGCTCCTGATGGCCTTAACTTTAAGACTGATTATCTGTTAGGCGCGTGATATAAAATGTCATGAGAAAGCCACCAAAGCGCTCTATGTACAGCCTTTGCAAGAAGCCGTTGGCTCATGAATGGTTTTCCCAAAAAAATTCACTTTAACATGGAATTGTTCATCGATTGGTCAACATGAAAAATAGTGAAAATGTTGAAAAGTTGGTATAAGTTGTTTGTTTTTCTTATTAATTTCTATAGAACATTGAAAAGTTAATGGTCAACAAGATTACTTTCTCATTATTAGGAAATGCCCATTGAATAGCTTTTTATAGAGAATATATCAAATTACTCATTTTCAAGAAAAAGTGCAATCATACAAATAACTTCCTCAGCTACATTTACAAGAGCATGTCTGTAGAAATGGAATTGATTTCAATGATTTCCACTTCACAAAAATGCTCGGGATGCCAAGCGGCCATGAACAATGCATGAACAATGTGTACATTGTTGGGTTGACCAGTTCATCTAACTGAGCCCTATATGATGGACTCCATTTTGCATGACCATGTCCTCTCTCTCTCTCTCTCTTCATCTAACTGAGCCCTATATGATGGACTCCGTTTTGCATGACCATGTCCTCTCTCTCTCTCTCTCTCTCTCTCTCTCTCTCTCTCTCTCTCTCTCTCAGGGTAAGATGTTCCCTATCAAATGGATTATATTGTAAGTTTTGAATAATAATAATAATAATAATAATAATTATGAGCATTACATGGGTCATCATTATGATTGATGGTTTAGATCTTGTGAGAATAGTTGTGGTAGCAATGGGACGTGATAGTCGTAATTGTGTCGATCATGCTCAAGCCCCCTCACATGAGGGGCATGGTGACCATAAGATAATGTGTAGACTAAGAACACATCGCTTGGACCATGGGCGCATATGCTGATACGATTTTTTCAACTAAAGATCTAGATGAAGAGGCATGGTTTCTAACTGGCATTCACTCCGTCTATCAATTTCACCTGTTCATGTTACTACATGAGCGTCGAAATCAGGTGGATTCGAAAGTCAAGTTGACCACACCACATGAAATAATAAGGATGGTGAGGTCCACCATTGACTCAGTTGGCCAACATCAAAGCCATCATGATCTGTAGCAGTTCACATTCCTTCACAACCTTTAATCAAGAGAGTTTGAGCCTGACCTTGGCCTATTTATATTTTGTCTGTAATAACACTGATACAGGGAATAGTGCGAAGAGATAAATAAAACGATCACCGTCTTACTCAAATGATTAAAATCTTGAATTCACTAGGGTATTTTCTTCTTGAATGAGAGAGAGAGAGAGATAAAACTCAAATAATTATCTCTAATTGTCTTTGATTACTCCATTACATCACTAGTAAAAAAGAAAAAATATAAAGTCTAATTTGTAATTACAAAAAATAACAAATTTCTAATCCTAATTAAAAGTCCCTATTCAACTAAAATAAAATTTACCAAAAATAGTAAATTTGGCTAAAATAAAAAATCTAGATAAACCTTACTAAATGAGTCCCAACATGATTAGGAGCATTTTTTTTTTAAAATTAAAAAAAATAATGAAATCTTAAAACTCTAAAAATAAGGAAATAAGATAAAAATCTTAGTTACAGTAAAAATTTCTAAAATCCTACTTTTTAACTAACAACGCATGTTTTCTTGCAAAATGGACAGATGTATTCCATTTTTAGGGTCGGTTCACCCCAAATGACCCATTACAGGAAAGATTGATAGGTTACGCCCCATGACAATACCTACATCAAAAGTTATTACCAATTTACGGTTCACCTTCCTTTAGTCTAACCCTACTAGGAATGTATCTGTACCACATCCTAAATCAAACACAGTACTAGAAAATGTGAAAAGACTCTCTTCCATTTTTAATAAACTGAGCTGAGACTGACCGTTATAGATAAAAAAAGATTCGATGAACTCACACACGTGTATCAGGTAGATAATGCACATCCCCACATGTACCATCTTATCACCCGGGCATAAGATCCAAGATGATCATCATGTGGATCCCACCATGTAGATCACTTGACAAGGAAAATAAGAGGATCCACTAATGGTGGCAATATGCTGGGTGACCCACCCAGCCCCATGAGACCAGCCCTGTTTTGGACAAGGTTGGATCAATTAGACCAGGCTTGGGCCTGGCATGCATGATCCGACCTTGTCATTTTTTCCCTTTGCGACCCAACTTCACATTTGCATGTCTTATATCCCCTAAATATGCCATTCTAACCCTTGATTAGGCAACTCATGCATCTTCAATGTTAAAAAACGAACTGTGCAGTCTTTAATAAACTGGGTCGGTGTCTGGCCCATAGAGATAACGACGTTTGATGAGCTCACTAGCGTGCATGAGGTAATTGATGCACATCCCACCACATGTGCTATCATGGCAGCCGGGCATAATATCCAAGATGCCCATTGATCACATGGAAATTAAAAGGGTCCACTCTGAGGGTGGTAATGAGCTAGGTTAACCACACAAGCCAACGATCCCGGTCCTGCTTTGGACAAAGTTGGACCAGTTAGTTTGGTCCATGGACCAGGCTTGAGCCTACCATGCATGGGCCGACCTACTTTCGGGCCAGGCTTGAGGTTAAGTCATTTTTGCTAGCCTGACCCGACTTCGTATGTACTTATGTCCTATATATATTCTATTCTAATTAATACTTTGATTAGGTAACTCATGCATCTTGAATATAGACCATTGATTTTATTCCTCCAAGTGTCTGTTTGTTTGTGATGTGTGGCCCACTTGACCAACCTGTAGATTGAGAATATTCAAGTGGTGAGAAGGGATTTGATCAATTTTTTTTCGCTGGGCCAGCCGTTTTGTTTTCCTGCTTGGGCTTGGGCTGGGGTAAGACCCATTGCCATCCCTATTCCGCTCATTGGTCTACAATTTAAGAAATACCGTACGAGATCTATCCATCTTCATTTTCATATTTATAACTGCCGTTATGGGCTGTTCTGTACAGTAATTGTTAGTTTACGAGAGGGTAGATATTTTCTAACGCCACAAACATTTGGAGATGTTCCTTCCAAATTCAGGCCTATGTAAGATCTGAGCTTTCCATCAAGGGAATACATTATTTAGATCTTCTGGCCTAAAAATCACTCCTCAAGTAGGCCACAGTATCCATAATTTTTTTATTTTTTATTTTTTATATTTTTGGATTTGCATAACATATCTCCCTACGTGAGAAAAGTTTGAAAATTCCACGGACGTAAGCACTCAAAAGGGTCATTGAATATATTGAAGTTGAAAATGAAATTCAACTGCTCGAAATTGTCTGATAGTTTTTGTCGGTCCATATGAGCAATCGAATAAAAATCTTGGTGGAGAAATAATTCAGCGGTTCAAGACCATCGATTCCCCACCAATTATTTTTCAGTGGCTTAGAGGTAACCGCGCGTCGAATGAGTTTGTCAGCAATGACCAAAATTGACGGTCTACAACTATCATGCTGAGCTGGATATTCGATGACACCTAGTTGTCATTCTAGGCTGTAATTATGTAACAGTCGACAGCCCCCCGCCATCAAATTTTACTTGTCTATTAAAATAATATAACCGAATTTTTGAATTTGGAGCCTTAGGGATATGACTATGCCCATACACCTGATAAACACATTTATACATTCTAAAATTACTATAATATGTTAATTTTTTCATTTTAAATAAAATAAAATATAACATAATTAAAGTATATCCAAATTCTAAAAGTTTCTTTTTCTTACATAGATATTCAGAAATAACAACACTCGTACATTAAATATATGAAAGAATATATAATTGTAAATCGTTGCATACATCTGCTCACTTTGGCATTTATATTTATAAGAACATTTGTCAGGTATTGGTCGTGAACTCTTTGTGACATAACACATTATGTATCTAGATTCTAATTTTATTTTATTTTTTCTTTTCCTCCACGAGACATTTAGAGATGATACAAACTCATTTATTAAATGTAAAGTACATACTCCTATAATAAAAATGCTCGAGTAACTATAATATAGTCATTTTCACAAATTAATTAATGCAATTCAATCCAAATAATACACCAAAATGCTACGGAAAAAACAAATGATTTCACTTGATGAACAATAAAAGAAGATTGCTGATATTTTACAATGGGAGCATCAAGATCTCTAAGAATGCCTCTCATCCTAGCCAAGTATTTCACAGAAAGAAAAACTCAAGTAAATGAAAATTCATAAGCACAACATTTCAATATAAAAAAAATGATATCATATGAGCTTCTCCAATTACCTTGAACATGAGACAGCTTGAAACTGAGTCGTTGGTTGTCACTAGATTGTGACCGTTGTCATTGGCCTTACCGAATTCAGCTGCCCTAAGCGCTAGCTCATCCAAATGCTCCCCTCTGAGCTAATGCGGGCCCCATCGTAGGTCTCCATGTAGGCATTGATCCCACAAAGATCAAGCCAATATTTATGTTTTCACTTTATTCAAGTTTATTTGACTTTATATATAAATAAGTTGGATGGAAAATAAGCATCCTGGTTGACTCTAGGAAGGTGTCAACGGTGGGCACCATTATCTCCACTGAGTGAGTATTTACTACTTCGCTACCTGCATTTGGGCATGCAATCTCCGGATTGTATTAACAAAGGCTAGGCTTATGCAAAGGGTCGAGCATACAGATGTCATTCAATTCATACAGGAACACATCATTCATAGATTCGACATACTTGAAACCATTACGACTGACAAGGGGGTAGCGTTTAATGTTATCTAAGTTAAAACTTTCGTTTAAAAATATAAAATTAAATTGTTAAAATTTTCACCATATTATGCATAGGTGAACAGTCAAGTGCGGGCTATTAATAAGATCCTTAAAAATATCATAAAGAAGATGATTGACGATAACCTGAGATTGTGGTATTAGAAATTATCTGAAACTCTATGGGTTTATCGAAAATCACTAAGGACTGGGACACGTGCTACTCTGTTCCTATTGATATATAGGCATGATGTGGTATTGCCAAGTGGAGATAATTGTGCCGTCATTGAGTGACATTTCAAAATAACTGAACTCAAGAAGAGTTTACCGAAGCCTTGCTCGTAGAGCTAGAAAAATTAGATGAAGTGAGGCTTAAGGCATTAGATGCTTTGAAACATCATAGACTCAAAGTAGCTAAAGTCAACAACAAAAATGTTATATTGAAGTCTTTCGCCAAAGCAACGTTGGTATGGAAAGTAATTCTATTGATCGATGTGAAAGACCATTACCAGGGCAAATGATCACCGACTTGGAATGGGTTATGTTCTATTCATAAAGTGTTAAAGGGATGACCTTACGTATTACAATTTTTATAAGAGTAAATAAATCGGCCGTCAATAGCCAATATTTAAAAAGGTTTACTTCCACGATGTGGGAGATTGCCGTGATTAAGGCTACAAACGAGAGTAAAGAGCAAATTCGGCCACAATGTCTGGCTAAATACATAGAAAATGTTTTTGCTTCTTTTATTTCTATTTGCCCTTGGGTTGAGGTGATTTAGATCCATTGGCCGATTGAACAGGCTCTTGGGCCAAAGACCCGACTCTTTTTCAACGTGCTAGAGGCTTAGACAACAACTCCTTAGTTGATTTGGCCTTAGGAGATTAAGGAGGTGGAGACAAGTTATTAATGATCAATTGGATTGATAAAGAACATCAATCCTCATATTAGGTAGCCCACCAAGCCTTAAACATATCGATCGATGAAGGTTGTGATGGCAGAGCATCAAGAATAAAGGCTTCACTATTCATAATGTGATTTTTGATAACGGTTAGAAACATATCATTTAATTTGATAAGATTATATTCGTAAGGAGGTTGGTTGAGAGAAATATGGCAAGAAGGAAACGAAATGGATTGGCCGAAACTGAATCGATGGGCAAGAAGAATGGGGGTATACATTTGGACACCGTTTTTTGTAATATTCCCACAATTTACTTTAGCACCACTGGCTGGTATATCTTGAGCCAAAGGGTATAGCCAAGATCAAGTAGTGTCGTTCAAACAAGTACAAATCTAACGCATCAAATTTTTTATCACTACACTAATCAGCACTAATGTGTTGCACTAAGAATGGTCAAAACACATGGTCATGTCAATTAAACTAAAGAGGAGGAAATTCAAGCAATCATTCGAAGGGGTTGGCTTGACGGATACGAGAACTCATTGCTTGCCGTAGCAAGGAAATTGGCCAACACATTTGGTGATTTCCTCACTAAATTTGTGGAAATACTTGTAGAGCCAAAATTAAAGAATCCAAAAAAGACCTCTTATTAATTGAGGACCTATTGTTGAAAGGCCATAGATACCCCGGTGGAGGTGGAAAAGATTAAGAGGAGTTAATGCTATATTTTTACCCAGGGTCGTGACCAAGTTGGTGTACTCCTTGGTCAGCTGGCCAGCTTGAACATAAAATAAGAAATGACCGACCCACATTAGGAGAAAAGCACAATGTTTTGGATGGGTGACTTTGCCTTCGGTCTTGGCCTCTTATACCTATAAGGGCCATATGACATTTGAATGCTAGAATTATCAAAGAAATTTCATTTGGACCATGCTGAAACTTGGGAGAGTACAACACCTGTAACTTTGTTAATATCGGATAAAATTGAAAGTTTTGAGCAGGCACCACAAAAAATCTCATGCCTCGCCTATCATACACCCCTAGCAAAGCAATCTGTATAAAGAAATGTATAGCAACAAATAAGCTATTTTCGCATAATCACAATTTAATGATGATCATTGTCTTTGATTTGTAGAGTTGTACACCACTTGCAACTTTGTTATGTTTAAAAAAAAAATTTATGAACTTTGGACGAGCACCACATGCAGAAACTGTGATGCCTACCTTTTTTTTTTTTTTTGATGCGTACCTCACTTATCATACGCCCCAACAAAACAACCTCTATAAAGAAATCTATAGCAACAAATAAGCTATTTTGACATAATCTCAATTTAATGATGATACTTGTCGTAGATTGGTAAACTTGGTTTTGGAGTCATTAAAAAATAAATAAATAAATAAAAAATAAATAAATCTTCTTCCGATGGTCGTGGTAACAATCACATCTTTAATTAGGAGAACTTTCCTGTGGGAAGTTAATTCAGTAGCGTATGGCTTAGCAAGATTGGATAATAATAGTTATCCTAACACGCTATTCGGGACTAGAGTGGAGCTTTAGCGTATTATATGGGGTTTGAAAGCTAACGTGTTGTTGGGAAGAGGACTTCTGCAAAAAAAAAAAAAAAAAGGTGGGTCTTAGATTAGAGTGTTGTGGTAAATGGTCCTTTGTACTGCAACTCCGTTACTTTGTCTATCTCTTTCGTTTACTGTTTATTAGAGTTACTGGGTTGAGTTCACACGGTAGGTATGGTCACTTTTTCTTTTTTTTTTTTTTGTGGGCCCACCCGAATGGTTGTACGATTTTTGGGCTTCAACAAAATTTCAGATGTTGCTCTGCCACCTTTCCTTAAAATAAGTAAATAAATAAAAGGCCAAAGCATGGACTGTTCTAATCTTTCGAGCGCTCAGCATGCTGGCCACAGGCGGTGACATATGCTTTATCCAAAGTGGTGGCAGACGAAAAATGTACAGAATAAAAAGGGTTCTTTTTTTTCTTTTTCTTTTTTTTCATGGATGTTAGTTTTGCACCATTTAAAAGAACTTGTAGATTCTTCGACCGCACACATGGTATGGTGGTCTAGCTTGATCCGTGTTAATTTAGAAACATAATACATCCATAGTGGGACCCACAATTTGGCCAGGTCTGGATCGATGTGAATTAGTAAGGACATGTCTCCATTTTAAAAATAATGCAGCATAATTACCAGTTTTGGTATTTTTTTTGCAAAAGATCCCATGAAAGGCTCCAAGAAATTGCTAGTGTTGAGGGTCAAATATTGCATATCAGACCCAGTTGTTACCTGGATTTACAAACATAGTATTGTTTAACGGCCTGATTTAATCATGTTTGTGATGCAGGGTGTATTCACGAGCTTGGACTGGAAAAGGGTACTAAAAGCATGGATTTAACGCTCTGATGACACCCAAGGCAAGGGACGGACTCCAGGAGACGAAGATCGATGGAATTATGCATCAAGGATCCGAGGAAAGCAGGCCATTCACGTTAAAGAGGCCCGAAATTGGTGAAAAATGCAAGATCACATAGTTCTTGCCATCTGATTGGCTCAAAACTTCATACATGGCCTGAGGGCCATAAATTAACCGTACATATCAAATTTCAGCCCTCGGATCACTATGGAAGTACCCCAACTGACAGATCAGCCCATAAACCGTTGATTCTGGGCCCACCTGATATCTGGAACTGCCTCAACTTTGGTCTCGACGGTTTAAATAAGATGGGAAAATGAATGGATGGATCAGATTGTTGAAACACATCACTGTGGGGCCCGTATGTGATGTGTGTGTGCACAGCACACATAGACCCGAGCCGCACCGAGCCAACAGACGCGGGTCAGCAGCGCTGACCCGCGTCTCCTTCCCAAACACGGCAGCAGCCGTTTCGCGCTGCGTAACGGACGGACGACGTCCGTTTTGCGGACGGTAGTGGGCCCCACTGTGTAATTTTTCGGATGATCCAAGCCATCCATCGTGTAGAGGGCCTCAAATACTATAAACCCTTGCTAAAATTTTACACCCAAGCATGCACATGTGTACGATACAGAGGCCACAAGCAGGCACTCCTGCAACGTTCAAAATGAATTTTGGCATGATTTCTTCTTTGGGCCTCATGAATGGACGTTCAAAACCACCCATTCTTGACCGAAATTTCGTCCTGAATCCAATGGACGGGGTGGATTTCTCCGAAAATACCTCTGTGGGGCCCACCGAACACGTCAGCGCCTCTGCGTACGCCTTACGCGCGTTCGGGGAATCCGGGATTTGCGGGAGGTAGTGTGTCACGATCATTAACATTTTGAGTGATCCAGACCGTCTAATGTGTCTACAGGGAAGCCAATATCCTAGCTAAGATTTCAGAATTGTCAGGTAGGTCGATATCACGCCGCAAATTCTCTCCAAACGCAAGTCGTTTTGCGCTTTTGCTGCGCATACGAACTCGGCTGCGTAAGAGTTCCGCATCCTATTCCCTTTGGGACTCCACAGAGCTGCTGGCATGGGAGCGTTCCATCTTTATAAAGGAAAAAAACGGAGAGAGAAGAAAAAAGGCTGGGTTAGAGAGAAACCGTGGCTGTTGGGAAGGTGAGGGCTGCACGTTGAGAGAGTTTTTGCTGGGTTGCTGCTGCACGTCAGGTAAGCTCGGCCAGGAGATTGAGAGAGTACGGAGGAAGAGGACGGGAAAGTGCAGCCGTGAGAGGAGCAGCTACGGAAAGGATTCAAGGAAGAGAAAGAGAGGTTGCTGCTGCACGTCAGGGAGGGTGCTGCTGCACGTCTTTGGTTTCCTTTCTTCTTTTTCTTTATAATTCTTTTTATTTTTAAGTTCAGCCATATCAGCCCATTCATGTGTGGCTAATCCTCTTAGCTAGGGCTAAGAGGTGAAGCTTGTGGCGAGATGGGAGATACTATTTCCTGCTTTTCATTTAAATTCATGAACTGAAGTTGATTTGTATTAATGGAATATTTTTTAGTCTTTAATGGTCTGTTGTGACTGAAATTACAATGGGTTTGCAATGGCTTTGAATATTTCTTTCCCCTTTTTATATTTATGAAGTCAGGAAGCCCTGTTGTTCATCATTGTCCCATGGGCATGGTAGGATGACAGTACCTTCCTTATCCTCATACATTGTTGATTGGTTGGTAATTAGTTTAATTCTATTGTTTACTTTGTCTCCTGGGCATGGTTTGGTGATGGAATCCATTCTAATTCATATACCTTTCATCTCTTGAAAACCAGATCAAGTAAGTTCATTTTGAATTCCATGATTCCTGATGCAAGCATAAGATCTCCCTGATCTCTACAAGTGGATCCTCTGAATCCCTAGTTTCCTTCCTCAGAATCCCTTAAAGTTTTAGATAATTATTCCACAATTATTTCCTAAATTCTATTTGGTTTAGATCACATCTTAGTCTAGTTCTAGTTCTACTTGGTTTCAGATAACGTACAGGTATCAGTCCCTGTGGATTCGACCTCGGTTTTACCGAGTTTATTACTACATCACAACCCTATACTTGGGGAGTGAACAAGTTTTTGGCGCCGTTGCCGGGGACTAACGGTTACGATTCTTTGAAATTAATTAGTTTTAGAATTAGTTTGAGATTAGGATTTTATTAACTTTAGTTTAGATTTTTATTTGATTTTTAGAACTAACTTGTTTCCTATTTTGTAGGATCCTAACATAAATTTCTAAATTGGTAATTCTTTCCTAAAATTCTCTACTTTTTCTGTTTTTAGAATTAAGGTTTAAATCTTAGAAATTTTCTAATTCTAGTATCCTCTCATCTGTAGGAAATAGAAACTAGGTTATTTCTTAATTAACTTTCTACTTTTATTTTTAGTAATTTTAACTCTCTTAGAATCTAATTTGTTTCTTAATTTATTTTTAGAATTTTTGTTTAGAAACTAACCTCCCTATTTTGTTGGCCTTTAAGATAGAAATTTCTAATTCGGTAAGCTCCTTCCCTACTTTCTATTTTTCAGTTCTCTTTTAATAATTTACTTTCTAGTTTAGATCTTCCCTAATTTACTTTAGAAATTTTCACTTTCTTTTAAGAATACCTTCTTTTAAAAATTAATTTACTGTTATTTTTCTTTTAAAGGTCATTCTTTTCTTTTTAGAATCTAACTTATTTTTGTTTTATTTTGCAGGTTTTTAACTTAGGGCTTCAATTTGGTAATTTCTTTCCAACTCTCTCTTTCTTCCTAGATTTTCTTTTCCTTTCTTAGGATTAGGTTTTTAATTAAGGGCTGCGAGTGTTTTCATACCCAAGTGGGCCTGTGACGACACTCGACGTCTCTTGACTGAAGCAGGATTGGTTGAGGGGTTGACTATCCATCGCAGGATTAGACACCGCTCGAAATCCCCTGAGTTAACTGAGGTTATGGCTGAAGACCAACCTCCTCTACTTCCACCTAGGGTGGAGGATACCCAAGATGAGAACGAGGTGCAACAGGCACCCCCGCCTCGTACTCTACGAGATTATCTACAACCGGCGGGAGTGAGTACGTCCTCATGCATGATTTTTCCTGAAAACACAGGACAAATGGACATCAAGCCAAGAGTTATCCAACTCCTTCCCAAATTCCATGGACTTGAATCTGAAAGTCCATAGTTACATTTGAAAGAGTTTGATGAGATAATAGCTACATTATGTTTTCCTAATATATCTGAGGATACAATTAGGCTGAAACTCTTTCCTTTTTCCTTAAAAGAGAAAGCTAAGACGTGGTTACATTCACTGCGTCCTAGATCCATTGGCACATGGAACGACATGCAGAGGGAATTCATAAAAAAATTCTTCCCACATCATAAAACGATTACCCTCAGAAAAGCAATCATGAACTTTGCCCAAAAGGAAGATGAAACATTCTTCCAATGTTGGGAAAGGTTCAAAGATTTGGTCAGTTCATGCCCACAACACGGATTTGAAACGTGGCGCATTACAAATTTTTTCTATGATGGACTGACATCTTCCATGCGCCAAATGGTCGAGACAATGTGTAATGGAGAGTTCATTAATAAAGATGTTGACGAGGTATGGGATTACCTCGATAGTCTCGCTGAAAAAACACAATCATGGGACTATTACCCAATGGCGAACACCACGTCTAGGCCGACTCAATTAAAGGAGAAAGGTGGATTATATCTCTTGAAAGAAGAGGATGATCTCAAGTGTAAAGTGACTACACTCATAAGGAAAGTTGAGGCCATGGAAGGAAAGAAGGATAAGGTCAATGAAATTGTTTGCGGCATCTGTGATTGCAACATTCACACAACTGAAAACTGTCCTACAATACCTGCCTTTCGAGGAGTGTTGAATGAACAAGCCAATGCCATAAATAATTATCAAAGACCTTTTACTGGACCTAACTCCAACACATACAATCCTGGCTGGAAAAATCATCCAAACTTTAGTTGGAGGAATGGACAAACGGCGACCCCTCCAGGTTTCTTCAATCAAAATCCAAATCAAGTGAAACCTCAAGAGGAACCGGTTCAAAATCCCATACAAGAGCTGGCTCAGGCAATGCGGGGAATTACAGATTTTATGCAAAAGATAGATTCTCGTATGACGGTTATAGAAAAGGGGATGCTTCCTGCACAACCTCTCCCCAATCCTAAACCGCAGTACGAGAATAATGATCCCAGCTCTTCAAATCAGATGGGGCATGCTAAATCCATCACCACTCTTAGGAGTGGGAAGATCATTGATAAAACTCTTCCGGTTAGGCCCGAAAAGCCTCAAGAACCAAAAGAGGACAATAATGATGGATCCAGTGATGCCCCACAAAAAGTAGAACCAGAACTTCTAGAGAAGCCAGTTGCTCCATTCCCCCAACGGTTGGTTTCACCAAAACCTCTCTCTAACTCTCAGGATATCCTAGAGGTGTTGAAACAGGTGAAAGTCAACATTCCTCTACTTGATGTCGTTAAACAGATACCTTCATATGCCAAATTCCTAAAAGACTTATGCACGACCAAGCGACGGAAAATTATTCAAAAGAAAATCTTCTTGACTGAGAAAGTGAGTGCCATCCTGAAGCAAGACGTGCCGTAGAAATTCAAGGATCCCGGTAGCCCAACCATATCATGTGTAATCGGGAACCATCGAATTGATCACGCACTTCTTGACTTAGGAGCGAGCGTCAATCTGATTCCCTACTCGGTATACAAACAGTTAGGTTTGGGTGAATTAAAACCCACCCTAACCACACTACAACTTGCTGATCGCTCTGTTCGTGTACCAAGAGGGATAATTGAGGATGTGTTAGTCCAGGTCGATAGATTTTACTACCCTGTAGATTTTATCATCCTGGACACCGAACCCATCAATAACATCAGCACTCGATTCCCGTCATTCTTGGTCGCCCATTCCTTGCCACATTAAATGCAATTATCAATTGCGGGAATGGTATCATGACTATGTCTTTTGGAAATTTGACATTGGAGTCAAATATTTTTTCAATAATGGTAGAAAAAACTGAGAGGATGATGACGATTTCCACGACATTAACATGATTAACTCTTTCGTGGAAGATACGACACCTCTAACCTTATCCTCCGACACAACCTGGAGACGTGCCTGGCCCACTCCCATGATTTTGATGATGACATGATTAGGGAGACGTGTGCCTTGCTTGATACTGCACCGGTACTTGAAGTTAACCAGTGGAGGCCACAATTTGAAGAATTGCCACAAACCGATGTAGTGCCTCTACCGTCTAACCTCAAGCCGCCGAAGCTTGACCTAAAACCTTTGCCCTCTAATTTGAAATATGCATATTTGGGTCAAGATGAGACATACCCGGTGATGATCTCTGCCCACCTGGAGAAAGAACAGGAGAGTATGCTTATATCTACTCTCATTGAGCATAAAGGAGCCCTGGGATGGACGATAGCGGACCTCAAAGGAATCGATCCCTCGATTTGTACTCACCACATATATCTTGAGGATAATGCAAAAACCGCTCGGCAACCACAACGTAGACTAAATCCAAACATGAAGGAAGTGGTTAAAGCCGAGGTTCTTAAACTATTGGACGTGGGTATTATATACCCTATATCTGATAGTCAATGGGTGAGTCCAACTCAAGTGGTCCCTAAGAAGTCCGGAATCACCATCGTAGCCAATGCTAATAATGAACTCGTGCCAACTAGAGTCACTACTGGTTGGAGAATGTGCATTGACTACAGGAAGTTGAATACCGTCACGAGAAAAGACCACTTTCCTTTACCATTCATTGATCGGATCCTGGAAAGGTTAGCGGTCATTCCTATTACTGCGTTTCCTTGACGGGTATTCGTGCTACAACCAGATAGAGATAGCCCCAAAACCGAAAAAGACCACATTTACATGTCCCTACGGCACCTTTGCCTATCGAAGGATGTCATTCGGACTATGTAATGCCCCTGCCACCTTTCAGCGATGTATGCTTAGTATCTTTTCTGATATGGTAGGGCAATATCTAGAGGTCTTCATGGACGATTTCTCTGTTTACGGTCCATCTTTCAGCAAGTGCTTGGAAAGTCTTAAATGTGTGCTGAAAAGATGTGAAGAAAAGAACTTGGTACTTAATTGGGAGAAGTGTCATTTCATGGTTCAGAAGGGAATTGTCCTTGGGCATATCATCTCGTCCAAAGGAATCGAGGTAGATAAGGCAAAAATCGATCTTATCTCTAACCTACCTCCACCCAAGAACATCAGAGACGTGCGATCCTTCTTAGGACACGCAGGATTTTACAGGCGATTCATAAAGGACTTTAGTCTTCTTTCTCGTCCTTTATGTAATCTTCTTCAAAAGGATGTTCCGTACGAGTGGACTGAGCAGTGCCAGGAAGCTTTCACCAAGCTTAAGGGCACGTTAACCACTGCACCTATCATGCAGCCACCCGACTGGAGCCTTCCTTTTGAGCTTATGTGCGACGCTTCTGATTATGCTCTTGGGGCGGTCCTAGGCCAGAGAAAAGATAAGAAGCCCTACGTCATTCATTACGCGAGTAGGACTCTAAATCCTGCCCAGGTGAACTACTCGACTACGGAAAAGGAACTCTTAGCTGTAGTGTTCGCCTTGGACAAATTTAGGTCCTACTTGATCGGATCCAAGATCATTATCTATACAGATCATGCAGCACTAAAGTATCTTCTCTCTAAGAATGATTCTAAGCCCCGCCTGATACGATGGATCCTTCTACTCCAAGAATTTGATTTGGAAATTAAAGATAAAAGGGGAGTAGAGAACGTAGTGGCCGATCACCTTTCTCGCCTTAATATCTCTGGAGTCCCTTGAGGCGACCCATATCAATGATATGTTCCCGGATGACAGCTGTTTAGAGTCTCCCATTCACCTTGGTTCGCCGATATTGCTAACTATCTTGCTACAGTGCCATACCGACATAGTGGACTCGCAAGATAAGAAGAAATTCTTTACAGAGGAGCGCAACTTCTTCTAGGATGATCCTTATTTATTTAAATATTGCCCAGACCAAATCCTAAGGAGATGTGTACCAGACGATGAGCATCAGAGCGTCATCTCCTTCTGTCACTCAGAGGCCTGTGGTGGTCACTTTTCTGCTAAAAAGACCACGGCTAAGATTCTGCAGTGTGGCTTTTACTGGCCCACTATGTTTAGGGACACTCATGAGTTTTGCAAAGCTTGTGAGCGTTGTCAGAAATTGGGAGCATTGTCCCGTCGAAATATGATGCCTTTGAATCCCATTCTTATCATTGAAGCATTTGATTGCTGGGGCATCGATTTCATGGGACCATTCCCCCAATCGTTTGGAAATCTGTATATTTTGCTCGCCGTGGATTATGTCACTAAATGGGTCGAAGCGATTCCGTGTCGAAAGAATGACCATCGCACGGTCATTAAATTCCTAAAAGAAAACATCCTTTCCCGATTCGGAACGCCTCGAGCCATCATTAGTGATGGGGGCTCACACTTTTGTAATAAACCATTTGAGAGCTTAATGAAGAAATACGGTATCTCTCATAAGGTGAGCACCCCATACCATCCACAGACAAGTGGGCAAGCCGAGATTTCTAATAGGGAAATTAAACACATCTTGGAGAAGACGGTCAACCCTGATCGTAAGGATTGGTCAATTCGATTGACCGATGCCTTATGGGCATACCGTACTGCATTTAAAACCCCTATTGGAATGTCTCCCTTTAGACTTGTCTATGGGAAGGCTTGTCACTTGCCTGTGGAGTTGGAACATAAAGCATATTGGGCGATCAAAAATCTTAATTTCAATCTGGACAACGCTGGCTCGCTACGCAAACTTCAATTGAATGAACTTGAAGAAATCCGGAATGATGCGTACGATAATTCGAGAATTTACAAGGACAAGATGAAAGCATTTCATGACCAACACATTTTGCGAAAATCATTCACGCCTGGTCAGAAGGTCCTTTTGTACAATTCTCGATTACATCTCTTTCCGGGTAAGCTTCGATCTCGTTGGACCGGCCCTTACATTGTTGTTACTGTTTTTCCTCATGGGGCCGTTGAGATAAGAGATCCCGACAATGGCAAGGAGTTTAAAGTCAATGGACATCGATTGAAACCATTTGTCGAGAAATTTGATTCAGAGGACATGTCCATGCCTCTGACTGATCCTGTTTACCAGGATTAATCTCCTAGTCTGATGGAGGTATAGGTAAGTTTCCTGTTTTCTTAGGACTAGGGTAGTTGCTTTATTTGTCTGGCTGAAGACGGTAAACTTAGCGCTCCTGGGAGGCAACCCAGTTCTTCATTTCATGTCATTTTTTTCATTAGTCAGTTCAATGTTTGTGGGTAACATTACTGCAAACCCTCACGAGACTACAACTCGTCCACTAGGGGTAACCTAGGGGTTTAAAGGCTTGTTGCATACGCTAAATGCAATCGAGAGCACCTACGAAAGTGGTATAGGTAGGATTTTATTTTGTATTATTTTTGTTGCCTTTTCTCTTGTGCTGACCGACGCCCATGCTGTGATCTCTTGGAAAGTGTCTCTCTATGCATCATCCAGGTACTATCTTCCCATTACTTCTCATTTACTCATTTTGTCCCATGTGCATTGCATGCCTATTTCTTTTACATTGAGGACAATGTAGATTTTTGGTTGGGGGTGGGAGATTAGGTTTCCTAATCAGTATTTTCTTAGTCTTGAGCAGAAATTGTGAAAATTTTTAAATTTTTCTAGAATTTCATATGAATTCGAAGCGATTTTGACGGCCATCTTGGATTTAGAACTACAAGATGCGTGATGTTGGTACTTTATGACTCTTGGATTCAGTTATCTATTGAATTTCACAGCTAAGTTTGAATTGTTAATCCATTATTAAAAGTTGTAAACATTGATTGAGTCATGAATTCGCAGGACACATCTCGCATGCATATTAAGGTTTCAGTTCGATATTGAAGGATTAACTTGGTAATCACTAAACATGAAAGGAACCAACTTGGAAAATTGAATGGATTGGGCGAACAGTCTTTACCATAGGTTTGCTCCCTATAGATGAGGATTCGATTCCCCATGAATGATATGTGAAAAAGATAGATGTACAGTCTTTACCTTAGGTTTGCTCCCTGTAGGTGAGGATTTGATCCCTCTTCTTGACGTTACTCCTAATGAAAAAAAAAATCAAATCAAAAATTAAAAGAATAAAAAGATAAGGTGTAAACCAAGTTGGGTTATCATGATTTCTCTTATTTGTTATCAATGATATCCTTAAATATTAAGGTGAATCTTAATGTTGACAAGTCGAGATTGGACTATACATCCATGGAATTCAATATTTAGAATTATACTAATTGATGGACTAATATTTTGAACTTGATTATGAAGTTTACCGTGAGCTTGATTTCAGGAAAAAGTAATGCCAACATTCATGAATCTTAGAATTCGAGTATCTGAACTATTTTTCATAAATCCTTTGAGTTGTAGAAATTATCCTGTAATTCTCAATTTATTTTTCGCATACTTTGCTCGGGACTAGCAAAATGCTGGTTGGGGGTTGTGTTGAGGGTCAAATATTGCATATCAGACCCAGTTATTGCCTGGATTTATGAACATGGTACCGTTTAATGGCCCATTTTAATCATGTTTGTGATGCAGGGTGTATTCACGAGCTTGGACTGGAAAAGGGTACTAAAAGCATGGATTGAACGCTCTGATGACACCCAAGGCAAGGGACGGACTCCAGGAGACGAAGATCGATGGAATTATGCATCAAGGATCCGAGGAAAGCAGGCCATTCACGTTAAAGAGGCCCGAAATTGGTGAAAAATGCAAGATCACATAGTTCTTGCCATCTGATTGGCTCAAAACTTCATACATGGCCTGAGGGCCATAAATTAACCGTACATATCAAATTTCAGCCCTCGGATCACTATAGAAGTACCCCAACTGATAGATCAGCCCATAAACCGTTGATTCTGGGCCCACCTGATATCTGGAACTGCCTCAACTTTGGTCTCGACGGTTTAAATAAGATGGGAAAATGAATGGATGGATCAGATTGTTGAAACACATCACTGTGGGGCCCGTATGTGATGTGTGTGTGCACAGCACACATAGACCCGAGCCGCACCGAGCCAAGAGACGCGGGTCAGCCTTCCCAAACACGGCAGCAGCCGTTTCGCGCTGCGTAACGGACGGACGACGTCCGTTTTGCGGACGGTAGTGGGCCCCACAGTGTAATTTTTCGGATGATCCAAGCCATCCATCGTGTAGAGGGCCTCAAATACTATAAACCCTTGCTAAAATTTTACACCCAAGCGTGCACATGTGTACGATACAGAGGCCACAAGCAGGCACTCCTGCAACGTTCAAAATGAATTTTGGCATGATTTCTTCTTTGGGCCTCATGAATGGACGTTCAAAACCACCCATTCTTGACCGAAATTTCGTCCTAAATCTAATGGACGGGGTGGATTTCTCCAAAAATACCTCTGTGGGGCCCACCGAACACATCAGCGCCTCTGCGTACGCCTTACGCACGTTCGGGAAAACCGAAATTTACGGGAGATAGTGGGCCACGGTCATCAATACTTTGAGTGATCCAGACCGTCTAATGTGTCTACAGGGAGGCCAATATCCTAGCCAAGATTTCAGAATTGTCAGGTAGGTCGATATCACGCCGCAAATTCTCTCCAAACGCAAGTCGTTTTGCGCTTTTACTGCGCATACGAACTCAGCTGCGTAAGAGTTTCGCATCCTATTCCCTTTGGGACTCCACAGAGCTGCTGGCATGGGAGCGTTCCATCTTTATAAAGGAAAAAACGGAGAGAGAAGGGGGCTAGGCTTGGTTAGAGAGAAACCGGGGCTGTTGGGAAGGTGAGGGTTGCACGTTGAGAGAGTTTTTGCTGCTGCTGCTGCTGCACGTCAGGTGAGCTCAGCCAGGAGATTGAGAGAGTACAGAGGAGGGACGGGAAAGTGCAGCCGTGAGAGGAGCAGCTACGGAAAGGATTCAAGGAAGAGAAAGAGAGGTTGCTGCTGCACGTCAGGGAGGGTGCTGCTGCACGTCTTTGGTTTCCTTTCTTCTTTTTCTTTATAATTCTTTTTATTTTTAAGTTCAGCCATATCAGCCCATTCATGTGTGGCTAATCCTCTTAGCTAGGGCTAAGAGGTGAAGCTTGTGGCGAGATGGGAGATACTATTTCCTGCTTTTCATTTAAATTCATGAACTGAAGTTGATTTGTATTAATGGAATATTTTTTAGTCTTTAATGGTCTGTTGTGACTGAAATTACAATGGGTTTGCAATGGCTTTGAATATTTCTTTCCCCTTTTTATATTTATGAAGTCAGGAAGCCCTGTTGTTCATCATTGTCCCATGGGCATGGTAGGATGACAGTACCTTCCTTATCCTCATACATTGTTGATTGGTTGGTAATTAGTTTAATTCTATTGTTTACTTTGTCTCCTGGGCATGGTTTGGTGATGGAATCCATTCTAATTCATATACCTTTCATCTCTTGAAAACCAGATCAAGTAAGTTCATTTTGAATTCCATGATTCCTGATGCAAGCATAAGATCTCCCTGATCTCTACAAGTGGATCCTCTGAATCCCTAGTTTCCTTCCTCAGAATCCCTTAAAGTTTTAGATAATTATTCCGCAATTATTTCTTAAATTCTCTTTGGTTTAGATCACATCTTAGTCTAGTTCTAGTTCTACTTGGTTTCAGATAACGTACAGGTATCAGTCCCTGTGGATTCGACCTCGGTCTTACCGAGTTTATTACTACATCACAACCCTATACTTGGGGAGTGAACACTAGGAAATTGCAAATATGGTATATTAGTAAACCAAATTAAACCATCCTCTCAGCGTATACAGGCGTACAGCAGTGAATTGGTACTACGAAGACGACCTCACTGGGAACTTCCCACGAGGTCGAGCTATGTGGGCCTCACCGTAATATCTGTCAAATATCTACCCATCGGTCATACGAACCATTCCATGGTGGGCCAGGGGCTTAAAAATCAACTCAAACATGACTTGGGTGGGCCACACCACATACAACAATTCAGAGAGGTTACCCTCCCATTAAAACATTCATAATCATTTATTGGGCCCACAAAAGATGTGGTTTACAATTCCAGCCCATTCATTGTGTGTGTCTCACTTGGATGAGAGGTCTTTTTCTTTTTCTTTTTTAAAGAAAGAAGGGCACACACCCCCTAATTTATAAAACCAAAGAGTCCAGATGTACAACCCCTGGCTCCAACAAAAAGGAAAGGAGCATCGCCTATCATATGCAAACACACTCACACCACTAGAAACAAAGAGCCTAGGGCGGAACTGAGGGGGGCCAGGCAACAACAAAAGCTCGGCCCAAGACCCCAGATGAAAACAAATCACACCAGAGTCAGGATCTCAAGTAACCCAGCCCGACTTTATCAAGAACCAGAAGGCCCCTAATGTAAGTCGGCATTTCCGAACGAGAGAGGAAGAGGGTGTTGGGACATCCTTCGCTTGCCAGTCTGGCGAGAGCATCAGCCACTGCATTTTCCTCTCAAAATATGTGCCTGAAACAGAGATTGAGGCGACGGCCAAGGTGATGAATGGTTCCCAGCCTGTACCAGATGCTCTAAGGGAAGGGGCGATTGGATCCGCAGCAGCATCTACCACTAGCTTGGAGTTTGATTCAACAACGATTCTGGATAGGCCTAATTTTCTACATGGAGTAATTCCATCAAGCATTGCCTGGGCCTCTGTAGTCGTATTGGAGGCGTGACCGTAATTCCTATGAAAAGCGAATATAACTTGACCCTGAGAATCCCTTGCAACTCCTCCACCTCCACTTTCACCTAGATTACCACGGGAAGAATCATCTACATTAAGCTTTATCCAGCCCATAGGAGGTCTCTCCCATTTGACAAGAGAAGGAGAGGCAGTAGGATTGCCGGTGCCGTTGCCCAGGTGAAGGGCCTGGAGAGTGGCTTTGGTTCTGAGGGACTTGTGATCGTTGTTGGGCAAAGGATTGCCAATTTCTTGCAGCCAACTGGTAACTCAAGCAATGATCTTGGATCTGGACATCGGGACTCCTTCGTACTGCGAGTTGTTGCGGCTTAGCCATAACTCCTAGGATATTAGCGCAGGGACTAGCCCCATCAACCACTTAATTCGAGAGGAGGTCGAGGCCCTAGACAACCAAGACCCGATTTTCCGATGAATAGACTGGTTTGGGATGAACGGAACGTCGAAAATCCTGTGGAAGTACGACCAGACGGTTGAAGCAACTTTCCCAGAGCAGAGGAGGTGGCCCAGCGTCTCCTGATCGAAAGCTGTGGAAGCGGTTGAGCGCTATGGGTGGGCTACAGATCCAAAGCTGAAATTTGGATGAAAGGTCGGACCAAATTTCAGCTGCATATCTAAAACTCAAGTGGCCCAACCAAGTGCTTTTATATGTTTTAAGAATGTCGTTACATGGTCTTAGATGGTATGGCCCACTTGAGTTCCATATACGGTTGATTTTTGGTATATCCCATAAAATAAAGGGGACCCATCAAATGCACGGTGTTGATGTTCACCACACACGAAGCTCGACCTCATGGAAAGTTCCCATGAGGTCAACCTATGCATCCGTTCGCACCGAACTCGTGCAAACATTTTTGAGAACCCATCATATGTAATTTGGCTCCAAGATCTAAACAGTCAACGCGAAGTAGCACCTCATGAAACACTGCTGACCTAATTTTTACTTTGATCCAAAATTCTGCTGGGGCATGAAAAATGAAAAAAAGTTTCCTTGATTTTCATTTATCTTTGCTATGGCCCACCAAAATTTTATATGAGGGTGAAAATTTGTTCCTTAAGGTTTCATGGGATTCCGCATCACATGGACCATTCGGATTAGACGCCCATAACGCGTGTACAAAGGTACGCACATGTGTCAGTTCGCTGGTGAGCATGACACACACACACACACACACACACACACACACATATATATGGTTGTTCTTACGCCCCAACTCCTGCATATCTCCCACCTCCTCTAATTATCAAATAAAATGATCACACTCAATTTCTACGATGTTGTCTCTTGTAATTAAATTACAGTTTTCAATTTAGGTGTAACATAAAATGAGTTAAGTCTACCAGCCCCTCTAATTCTCAAATAAAATGATCACACTCAATTTCTACGAGTAAAGTCTCTTGTAATTAAATTACAGTTTTCAATTTAGGTGTAACATAAAATGAGTTAAGTCTACCAGCCTGAGAAATGTAAATCTATATTTTCTCTGTAATAATTAGTCCAAAGTAAATAACCTCCTACATTATTTGATAAATTTGTATTTATTTGATAAATACTACGCGCTATGCAAGTTCGGTGCTTGAAAACTTATTCTTTATTAAATGATTTTGTGAACATATTGGAAGATGCTTTTTCTTTCCTGCCATTGATAGACCATAGCTTTAGAACTGTAGTCGCCCACAGATTAGAGCTGTCCTAGAATTTGCCAAAGTAGAGAAAACGAATCTGTGGCGCACTTGCAGATATCCAACGTGTGGACTTCCATCACAAGTCTATTGACCATAAGGTCAGCATCATCCAATGGGAGCCCTTCTGGTAAAGCTTTCATGGATGGGCCATTTTTTTCATGAAATAAAAGCCTGAGCATCTTCCATCCATTCGGATTCCACCCAGCCGTGTGAAAGCCGTACAAAAGGTTGCAAATTTCAGAAGGCTAAGAGCCCATTTAAGCAAGTAGTGGCCAACTCATTTATGAAATAAAAGTTTGAGCATCTTCTATCCAATCCAATTGACTTCTACCAAGCCATGTAAAAGCCGTACGAAAGGTGGCAAATGACAGAGGCCAAGACCCCATTTTAGCAAGTAGTGGCCAAAATAAAACCCCATCCAACTGGCTTCGACTGAAGTGCATCGAACAATGATCAGTCCAGGCAGGGTTATGTGGGGGCCACTGTCATGTATGTGCTTTAACAATGCCATTCATTGGGTTTTCAAGAATATAATAGGGTTTGAGCCAAAAAATAAGCAGATCCAGAGTTCAAGTGGACCACACGGGGAATTGAATGCCCACCATTAAAAACATGTTCAGAACCACCGAAGTTTTGGATCAACATGATATTTGTGTTTTCCTTTCGTTCAGGCATCTGTTACCTTATAAACAGGCTGGGTGTAAAATAAACATCATAGCAGCGCTTAGAAAGATGTCAACGGTGGGTTTCATTATCACCTCAAGGGTGGGTTTCATTATCAACTCTGCTTCCCAATGTGATCCACTTGACATTTGGCTCTGCCTCATTTTTGGGCTCATATTTTAAAATGATCTGCAAATGCATAAATGGCATGGATAAAACCCATACATCACAGCGGTCCCCACGATGCTTCTGCCTGCATGAATTATTGTCTACAATGGGGTAGGACTCAATCTATTTTTTATTTTATTTTATTTTAACACACGCACTCACTCCCCATGCACACAGTTACAACACAATGGGATTACACCACAATGGATACTCGTACCATGACCTCATGTTGAAACTCTTGTGACTCAATCTACTTCCATTGATGGTAAAGTTGGTATTGTGGGGAGACGACGGAAGCACACAGAGATGAATTTAGGATAGCAATCCAATGGCAAAAAGTAAAAGGAAGAAGAACGCAACAATTTAATGTGAAAACCCTTTCAGGAAAAAAATCACGACACAAAGCGATAGATAATCACTATGAAAGCAGAAATTACTAAGAGAGAAGGCTTACCCAATTTGAATATTCTCGAATCTCACCCTTGCTACACCCCTTTGAAACCCTAAGACTATTTAGAAACTCTTAGAATACCTATAAATCCCATTTACACCCATATATATAGTTTTGGAAAAAATCTTAAACAAAAACGGAAACAAATTTTGTAAATTCGACGGATTCGCAAAATTCTGCACGAAATCGTTCGATGAATCGAACGCTCTTCGATGTCATTGAACAACTGCAAAAACTGTCCAGCGGCAAAACATGGATTTTCTGAAAACCTTCGATTGCTCCACCCAGCTTCGATGACATCGAATACATCTTCTATGTCATCAAACACTCTTCGATGTCATCGAAAAATAGCACCAATATGTCCAGCAACCAACAGGGAAAATTCGAAAAATACTCAATGCATCGAGCCGACTTCGATGTCATCAAACCTATCATCGACATACTGCCGATTTTAAAGATTTAAGACATCTATCAACAACAATCTTCACCATGTCTTCAACATTCAAATGTGTAGTTTCTTATCCTCTTCTCTTACCCTTGCCTCGCATCATAGTTTCATCAATGCTTCTTGTGTACACTCCGTCCTCCTTTTACGTCATCAGTAAACCTAGAGAAGTTGTATAGAACTTCTACTTTTCTATAGGAACGACCTTGATGAGCATGTCTATCGGATTCACGCTGGTGTGAATCTTTTCCAGTGTTACGCCTCATTCCTCAAGCACCTATTAGATAAAATGGTGACGAACATCAATGTGTTTAATATGTGAGTGATAAATAAAATTTTTAGCCAAATTGATAGTGCTGTCACTATCATAATTAACCGGCACGACCTCCTGCTGAAATCCTAACTGTTTTATCATGTCTCTCAACCAAACGTCTTTCTTAAACACTTTCTTCACTATCATATACTCTGCTTCGGTCATGGAAAGAACCACTACGGACTGAAGCTTCAACATCCAACTAATTGCTCCACACGCTAATACAAATGAGTAACCTAAAGTCAATTCTTTAGAGTCTACACTACTTGCGTAGTCTGAATCCACATACCCTATCAACTTTGCGCCCGTCTTTTCAAAAGTTAAAACATAGTCCTTTATACCTTGAATGTATCGAAGTAACCATTTCACCGCTTTCCAATGTTGCTTACTGGGATTTGACATGTATCTACTCACAACACCAATTGCCTGTGAAATATCTGATCTCGTACAGTCCATGACATACATTAAACTACTAACCACATTCAAATAAGGCATATGACACATAATCTGCTTTTCCTCATTTAATTTAGGACAATGTTTTAAGAAAAGCTTGAAGTGAGCCACATGAGGAACGCTCACCCACTTTGTTTGGTCCATCCCATACTTAATTAACACATTTTCAAGGTATTTTGCTTATGATAACCAAATCCTGCTCCTCTTCTTGTCTCTATGAATATCTATGACGAGAACCCTCTATGCAAGCCCCTATATCTTTCATCTCGAATGTCCCTGATAACTGAGTCATCACTACGTCGATTTTAGACATGTCATGACTGACGAATAATATATCATCAATATACAATACTAGAATGATGAATTTTCCATTATTCGATGTCCTGTAATAAACATAGTGATTATATTCACTCCGTGTAAACTTCTAACTCAAAATGAAAGAATTGAATTTTTTATACCACTGCCTAGGTGACTAGTTTAAGCCATACAATGACCTCATTAACTTACAAACTTTATTCTCTGCCTTTTTAACTTCGTATCCTTTTGGTTGCTTCATGTAGATCTACTCTTCCAACTCTCCGTGAAGGAATGTAGTCTTGACATCCATCTGTTCCAGCTCGAGATCATATTAGGCAACTAGTGCCAACACGAATCTGATAGACACCTGCTTAACTACCGGTGCGAATATATCTCTGAAGTTGATTCCTTCTCTTTGAGCATAACTCTTCGCTACCAGTCTCAATTTGTATTTATCATATTTCCTTTTAAATAACCACTTGTATCAAATCGCTTTTTGGCCTACTGAAAGTTCCACTAGCTCCCATGTATGGTTCATGTATAAAGAGTCCATCTCATCGTCCATAGCCGCCTTCCACTTTTCTGCATCAGGCTCATCAAGAGCCTCCTGAATAGTAGACAGGTCCCCCTCATCTATAATGAGGTCATATGCGATATTAGAGTAGTCCATGTATCTTACCGGTAATCTGCGATAGTACGGTGGGTTTCTTCTAACGGGTGGTTGCTACACTTGCTCTTGTACCTCTGTTTGGGCATCTGTCTCACCTGAGTATCATCTATGTCAATCTAGATATTTACGATCAACATTTCTGGTTCATCTTGCTCATCATGATCATTCTTGCGGAATATGGAGCTTTCATCGAATCTAACTTCACGGCTAGTGATGACCTTGCATGTGACCTTGTCATATAACCTGTAACCTTTCACACTAACACTATAGGCAACAAATATGTACTTTTTAGCTCTATGTTCTATCTTATCTCTCTCATTTTTTGTACCATGTCCTACAATGGGTTGGAGAAACGGATGGATGGCATGGATATACTGTAACAACCCATTTTTTTGTGGGAACTAACCCCACCGTCCGCTTGCGTGTGGCCCACCTGAGTTTTGGATCAGCCTCATTTTTGGTCTTACATCTTCTCTTGGGCAGGCCGAGATGATGAACGGAGTAGATTTGTATTATCGTTAGTGGGACCCACCATATCTTTAAAAAATAATAATAAAATAAAAATAAAAATTATATCTTCCGCACGCCGACTAAACCACTTTCTCCATTCTTCCTTCCTTTTCGTACGGTAATGGGCGTCGAACCCTCCCACTAAATGAAACCGTCCCATAATCCCCACTCCTCCATTCCATTACGCACCCCTTTATAAAAATAAAAAAAGAAAGAGAAAGAAATGAAGGAAACAATCAAATCAAAAATAGAGAGAGGGAGAGAGAGAGCTCTGTAGATCAAGGGAGAGAGATTAGAACGGGGCTGGATCATAAGACTTTTAAGGTAGGTGATCTTATCTTGAGATTTATCATTTTCAATTAATTATTATGCCTATTATTCCAAAATTTTGATAAGAATATTATTGTCAGTTGATTATTATGTTGGGAATCCTACTTATTTATGAATTTCTATTTTATAAATTTCTAATATTTAATGTTGAAATAATTTATATATATATATGGGAAAAGGTACTATGCGCTCGACCTCACGAGTCCTTCCCATGAGATCGAGCTGTGTGGGCCCCACCGTGATGCGTGTTAAAAATCTACCTCATCAGTCAGATGCACCATTCCATCGTGGGCTTAGGTCTCAAAAATCAAGTCAATCCGTGACTTGTGTGGGCCACACCACATACAGAAGTGGGGAGGGGCCGTGCACCATTAAAACATTCATAATCATTTTTTGGGCCCACCGAGATGTGGTTTGCAAATCTAGCCCATCCATTATGTGTGTCCCACTTTGTGGAGGGTTCAGACCAAGTTTCAGCAGCATTCAAAACTCAAGTGGGCTCCACCAAGTGCTTTTATATGTTTTAACGATGTCTTCACATGATTTTAGATGGTATGCCCCCCCTGAGTTCCGTATACGGCTGATTTTTAGGATATCCCATAATTTAGAGGGGACCCATCAAATGCACGGTGTTGATGGTCGACACGCATCACGGTGAGGCCCACACAGCTCAACCTCACAGGACCTTATCGTGAGGTCGAGTGCATAGTACCTTTTCCCTCCCTCTATATATATATATATATATATATATATATATATATATATATATATATATATATACACACACACACACACACACACACACACACACACACACACACACACAAAATTTAATAATTTATCTAAGTTTATATTTTAATTTATTAATTCTTAAATTTTTTTTGTTAAGATTAAAAATTAAATATGAATTATTCCTAAATTTTTAAAATTAACTAATATGAAAGTAAATCATTAAAAATAGATTAAATTCAAATTAATTTATGAATTTATTTAAATTAGTAAATTTGAATTAATTTTAAAATATTTTTAATTAATGAGTATGTTAGTTATTAAATTTAATCATTTAATTAATCCAAATTTTATAAAAAAAATTCAAGTTAAAAGTAAACCAAAAATTTAAATTCCAATAATTTATAATACTTAGAATTAATTATAATTAAAAAATATATAATTAAAATTTGAATGTAAAAAAATAAATAAATAAATAAAACAATAGTATCCAAAGTCCAAATTAATAACTTCCTTATACTTATTAAATTTAGATATAAAAATAAATAATAATAAAATTCTGAATTTAGATTTAAAATAATTAGATAATTTTTTTTTAAAGATAGATTAAATTAAATTATTAAATAATAATTTAATTACATTATTAATGTTATATTATAGAAATCAGTGTAATATTTTTGTTTCTGTAAAGATTAAAATCCAAATTTTAATTCTAAAATTTAAAAGAGTTAATTAATTTAAATTTAAATGAATTTAAGTTTAAGGAATTTTTCAAAAAAATTAGAATTGAAACTAAAATTTCTTGTACATTATTTCACACTAATTCCTAAATTAAATATTAGTAAAATAATATTTTATTTAAATATTTGAATTATTAAAGTTTCGACAAAATTATATCTAATATTATGAATTAGACAAAAAAAAATTATATTGTTAATATTTTTTATTGTGAAATAGTGATTCATCTTACATGCATGTCTATCATTCATTGAGTATCGATTTTAATATGTTGGATGTAACCTAAGTAAGTAGGGCAATCATGTCCCTTGGGTGAGAGACCCTAAATCTAACAAGTAGGGCAATCGTATTCCTTGGGTGAGAAACCCTAAATCCAGCAAGTAGGGCAATTGTGTCCCTTGGGTAAAAGACCCTAAAACCCACTAGATCCTTTGGAGTCTCATTTGTGTATGGCATATGAGTACAATTATGTGTACGGACATCCGTCAGAGGTACAACTAGAGCAGTAGTCTGACCAATTAACGTATAAATGGGTCCATCACCATAAGGTACCAATGCGTGGGCGTTAATGCAACATGACCATCCACTTGGGTATGGTGTTGTAAAAAATGATATAAATGTTATGAGTATTCATGAAAATTATCACATACATCGCATTTTTACATTTCTGTTGCTTAAATTCATTATCTGTATTTTATTTTCCTCAATTGTTTAAAAAAAAATTGATATTATCTGAACATGTTAAATTTTGAGTAAGAAATGACTCTACTAGGCTGTTATGCTCATCCTACTAAAAAAATGCACAGGTGCAGAGCTGGAATACTACGAGCAGGTGGGCCTCTACTATTAGTTTTATTTTCTAGAAAATTAGGTTAGTTTTAATTCAATTCATTTTTATTTTTTTTTAATTATTAGGTTTCCTTTATGTTCAAATTTCAATGTAGAAAAGGAAAGCTATCAAGAGAGTTGAATTTAATAAACATTTCAAATGTATTTCTTTTAGATAACGTTAAATATTTATTGAATTTGATTGAATCATGTAGATTGTAATAAATATCATTATATTATAACTTACGAACCTTGGGATTCGGGTCCTGAAGACCTTATTCAGGTACCCGAATTTCGGGGTGTGATATATACAATATATTATTAAGGTGGGCCGTACAATTAAAGTAGCACTCACTAATGTGTTTCCAAGTTGGGCCCTAATTGGATCCTAAAACAGTCGATTTTCTCTCCTAACTAGATCATGTAATACACAACCCAAACTCTTAACGTGTGGAACTTCTATGGGCCCACTATGATTCATGTCATATATCCACACCATCCATTAAATTTACATATTATTCTAGGGCATGAGGCCAAAAATGAGACACATACGAAGCTCATGTAGACCATATGTAAGACCCGTATCCTAGTACGCACCGTTCTTTCACGGTCCTCCCGATCAAATTTCAGCGACCCTCGACGTGTAAATAGCAGTGGCGCGCGATCCTGAGTTGTATCCCGTATTTTAGAGTCAGTTCGACCCGAGACTTGTACCATAGCGACCGCGTCGTCGCTGCGGTTCCGATGTCGTGTCTCGAGCGCCGAGGTGATACCCAGGCCAGAAGATGTGGGCCCGCGTTCAGTTCGAGGAAACACCGCGCTGTTGCAAAACCCAAGAGAAACATCACATTAAATCCCATCAATCTCATCAATCAATTGCACATCACCTCACATGTCAAAGTACAACCCCATCCCCAAGCAACCCCCCAAAGTCAAACTCTCTCTTACACAAAGTACACCCACCACATCACTCACCCATCTCTCTCTTTCAACCTCTCTCTCTCATCTCTCTCTCTCCCTCATTCTCTCCAAGCAACCGTCCAT
The DNA here is from genome assembly GCF_029962835.1 of Magnolia sinica. Classification (NCBI taxonomy): domain Eukaryota; kingdom Viridiplantae; phylum Streptophyta; class Magnoliopsida; order Magnoliales; family Magnoliaceae; genus Magnolia; species Magnolia sinica. The sequence goes on along the minus strand of NC_080582.1, from coordinate 5,074,763 downwards.
GGCTTCCATGGGAGACAAATTAGTGTGGCCCACCTTCCTACCTTTCATCTTCACCATCCAAGTCCGATCTCAACCGTTGAAGTTCACACATTTGAGCTCTAGCCTGCGTTGGCGGAAAGAGGAGGAGAAGATCATAGGTGGGTGATCTTATGCTTTAATTTGTGATTTAAGGGCCCACTTATGGTGGGACTCATCTTGATATATGCATTGTATAGGGAGGGCCCATGGTGGCGGGTCCCTCCCCTCCTCATCAATCTCTTTTCTTTTTCTCTCTCTCTCTCCTTCACTTTATGATGACGATCAGGCCTTGTGGCCCACCTTGATGGACCCCACCATAATGTATGTATTTTATTCAGACCATCCACCAGGTGGGCCCACATATTGGGCGAAATCCCACAACAGCGTGAGTGTGATGGGGCATGGAGGACGCTGCTGCCAGCGTCCACAGAACGCTGCTGCAAGCAGCGTCCGGTTTGTTTTAAGAAGAGAGGAGAGTGGGCCCACAACGGGCCCCATACATGATGCATGTGTTTAATCCACACCGTCCACCCTATTTTCTTGCTCAATTCAGGCGTTGAGTCGAAAAATGGAACCAATCCAAATCTTTAGCGGGCCATGTTGTTGAGAATGGCGAAATTTATGGCTAAAATCTGTTAGAGCCACTGTGATGTTTCTATACATCAAATATATTAAATATCGGGCTTATTAGAACCATCACGAGCAGGTGAACCCAGTGGACGGACTGGATTGCCCTGATGTGGGTCCCATATATGAAAATAATAAAATAATAATAATAATAATAAAATAATAAACGAAAGGGATGCAGCTATGTCAGAAGGCAGCAGTTGCTGCTTCGTGGCAGCGGACGGACGGACCGGGCAGCGAACCACGGCCCCAGCCGTGGGCCCCACCATGATGTATATTTTACATCCACATCGTTCACGAGGTGGGCCACTCCATGAAGTGGGCCCATTCCAAAAATTAGCTTAATCCAGCGCTCAGGTGGCCCACATCATAGAAAACAGTGGGAATAAATGTCTGCCCTTGGACCCCTTTTCTGGGCCACAGAAATTTTGGATCCAGCTGAGATTTGTTCATCCTATTATTTTGGGTCCGTGGGACCTTATCAACGGATTGGATGGTGAATAAACATTATGGTGGGCCCTACGTGGGACCCACCCTTTCTCATGTGTTTTTTTTCTCTTTTCCTGCCGTCTATCCAAACTTTATATACATATAATATTATATATTTGGTGGGCCACATGTGTGGACCCCACCATGATGCATATGTTATATCTATACCATTCGTCCATTTTTGGCAGCCGTGGGACCCACTCCGCACATGTTGCACATGTGAAGGTGGGGCCCACATCGATGTATGCATTCTGTATCCACGCTGTCCGTTGGAAGGACGGTGGATCCCAGTAGCAAGGAAGCTGTACTACGACAGCAAGTTTCGTGGATGTGGTCCACATGATGTTTGTATTTCATCCACGCCCTCCATCTGCAAGGCCCACATCATGCACGTGTGGCATCCACGCCATCCAGATAGGGTGTGAACCCCACTTTTCATGTATGTGCTTACATCCATGGCCCCACATTATTGTACGTATACATTGTTTTCTCATGCAGCCCATTCTCTTCCAGGACATGGGACCCACCCATATGTACAACATGTGTGAGGGGTGGGGCCCACCTTATGGTATGCGTTGAATGTACACATCGTCCAGTTAGGACGGTGAGAACCACCGTGATGGATGTGCTTCATCTGCACCATCTATGGATTCCACCTAACGTGTACTGTGTCCAGCACGTGCACGTGGACCCCCCACCAGCATCATGTGTTGTATAGACACCGTTCATCAGCTAGACGAGCGAAGGGTGACCATCCATCATGTGACCATTCGCTAGTGGTCCCATGTCAGCTGATCAGGGGGTCTGACACCACAAGCGTGTGTGTGTGTGTGTGTGTGTGTGTATATATATATATATATATATATATATATCGTGTTGGATCCCAATTGCCCATCGACATAGGGCCTACATAATGTATTTATTTCCTCCACGCCATTTGGACAGCGCTAGACGGTGCTCGAAATGTTTAGATGGTGATGATTTACATGGGAAGTGTTTGAATGGTGCTGATTTACCTGGATAATGTTTGGACAGGGCTGATCATCATTAGTGGGCCATGTGCCCCATGGAATGACAGTGTTCATACTCATGTTACACCTACAATTATTGAAATGATTTTGTGGTCCAAGCCCACTTGAGATCCATTGGTGCGGCCCATCAATGAGGCCAATCATGATGTATATTTGAGACCCGTGCCATAGGGCCCACTTGCCTTGTATTTAAGGCTCATGTGATGAGGCTCACCTTGGTATATGTATTCTATATTCGCACCGTCCAAGGGCCTACCATTGATGCATGTATTATTTATCTATACCATCCATTGATGTGGCCCACTTGATGTTTATAAGGCCCATTTGTGCGGCCCACTTGATGTATACGAGGCCCTTTGTGATACATTTCCGGTCCAATTGACGAGGCCCTTCACGATGTATTTCCGGCCCATTTGGTAAGGCCCACTGTGACGTATTTCCGGCTCGATATGATGTATATGTGGTCCTTGTGATGCGATCCACTTGTTGTATGTGAGGTCATGGGCCCATCATATGTTTGGCCCTATGTAGGCCACTCCTTGGGAGCAATGTCGGTTAGATGTCCACATTGATGAGCAATGATGGTTAGATGTCCTCATTGTGACCTTCCCTTAGGCCTTGTTAGGCGACTCTTTCCATGGGTTAACTCAAATTAGTGGGCCCCATTCACTATAGATGGATGGCTCCATGCTATTGGATTTGATATAACCGCGGCCGAGGGCCGATCTTTATATTCTGGTTGATCGGCTGTTCATATATGGACCCCGTCTTGTTTATATTTTGGTTGTTGGCGTCGATTATCGATTGAATTGTCATAACCAATTTACCGATTTTGATTATCGATCGATCCGATTGTCGTGACCGATTTGTCGATTTTGATTAGCGATCGAGGCTGATTATCGTGACTGATTTTGATTATCGATCAATCCCGATTGTCGTGACCGATTTACCGATTTTGATTATCGATCGATTCGATTGTCGTGACCGATTTACCGACTCTGATTATCGATCGATCCGATTGTCGTGACCGATTTGTCGATTTTGATTATCGATCGATCCCGATTGTCGTGACCGACTTGTCGATTTTGATTAGCGATCGAGGCTGATTATTGTGACCGATTTACCGATTTCGATTATCGATCGATCCGATTATCGTGACCGATTTACCGATTCTGATTATCGATCGATCCCGATTGTCGTGACCGATTTATCGATTTTGATTATCGATCGATTCGATTGTCGTGACCGATTTACCGACTCTGATTATCGATCGATCCGATTGTCGTGACCGATTTGTCGATTTTGATTAGCGATTGAGGCTGATTATCATGACTGATTTTGATTATTGATCGATCTGATTGTCGTGACCGATTTGCCGATTCTGATTATCGATCGATCCGATTGTCGTGACCGATTTACCAATTCTGATTATCGATCAATCCCGATTATCGTGACCGATTTACCGATTTTGATTATCGATCGATTCGATTGTCGTGACCGATTTACCGACTTTGATTATCGATCGATCCCGATTGTCATGATCAATTGCTAATTCCGGTTGTCGTGACCAATTTGTCGATTCCGATTATCGATCGATTCCGATAATCGAGGCCGATTCCGAGTATCGATTCCTATTGTCGAGGCCTATGTGATAAGGCCCATTGTGATGCATTTGAGTGCCAAGCAATGGAGCCCATTGTGATGTATGTTAGGACCATGTAAAAGGCCCATCGTGATGTGTATTAAGCTCTTGAGTGAGGCCCATGGTATTGTATATTTGGCCCTTTGTGAGGCCATGGGTGTAAGACCCGTGTCCTAATCCGTACTGTTCCGTTAGCTTCCGCGGTCCTTCCGATCAAATTCCGGCAACCTTCGCACCGTATTCAGGGTTTGCGCACGATCCTAAGCCAGGTCCCGCACACCCACGTCGGCTTGGTCCGAAAGTGATATCATAGCGACCGCGTCGTCGCCGCGGTTCCAACGCCGTGACTTGCGCACCGAACCGATACTCAGGCAAGAAGATGCCGATCAGCGTTTATTCCGAAGAAACACCGCGCGTTGCGGATTTCGAGGGAATCTCTACAATTAGTCCCATCAATCAACCATTAAAGCATCTCATACTTTAAGTACAACAACCCATCTCCACCTTTTACAAAAGTCTACCCTCTTTCCACCTCACCACTCCTCTTTTTCCCCATTTTCAACATCAACCATACCTCCTTTTACAATTTTCAACCCAAACCATCCCCCATCACTCCATCACCCATCATTCTCTCTCTCTCTCTCTCCCTTACAAGTCTCTCTCTCATTCAAACTCTCTCATAGTAAAAATTCCTACGTATGGTCCTCCCATGGTGAGAGAATTGCATTTGTGAGGCCCACCTTTCCCACCCCTTCATCTCTCATCTCAACCATCCATTTCTCATCTTCCTCCATCAAAGAGGAGCACAAGGAGCTAAGGAACCCAAGGGAGCAAGAAGATCAAGTGGTGGGTGTCTTGATAGGGTAGATTTTGATATTTTTAAGATGGGCCAAGTGAGGCCAACCGATCAATGGTTTGGATCTCGCTTTGGACCCTAAGATGTGGCCGATGGCCCACTTGGATCATCATGATCATTCCATGATGGGGCCACTCTCCATGGACCCCATCATGATGTTCACTTTCTTGCATATTTAGGGTCATCTAGACCGTCTGATTTAGTGGAGAAGGGATCTCTACCGTTGAATTTTAATTTAATGGGCCCACGTGTAATGGGACCCACTTGATGTATGATTTAGTGCAACGAGGGCCCATAGTGCCGGGGTCCCTCCATCACACGGTCTCACTCTCCATCTCTCTCCCTTTTATCTTATTTATTTTATTTATTTTATTTTTGTAATAATGAGATTATGTGGCCCACTTGAATGGACCCCACCATGAGGTAGGCATTTTATCCAAATCATTTAAAAGTGGGGCCCACTTTCTATATGTAAGTACCCTGCCATCCATCCCCTGGTGGCCCACCTAAGCAGGGCCCACCTCCTAAGTACATGAAAAGTCCAGCGTCCCTGGACGCTGGACGTTGCTGGAAGGAAATATAAATATCATTTTTTTTCTTTTCTTTCCAAACCTTGGAGTGGTCCACTCATGTAGGCCCCACCTTGATGTATGTATTAAATCCATGCCGTTCATTCTTTTCCCAAGATGGTTTTAGGCGTTGAGCCAGAAGATGAGACCAATCAGACTCCCAGGCGGGCCATGACACGGCAAACAGTGGGTATACCATTGAAACTTCCTCTATCACTTCTATACACTGAAACAGGTCCAATATTAGGCTTGTTTTGACTGTCGTGAGGCAAGGAGAGCCATTGGACGGAGCAGATCTGCAAGAGGTGGACCCCACCTGCAAAATCCATGGGAAATCAAGAAATCAAAAAATATATATATAAGCAGCGACCGGGCGGACGTAGCTCAGCCACCCACGGCTGCAGCCGTGGGCCCCACCTTGATGTTGATATACCATCTAAACCGTTCATAGGGTGGGCCACCCCCTGACATGGGCCCACCCCAAAAATCAGCCTGATCCAAGACTCAGGTGGCCCACACCGTGTGAAATAGTGGGATTGAACATTTACCTTTGAAACCCTTCCTGGGCCCACAGAAGTTTGGGATCAAGGTGAAATTTGTTTTCACCCTTCATTTGGGCCCATGTGACCTTATCAATGGTCTGGATGGATTATAAACATTATGGTGGGCCCCACATGGAGCCCACATAGATGTATGTGTTTGACCACCACCGTCCGCCTGGACGGTGGACGTGGAGCCCACTGTAAATGTGGAGCCCACTGTGTGGGTGGGTGTACGTGTGCGTGTGTGTGGGTGCGTGTGTGTTGGTGTGTATATATTTATATATAATATTATATTCTATATAATATTATATGTTATATGTATATATACAATATCATATTATATATAATATATATATGTATATATATTATATTGCATATAATTTATTGATGGTGGAAGGCCTATTTCAGTTCACTTGTGGGCCATGGTCGAAGCCCACTTTGATGTATATGTGAGGCCCACTTTGATATACATATATAAGGCCCATTTAAGGCATTAGGGGCCCATGGGTCGAGGCCCATTAAGACGTAATGGGGCCAATGGGTTGAGGCCCACTTGATGTACATATGGGGCCCAATTGGTGTAGCCCATTTGATACTCATAAGGCCCATGAGATTAGGCCCATTTAATGCATTCTAAGGCCCACGGGTTATGGCCCATTGCAATGCACATAGGGCCCATTGGCGCGGCCCAATGATGTGGCCCACTTGATGAATATAAGGCCCATATGATATGGCCCATTTGACGTATTTAAGGCCCAATGGGATGTACCTAAGGTCCATTACAATGTACGATCCCAACATGATTTATGTAATGATGTTTATGTCAGGGCTATGCCTTGGGAGCAATGGTGGTTTGACGTCCACATTGCAAGTATAGTGTGGTTAAATGTCCGCATTATGACTTTTCCTAGGGCCCATTGTTAGGCTCATACGTCTGATGTGTAGGCCGTCTAGGCCCATCTTTGTTATGATTATCATCCATTCTATATAGCATGCTCAGTTCCATGATTCATGACCATATGCATCATACGTATGCTTGATATGAGAAATGATTGATCATTGCACATGCCTTCGGGCAGATTGACCTGCGGCTCCCGTATAAGGGGTGTTGCCCTACATGAGCGCACGATACGCGCAGGATTGCTGCATGACTGAATAGTGTGATTCATGCATTCGCATTGTATGATATGGTTCTTGTATGCCCTAGCGACATCGGGCCGTGGCTCCATAGACGTATCGTGGTTGGCGGGATTGGATACCGAAAATCTTGTTCTTCATGGGGTGCGATAGATATCCTGGTGAAAGTCCCTAAACCCTTATGGTACCAGGAGGTTGCTCCAACGTCTGCACCGAGTGGGTGCATGAGCGCTGGTGCCGATTACGGTTGCGCTTTCCACTGTGTCGTGGTCGGTTGGAAGGGGGTGCGGCCTTACCCGCCCGAGAGTAGGGGGCAATGCTAGGCTGAGTCTGACCAGCTCGAGGAATGGGTCCGCTATTGACGAGCCGAGCCCGATATTGGCAGGCGGATAGTGAGGTCTTTTTCGCTCACCTTATTGCGCGCGATGGGGCGGCAATCTGGCTTGGAGTGTACTAGACCCCGGTGATATTCCAGATTTGAGCCGTATTGACATGTGGACTTAGATGAGGATTTGTATGCTTGACTTGCATTTCGCATTGCATGGCCTTGGTATGGCCGACATCATTCCTTGCACCGCATGGCCTTGGTACGGCTAATGGTATTCTTGGCATTCATCAGCATGTTCCGCATTACTCTGATACTGCATAGCTACATTACCACCTTGAGCATACACTTCCACCACCCTCTAAGCTTTCTATAAGCTTATGCACGACCGTTGCGTGCAGGTGACGTAGGATCGCAGCAGCGCTGAGGCTTGGACGCGTGGCTGATCTTTTGGGAGCTTTTGGTTTATCATCATTGTATTTTCCTTATGCTCATTGTACTTGTAAAGTTTTTGATTATAGTGGAAATGTGATGGAGTTTTTGGTTGTTGTTTGTGGGTTATGCCTTTGGTTATGCTTATTACGAAATAAACTGATGTTGAAAATCCTCCTTGTAGCATCCCAGGATCGGAACCTGGCGAATGGGCGCTGGGAGCCGAGAATGGGGTTCTACGGAGGCTGTCGGTGCCGGATTCGGCGATCGGGAATTTTGTGAGCCCGGTTTCCGAGTTTGGGGCGTGACAATGGGTCTACTATATGTTAGGCTTTATATGGGTCATTCCTTGAGGGCAATGTTGGTTAGATGTCTTCATTGTTGAGGTCGATCGTTGATACAGGTTATTCATACCGATTATGAGTATGTGGCAGCATAGCATCATGATACATGCTCATACGCATCATCTGCATGTTGTCATGAGATGTGATTGACCATTGCATATGTCATTGGACATGTTGTTATGAGACTCCCTGATAGGTGGAGATTATTTTACATGAGTACACGGTATGTGCAGGATTGACGCATGATTGGATTGTATGACTCATGCATCTTGCATCATGTATTGTGATTACTGTACGCCCTAGCGACATCAGGGTCGTAGCCTCCACAGGTATTTCGTGGATGGCCAGATGAGACACCGGAAATCTGTTCTACATGGGGTGCTATAGATATCCCTGGGTGAAAGTCCCTAAACCCTCTTGGTTCCAGAGGTTGCTCCAACGTCTAGACCGAGTGGATGCATGAGCGCATGAGGGCCGCATACCATTAGGCCGCGTCTCCCACTGTGTCGTGGTCGGTTGGAAGGGGGTACGGCCTTACCTGCCCGAGAGGAGGGGGCAATGCTAGGCTGAGTCTGACCAGCTCGAGAAATGGGTCCGCTATCGACGAGCCGGGCCCGATATTGGCAGGCGGATAGTGAGGTCTCTTCCACTCACCTTGTTGCGCGCGATGGGGCGGCAATCTGGTTTGGAGTGTAATAGACCCCGGTGATTTTCCAGAGAGGAACCGTACTGATATGTGGACTTATTGAGCAGGCATTGCATACTCATTCATTCATTCACTCACTATCCACTCGGGCTGGTGGTGCGCAACTATTTGTTACGTGTACATTCGCATGACTAAGATTTCGGTTGGGCGCGCGACTAACCTGAGATCAGGGGTTTACCACATTGAGTCTGACTATCCAAATTTAGGTATGGGACTGGTTTGGAAAGAAGTTCCTTGTGATGGACCCCGTGACCTGCGATACTACGTACTATCATCCCGACTTCACACTCCAGCATGGTCATTCCATTCGCACCACATATCGCATTACATCCGCCGCATATGGCATTTTAGGTTACTATGCTTATGCATTTATATGACCTAGATACAACTGACGGTATTCGTGGACTCATCAGGATTTGTATATTGTATTGCATCAACGGCATCTGATATTTGGCTTGTTGTCTCCGCATTGCATAGCTGATCTACATTGCTTCATCAGTATATGATATTGTTTTATTATATTTCTGCGTGCGATAAGACTGATGGTATTTATTGGCCTATCAGTATGTTTTCGTATTTCTCTGATTTCGTATGATTTATGATCTTGCTAGTGTTTCGATATTGTATGATTATGGGTTTATCAGTATTTCCGCTTACTCTGATTACTCTGATATTCCTTATTGGGCACTTACCTTATGCACACACTTTCACCACCCACTAAGCTTTCTATAAGCTTATGCACGATAGATGCGTGCAGGTGGCGTTAGGTTGCAGCAGCGTTGAGCTTGGAGCGTGCAGTGAATTTTTGGAGCTTTGATTTTTGGCATATGTATTTCCCTTTCAGCATTGTATTCAAATGTTTATATTAGTGGATATGTGATGATGATGTTGTTCTTGTGATTTTGGTATACTTGTGGTTATGCTTCTTATGATACAAATGCACGTTGAAAAAATCCTCCTTGTAGGATCCCAGGATCGGAATTCGGCGCATGCGCGCTGGGAGCTGAGAATGGGGTACTACGGAGGCTGTCGGCACCAGATTCGGCGATCGAAAATTTTGCAAGTCCGATTTTCGAGTTTGGGGCGTAACACCATACCACAAGAAGCAACTTGGATTGAACAACTGTTGTTGAAACCTTCCCACAGTCTATTTGCCATCAAACATATTCATGAAGTCACAAAGACTCGGATGAAGGGAAAGCACAAATATTAGCTTGATCACAGTCTTCTATGGTTACAAGAAGTTTTCGAGGTGTCCGAAATCTAATTAAGCCTGGAATCTACCTTGTTTGAGGTCTGGTTCCCTAAAATGATATGAAACAAAGGATAGACAGTGTGGATATGATACATAAATTATAACAAAACCTATAGAAGTTGCACATGTCAACACTTATTATCTTCTCCTTGGAATGTGCTGCACCACACACCAAGCATTGAAATTTCTTGCCATATAAAATTTCTATGGGCTAAACAATGAATTTTTTTTTTCTTAGATCCACAATGTCCATTACAATGAAAATCTAAAGCTAAAGTAGAGCACACTCCAGGAAACAGTAGAATTCATGCTACTTATGAAAACTTCTTGGATCTCAAAAGGCTTATCAAGTTAATATTTGTTTTTTACCTTCATCCAAGCATACACGACTTTATGAACAAGTTAAATAGAAAATAAACCTGACCGGTGGTTTTAGGAAGGTTTCAATCGTAATTTGTTCAATTCCCACTGGTTTTTGTGGTGTAGTTTACTTAAGCTTTCGATATATTTCATTTTTGTTTCATGCTTTGGAATTATCTGGAAAAATTGATGGGCGGTACTGATCTAACACAAAAATCTTGGTAGGAGGAAAAATAAAAAATAAAATTCCACACTTTTATGGAAATCTGAATCTCTCTCCCCCATCTACACGGCACAATATATTATACAAATCTGAATTCGACATCGTGGAAAAACCTACTCCGATTCCTATTATAAATATACGAAGGTTAGAACGCAACGCCCCACCATCATCTGGCTTTTTTCCTGGTTTTCATTTTCAGTAGCCCTCCCAGTTACAGCAACGATGAAGCTTGGACTTTTATGTCCAAGGCCATTTTGGTCATTACTCATCCTTTCTTTCCTCCTCCCCTGCATGAACGGCATAGGAATCGGGTCCATCACCTTTGGAAATTTTACAGATCGACTCACCTTGATTGCATTCCAGGATCAAATATCCGACGATCCTTTTCAGGTCCTAAGCTCATGGAACGATTCCCTCCATTTCTGCAACTGGAAAGGAGTCAAATGCGGTCACCGGCATCCTGAAAGGGTCACTGCCTTGAATCTTTCCTCCAGCAGATTGGTGGGGTCCATATCACCCCATGTAGCAAACCTCACCTTCCTTAGGAGTATAAACCTTTCGGGCAACAGCTTCCATGGTGAAATCCCACATGAAATCAGCAAGCTCTTCCGGCTTCGAGGTCTTGATCTGAGCGATAATGAGCTGCAAGGAGGAATCCCCAACAACCTGTCCGACTGCTCGAAAATCAGAACCATCCTTCTAGATCAAAACAAGCTTGTGGGAAGAATTCCCATCGAGCTTAGCTCTCTGTCAAAGCTCATATCATTGAATCTTGGCCGTAACAGTCTCATTGGCAGCATCCCATCACTGGTTGGGAACCTGTCGTCTCTTGTTTCTCTCTATCTATATGAAAACGCTTTGGAAGGAAGCATTCCAGATGAGCTAGGATGGCTAGTGAAGTTACAAATTCTTGAAATCTATTCAAATAAACTGTCTGGTCCGATCCCACCATCGCTTTACAACCTTTCATCCATCATTGTTTTCTCTATGGCAGATTGACACAGGGATGAACGCGATAAGGATAACTACTCCGAATCCACGGAGCTTCTCTGGACTCCTCACAGAGACTTCTCGAATCCACGAGGAAAGAAAGCAGCTAGAAAATAGAAATAAATTCTAATAAATTCAAAATTGGTTAATTAATTAATAAAAATGAGTTCACAACCCTTTAAATAGGGGTACCAAGCAATGGGAAAGAAATTAGAATCAAACTACAACTAAAACTCCTAGAATCCGTGACTTACTATAAATAGTAAACTTACTATTTATAGACGGCCGTGATGTCTACTAGTGCGCAAGGTTTTCGGCCAAAAATAGTAAGTGTCCTATTTGGCTTCACCAAACCGTTCTCCTAATTATTCAAAGCTCTTTTCACGTTGGGCGCGACTCCTAAAGCCCGACGGATGAAGAGTTATAATTAAACTAAAACTTACTATTTATACTAAAAACGAAATTAAAACAGGGAAACGACCGTCGATCCAAGGGTATTTCACAATTTCGACTATCGGAACCTGGCATAGCCGGGTTGGTTGGCTAAAGTAGCTCGTTCTACCCCAAAATCATATATTTTACGCCCGATAACTCATTCCGGATTGTGAGATATGCCCGATCTAAGGTCCAACGGTCCGGATCACTTCTATCGTCGACCGGCCCTTTTCTGGTCCATCTTGCCCATGAAACTGTCCGTGACCCGCTCTACATCAGTCCCCTCCACTTCCAAAGAACTCGTCCTCGAGTTCTCATCCTGCTCTGGTTCATGATACTCGGTCAGGTCCACAACGTTGAAAGTCTATAAGATTGCCATGTCATCTGGAAGATCAACAACATAAGAATTATCATTGATCTTTTGAATGATTGAGACGAGTCCAATCTTCTTATTTTTCAACTTGTTGTACATCCTGGTCCAAAATCTCTCTTTATGCTGATGGACCATAACGCGGTCGCCCACCTCGAACATTTTTTGTCACCGGTGCTTGTCCGCTTGTTCCTTTTACTTCTCATTCGAGGCATGTAGCTTAGTTTGCACTTCCGCATTGATGCGCATAATCTTGTCTGTCATATGTTCTACTATAGTGCTCGTGCCTGGGTGCTTAGGCAGAAGGACCAAGTCAAGTGTGTGGCGAGGTACTCGTCCGTAGATAATCTGGAATAGTGATTTCCATGTCGAGTGGTTCACCATGTTGTTGAATGTAAACTCTACTTGAGACAATGCCAAATCCCACTGTTTCAGTTTTTCTCCTAAAATACAGCGAAGAAGATTTCCCAACGTGCGATTCACAACTTCGGTCTACCCATCAGTCTGTAGGTGGTAAGCACTGCTGAATTGAAGTCATGTATCGAATCGAGTCCACAAAATCTACCAAAAGTGGCTAATGAACTTCGTGTCATGATTAGAAGTACTGGTCTTGAGGACCCCATGTAGCCGTACGACCTCTCTGAAGAATAGATTCTCCACGTGTGTTACATAGAGGGTCTTCTTGCATGGGATAAAGTGTGTCATTTTGGAGAAACGATCTATCACCACGAACACCGAATCCATACGCGTTGTGTTCGTGGGAGACCAAGCACGAAGTCCATTAATAAATCCTCTTAAGGACCGTCAGACACAAGTAACAGGGTGTAGAGGCCCGTATTTTGAGATTGCCCCTTAGAGGTCTGACAAACATGACAACGTTGTACGACTTTTCCCACATCACGTACTAATTGCAGCCAGTAATACCGCTCTTTCACAAGAGCTCGTGCCTTGTCTCACCTAAGGTGTCCACTAAGGCCACCTCCATGTAGCTCCTGAATAATCTGCTCCCTTAAAAAACTTGGATGCACAATCGATTCCCTTTGAAGAGAAAATTGTCCTGTATATGAAGGTTACTGGGGTGACCTTCTTGGCACTTCATCCAAGAATCTTTGAAGTCCTCATACTCAGCTTACAGCTCATTGAGACAGTCGAAGCCGACCACCTCATTGCTCATTGTAACAAGTAATGATGTACGATGACTAAGTGCATCAGCCACCTTATTTTGCTGCCTTGACTTGTGCTTTAGAACGAACGTGAATTCTTGTAAAAACGCAACCCATCTAGCATGCACACGGTTCACGTTAGTCTGACTATTAATAAACTTTAATGCTTGATGGTCAGTGTACAGAACAAAATCTCTTTGAATCAGATAATGCCGCCAATGTCGTAGTGCCTGAACAACTGTGTACAACTCAAGCTCATAAGTTGACCACTTCTTTCGGGCTTCGTTGAGCTTCTCGCTGTAAAAGACTACCGGCCTGCTTTCCTATGATAATACTCCTCCAATTATGACGTATGAAGCGTCACACTCAACCTCAAACAATTTGTCGAAATTAGGAAACACTAAGACCAGTGTTGTAGACAAACGATACTTGATCTCATGAAAGCTCTTGTCAGCTTTATCAGTCCACTGGAACGGTTCCTTTTTCATGCAATCTGTTATAGGCACGACTATGGTGCTAAAATTTCTAACAAATCGATGATAGAAAGTCGTCAGCCCGTGAAAACTCCTTGCTTCATGAATGTTTGTTGGGATCGGTCATTCCCTAATAACTCGCACCTTTTCATTGTCTACATGAATGCCTGTAGATGTTACAACAAATCTTAAAAACAACAGGCTGTCAGTTAAAAAAATACATTTCTTCAAGTTAAGGTACAACTTGTTAATTTGTAGGACCTGCAGCACTTGCCTGAGATGTTTCCTGTGCTCCGCCTTATCCTGACTATATATTAATATGTCATCAAAATATACTACCACAAATCGGCCAGTGAACGGTTTTAATACTTGATTCATCAAACGCATAAAAGAACTTGGTACGTTCGATAGGCCGAAGGGCATGACCAGCCACACATAAAACCCTTCTTTAGTCTTAAATGCCATTTTTCACTCATTACCGGGTCGGATACGAATCTGATAGTACTTGTTCCTTAGATCTAGTTTAGAGAACACCTTGGCCCCTTCTAATATATCGAACATGTCGTCTAACCGTGGTATTGGGAACCGATATTTGATGGTAATTTTGTTGATTGCCCGACTGTCAACACACATGCTCCAACTTCTATCTTTTTTTGGATTTAATAATGCTGGTACGACACATGGGCTCACGCTCTCTCTTAAAAGACTCTTACGGATCAATTCCTCCACTTGCCCTTGAAGTATCTCACACTCCTTCGTACTCATCCGATAATGAGGGCAGTTGAGCAGGCTAGCCCCAAGGACGAGGTCTATGTGATGTTGGATGTCCCTTATGGGGGGCAATCCATCAGGTAAATCCTCAGGTCAGACTCCTTTGAATTCGTTTAGCAACAGTCTTAAACTTGGAGGGATGTTTGAGGGTTCCTCTTCTTCGCCCTTCATCACTACGACGTATACCTCGTCGGCTTCCTTGTGTTCCTTAATGAAATCCTGCATGGTCAAGAGGGAACTCCCCTCCACTTTAGAGGCTTCAGGGTGGTTCTCTGGTGCCATATACGCAATGATTATTTTTTTACTATCATTGACAAATATGTAGACATTATCTCGTCCATGATGGGTCGCATCACGGTTCGACTACCAGGGTCGACCGAGTAGCATATGACCAGCTTCCATGTCGACCACGTCACAAAGTATTTGATCCTTATAATTTTTGTCAATTGAAAACGAGACAGTGCATTGTTCAATTACCTTAGTCTCATTCACATTGTTTATCCAGCCAATTGAGTACGGGAAAAGATGTTTCATCGTTGGTAGGTGCAACTTGTCCATCATCATTATTGAGATGATGTTCTCACTACTATCACTGTCTATGATCACATCACAGACCTTTCCATTGACAGTACACCGAGTACGAAATATATTGTGTCGCTGTGGATGTAATTCCTTTCGTGGGGCATATAGTAATTGCCTCACAACTAGAAATTTGCCACTATCGTCGTCCATCACTTCATCACCGCCTGCTATTTCTTCAGTGGTTTGTTCATGTTCATCAAAGTTATGGTCTTCTTCTACGGCTTCATCTTCTGTGCCCCCTTCGTTTATAGTTAAGTGTGCTGCGGGACATTGAGAACAAGTGTTTGATAAGTGGCCTGACTGGCTACAATGGTAACAATTGTTCGACCTTAGTCGAACATAAGGATTTTGAATTCTACTCGGGCCCACTATTGTGGATGCTGCACGTTGAGGTCTGGATGAGTTGCTCTCCATATCACGGTTTGCAGTTGTAGGAGGTTGAGGACGTTCTCCCACTGGATCTTTTCCTCATGACAGCACTGGATCCTGCGTGGGACCCGTCATGGGGGCTCGAGTTGAAGGATATGGACGAGCAGGAGCTTTTGCAAGTTTTGTTTCTGCCCTACCCGCCAATTGAACTGCTTCATCCACGGTCCCGACTAGGTACATCTGAACTCGGTCCTGAATTGTCGGTCGTAAGCCACCTATAAATTGTGCCACCTTCTATAACTCAGACTCTGACAGATCGTTTCGTGTACCCAACCGTTGAAATTCTTCAGTGTAATCTGTGATGATTCGATTTCCTTGTCAGCAATTTGATATTGCTGGAATAATATCTGCTCACAATTACTTGAGAGAAATCGTGATCGAAGAAGACGTCTCATCTGTGGCCATGATGAGATTAACGCCTTGTTCTAACGGGCTCGTGAGAGTTGTAATTGTTCCCACCATGCAGAAGTACCATGTTTTAATTTAAACGCTACCAATTTTACCCTTTTATGATCTTGCACGTCCATATAATCAAAATATCTCTCTACTTCGGCTAGCCATTCAAGAAAATCTTCTATACATAATAAACCGTTAAAACTAGGAAGTTCAGCCTTACCTCAATAGTCTCTTTTAGCACGATGTAGATGATCACCTCCATGGATTGGTCATCGGAAAAAATTCTCATTAAGGTCCTCGTCGCTAGAACTTGAATCATCATGTATAGTCTTACGGTTTGCCACTGGTAGTGCTCTACGAAAATCGGGGCTGTGTCGTACAGCAACCACAGGTGGTAGAGCAACCATAGGTGGTGGAGAACCGCCTAGGGCTCAGGGTGGAAGTAGTGCATCCACAAGACGGTCGAGGGTTACCTGCAGCCCTTGCATGGTCAACTAATTCTCCCAGTGGAAAGCTTCTATTCTTTCCAAAAGATAACCAATCCCTGGATCACCGTCTACAAGATTTTGATTCATACTTTCATTATTTACCATCGGCACGAGGGGAATCCTCGCTTTGATACCAATTGACGCAGGGATGAACGTGATGAGGATAACTACTCCGAATCCACGGAGCTTTTCTGGACTCCTCACCGAGACTTCTCGAATCCACGAGGAAAGAAAGCAGAAAATAGAAATATATTCTAATAAATTCAAAATTGATTTATTAATTAATAAAAACAAGTTCACAACCCTTTAAATAGGGGTACTAAGCAATGGGAAAGAACTCAAAATCAAACTACAACTAAAACTCCTAGAATCCGCGACTTACTATAAATAGCAAACTTACTTTATAGACGGTTGTGATGTCTACTAGTGCGCAAGGTTTTCGGCCAAAAATAGTAAGTGTCTTATTTGGCTTCACCAAACCGTTCTCCTAATTATTCTAAGCTCTTTTCACGTTGGGCGCGACTCTTAAAGCCCGACGGATGAAGAGTTATAATCAAATTAAAACTTACTATTTATAGTAAAAACAAAATTAAAACAGGGAAACGACCATCAATCCAGGAGTATTTCGCAATTCCGGCTTGCGCAACTTGGCATAGCCGGGTTGGTTGGCTAAAGTAGCTCATTTAACCCAAAAATCATATATTTTACGCCCGATAACTCATTCCAGATTGTGAGATACGCCCGATCTAAGGTTCGACGGTCCGGATCACTTCTGTCGTCGACCGGCCCTTTTCTGGTCCATCTTGGCCATGAAATTGTCTGCAGCCCGCTCTACATCATAGATAAACAACTTCACGGAAACCTTCCAGCCAATCTAGGTCTCACCCTTCCTAATCTCGAAAGCCTTTTCCTTGCATTAAATGAATTTACTGGACCGATGCCAATTACATTAGCCAATGCTTCGGGACTTGCTGTCCTTGGTTTTTCTTTCAATAATTTTAATGGACATGTGCCTTCGAATTTGGGAAGACTACAGGATCTTAGTATTCTAAATATAGGTGATAATAAGCTTGGAGGTGGAGAAGGAAACAACGACATGAGTTTTCTCACTTCATTGACAAATTGTAGCCGTTTGCACTACAAGAAAAATGGCTATTAGGGGCGTTTTGGCAGAGGCGGCCACAGCAAACCGCCCCTGTATATGAAATGAGGGGCGTATTTTTTTGACCGCACGTGTACAAAACGGGCCACCGCCGCTTTTTTTTTTTTTTTAAAAAAAAACCCCAAAATCCCATCCCGCGCGGCGCCCTATCCCCAAATATCCAAAAACCCGTACCCGCGCCTATCCCAAATCTCCATCGCGCCTCTTCTTCTCCCTCCTCTTTTCTACCAAAACCCATCTCCCCTTTTCTCTCCTCCCTGTAATGTCCGACCGCTTCTCCCTCCTCTTTTCTACCAAAACCCATCTCCCCTTTTCTCTCCTCCCTACAATATCCGACCGAAAGTCTCTCTCTATCTCTCTCTCCCCCTCGTTTTCTTCATCGTGTTGTTCCTTCTTCGATCTCTCTCCAACAATCGAAGAAAATTGAAGAAAGAAGAGAAAATCGAAGGTACTCTCTCTCGATCTCTCTCCAACAATCGAAGAAAATTGAAGAAAGAAGAGAAAATCGAAGGTACTCTCTCTCGATCTCTCTCCCTTCATCTCTTTCTCTCTCTCTCTCTCTCTCTCTCTCTCTCTCTCTCACTTCCCCTTTCGATTATCAAGCAGCAGCAGCCAAATCCGCCGTTGTCCATGGCCGCTGACATCTGCAGGTTAGTTGTTTGAAGAAATGCTTCAACCAATAACGTGTATCACTGTTGTACATTTAATGGAGGGTCAACAATTTAATGTTCAAAAGATGCCTATTTCCATCGGTGGCTTACAAATGAGCACTTTGAAAGATGAGATAGAAACATGAATAACCGTTCATGTTCTATGAGGAAAGGGCTAGGATGGTCCTGATGATGATCTTTTGAGCTTTGGACCAACCAAAGTAGGACCCACTCTTTTTTTTTTTTTAAAAATATATAATTATAAAGTCACCAAGTGTGCAGTCGGTTGATTTTGATAAAACAGGGATGAAAGAATCTCTGAGATGAATTGTACGGTGGAGCTCAGAACAGGGTAGAACCATCTCTCCACCCTACACATGGCAGGGTGATTTACATTTGGGACCATCCATCTAATAACACCTACTATGGATGGGATGGCAGATGTATCAAAATCAAGTCCGGGTTCATGCTTTTGGTTGGGTTTTTACATTCTCCAGGAAATTCATTCCAACCCAGCTTTATGCTAGGAAATGGAAAAGAGAATTGAAACAGAATTTCCCAAGTTTTCAGAAACCCAATACAACCTTAACCAGACAAAATTTAGTTATTCTTCAACAAATATCAAGCTGCCTCAAACATGGAAAAAGACTTCCCAGCAACCAAATAAGCCTGGGTATGATTGATGGATGATATGACTGTATTGGCCCAAAATGACCTGACAAAGGACTAGGTGGAGCCATACGACCGATATCAGTAGTTACATGATAAGCCAAAACCAATTTCTAAACTATGATCTAAACACACATGAATATTATAATTACACCCGAATAAAGTAGCATGGAAATTGAAAAGATGTGTAAAAGTGTGATTTTTGAAATTACATAGGCCATCCATGGTAGGCCCCACTAGATGGAGATAGTGCTGGATGTGTACAATTTCTGAGTGCATATATATTAAAATATAATCAATCAATGAGATGTCGTCATTAGTGATGACCTTATGATGCCTTTTAGTAAACTAGTAATTTGGTAAGATTCCATTAGTTTATATAATAATTATTCCCAACAAACTATGGACGTAAAGAAGGTCAAAAGGATAGCTGGTTTTGGAATGGTGAGACAGAGGTGAGGACTGGTTTTCTAACTTTATTAATCTTGTTATACTAATCGGTTGGGTAGAGTATGCATATTCACTTTACAATTGTACATGTGGCATGTCATTAGCCCAGTCTAAATCATCCAAACTGCAAGTCTCAAAGTGCATATTTGATGAGCCTAAGATTAGAATAATCTTGTTTGTGAGTTTAGATGGTTGGATATATTTTGTCTTTTTCAAAGAACCATCAAATGTTAGATTCTCTTAACATCCAAGGTGACAGCTTTATTTAATGTGAATGTGGCGTCAGTGCACACGCATGTAAACCCTGGTGTTATTCTCACCTTTGATTAAAGAAATGGAAGAACCATTTCTCTAATTCTCTTTTTTCCATGTTTCAATATAACTCAGGCATTTATTTTAAAGGGCGTGATCTAGATGTGAACTACTGCTTTCTTATCAGAAAAAAGTAGGAATTTTTCTTCCCATACAACCACGCTTACAATAAATTAAGCGCCCCTTAGATTAGCGGGAATCTATGAAAGGAAAATTGTAATTATTAATGTTTTCTCTTCTATAAAAGTCCCCTGGCCTAACTCTTTTGGGAAAGAACTGCCTAATATGACATGCCAATCACATTCTACCTTGAACAGCTACTCAGAACTCAGTAGTGCTAAAATAGTAGTAGATCATTTTTCCTTAATTAAGATAAAACTCCATCAACTAGCTTCTCGGATTATGGTTCATCCACATTGGGGCATATCATATACCAACGGTCAGGATGGATGTAGTTCTTAGTAATTTGATATATTGGCATGCAGTCCTAACATGCAAAATTCTTGAAAGCAGGAGTTTCTGTTCTCGGTAGTAGCTAGAAAACATTTTCTAATATCATTGTGTGTGTTCTTCATTGTCCTATGATAGACTAACCATTTGTTCTCGTCAGTTGTTACTTTATCATATAGCCCTTGGATGTTATACTATCACAAGATCATAACCAGACAGTGGCTTTACTGAAGTATGTACAATATCATTTTCTACCTCTAATCCAGTAATGCTCTATCAAACTCATGAGTATTCTAAGGTACCTTGAACTACCTCTGTTTGGACATTTATCATAGAAGTAGCTCATGATCTCAACTTACCTAATGTCTATTTGGGCATTTGTCTAAGGATGGCAAGCACTAAAGAACTTAAAGCTTAGTTCCCATTTTGGCCCAAAGCCTATATTTTGAGAGTAGCTCGTGAACTTAAATGTATTGGTCAAATGGGGAGCTCTTACTTCTTGGAGAGAACATATGTATTAGTTAGTTCCTGGCCATGTTGGAAAACTGGCTGATTACAACGTAGAGGACACAAAGAGTTGTTGATTGCAATAGATATTCAACCACAGCCTTGTTTCATCTAAGAAAGGGGGTCTTTTAGAGGCTACATCTGGATTTTTGTTTTCGTAGATCAGTTTTTTGGTGAATCTATGTTGAGTGCCTCTATTGGTTTCTTTATTCCTCAGGGAAAGCAAGATTCATGGAGCCCGTATGGACAAGGGCTGAAAGACATGAATTCAAACCTGGATTCGATCTCAGAGTATTTATTCTCAATGATTGGTTTTTGTAATAGGCATGGATTTTATGTCAATTTTATTCAATATTCTCATGAGAAGCATTTTGTTTCTACAGATCTCTTGATTGTTTCTACACACACTCTTCAACTTTCACAACCAAGGAGGTGATTCACATTATTCGTTATTAGTGTAAGTTATTTGTTATGAATGACTTTACTACTTTGGATGTGGCATGGGCTAGAGATTGTCTATTTATCCATTTTGTTAGCAATCCTTTTTTGTTGGGAATTAGTTTGGACAGAGTTACAATGGACTAGCCATTGCAAGTTTTAGTTGTGCATGGCACTTTAATAGTTCCAGTCCCTGCAGGCTGGAAGTAGATCAGGCCATCAAATCAAGTGGTTCTATGAGGTTTGTCTTTCTCCCAAACATGATACATGTTGTAGGGAATTGGACCAATGCACAAGGTGGGCTTCACCATGACGATCACCTGGAAATAAAATCAAGCTAGTCCACTCTTTGAGCACAACCAAAATCAACGGACAACACTACGACAAAAGGTAGCATTGCCAACGAATTTTTGTCGGTGGCCAACATTTACCACCGACGCTATAAGAATCGGGTTTTGAGCAAGGAACTTTTTACCTTTATGGTAAAATGAGTTTCTTTTATATCTTTATTGGTGTTTTTATTAGGAAGGTTTTGTTTTATTTTATTAAGTTTTTGGTTGATTTAGGTGAAGGCTTGGATTACCAAAGCTTCAAAGAGTATATCATCATTCTGGAAGGTCTGTGAAAAGAACTTAGGTGAGCCCTTTTACCTTTTGGCATTGTTTTAACAACGGTTTGTTTCTGGACTCAAATCATTGTTTTTGGTTAGGTTACAATGCAGGTGATTCTAATTTAGATGAGTCAAAAGGCGATTTGAAATAAAGAAGATATGTTTTATTTAAACGGAAGAGTCTAGGTGAGTTAAATTTCTTTCGGATCTATCATGGTGTTGAAATTGCTTGACAAATCATGATTACAAATTTTCAAATTTTATATGTTTTAGTTTATGCAAACTCATGGTACAAGGAAGCCATCCCTCGAGTTCTTTGTTCTATCATTTTAATGCAATAATGTCATTTCTTGAGCTCTTTGTTCATTTCATTATTTTAGAACAAAAAGAAGGAATGAGGAGAGGAGTTACGTAATATGATCCTCTCAAATCCTTTATTTCTAATGATAATCAGTTACAAGAGAAATTGTATTCAATGCTTGTTTCAAGAAATTGTATAGTGCATTTGAGCTAATAACATGACACTCGATCTCCTTGTGGATGGGCCCCATGGGGTCCATAAAATGTTTTCGTCATGTAAATGGATCCAAGCTAGTAAGAGGGTCATTAGATTTTTTTTTTAGATGTATGGATACAAAACTAAAAAAGCATCACTTTTTTTTTTTTCCATTTCTTCATAAAAACTAATATTCTCAACATTCTTCACTTTTATGTAAGAGATTTGGTCATCATCACCAAAATACAAGTTTCATGACATGGATGCCTCACACCTGAAAAATCTTCCATTAACTAAAAAATCAGTTTGTTTGACTATC
Source organism: Magnolia sinica (assembly GCF_029962835.1). Classification (NCBI taxonomy): domain Eukaryota; kingdom Viridiplantae; phylum Streptophyta; class Magnoliopsida; order Magnoliales; family Magnoliaceae; genus Magnolia; species Magnolia sinica. Next base: position 5,052,047 of record NC_080582.1, on the reverse strand, counting down.
AGGTAGGCCACGTGTACAAAAAAAAAGGATGGTGTACACTACAACAAAATCGGGCATTGCCGGTGCTTGGGGCTAACCTTCTTGGAAAGGTTATATTTCTGCATCCTGCTACTCTACATCCTCACATTTACAGCAATGGCCACATCTTTTTAGCAGGGATTTTATAGCTATAAGTGGTCACCTCCGAACAATAACTTGGCTATGCTTAGGATATTGCTACTTTCAATTCATAAACTCTAGTATGCAATTTGAGTATGGTGTTGTGAAAAACGAAAACAACCTCCACAAGGAGTTGGAGGGTTCTTGATCAGTCTGGATATGATTTTGCATTTGTCTATTCTATTTGCTAAGTACTTGGCAGTTATACGAATGCACAAGTTTTTGGCAGTTCTATGCTTGGGCTAGTGGTGAGGCAGTAGCTTTCATATTGGATTCTTCAAAAAAAAAAAAAAAAAAAACTCCGACTGCAGTTACATTTCTTTTAGGCAATCTTGAAAATAATGTAGTTGCCATTTAGAGTCCAGACCCTCAATATCAAACAACCAAAACAATTACACAAGAAGAAAATGTCTGGATTATTCTTTCTGTGCACCTAATAGCAAATTTTTCTCAGTCAGTGTTAGCTTGAAAACATTTCCATTATTGGAGTGTACATCCAAAAAGCATCCCTAGTAAATAATAATGTGGGCATCCATTTGTTTTTGCTGTGGTTTTATTCATGAACATGTATTGCCTGCTGCAAGTTGTTGTATTGGAGAAAGGCGCACTTTCAGATGAGTATTTTCTGAAGAGGAAGCTTTTTTATCTAAACTTGATTTTCTACTATGGCTTAATCTATCGGTATATTCAGGAAATTTTTTTCTTTACTCTCCTACTTTTGTGGGTATTTTCACTGGTTTGTCTTAACCAGAGCAATGGGATTCCCTACAAAGTTCTTCCCTGCTTTGTGTGCAATCCCTCGCATGGCTAGCTACTTATCATGCTGGATCTGCAGTGTAGAGCATATGAGGAATTAAATGCACCTTTTTGTTGTAGCACCATGCATCTATGCCTGAGCTAGGGTTGAACCTGATATGAGGAATTAAATTCAGCTTGTATTTCTAGCACACAAACACCCCCTCAGTATTTCTACTCATTTAAAAAATTTAACTCTTTACTTCTCTATTGCGCACCTCATTGATCAATTGTACAATTTCACAATGTATGTATTGTGGGGAGTTCTAGCATACTTCTTATTGATTGCATGACATTACGGTTTGATATCAAGGATAACCGAAGTCAGCTGACATTTTTGATTTTCCCAACCCCTTTATTTACTGTCCTATTGATTTTTTGTACTTGGAAAATCTAGATAGAAATTGGAGTTCATGAACCTAAGTTAATACCCCCTTCAAACCCATATATCAGGTGAATGCGTTGCTCCGTCTGGTGACTCTTAACAGCTTACCTATGGGCAGTGGCAGTAATGTCATTTGCATTTCTTAGATATGATTAATATGTACATAGAGATTGTGTACTAGGCCAGGGTTTGGCCTAATAAGTTTTAAAGTAGGTTTGGGCATAGAAAATCTGATCCATGTTAGCCCAGTACAAGCCTTGTAATATGCATTGGGGAGTCTTCCGACTCAAGGCGCTTGCCTACCATAGGTGAGCTGACCTGGGCCCCACAGGATATTCATCGGTTAACGAGTTCCTAGAATGATGAAAACTTTGATAATCTGGCAGAGTGAGATGGATGACATACAGGCACTTGGCAATTACATAGGATTGTGTACAGGCCATTGATGAGTTTCAAAAACCATCATTTTTTTCCGTATATAATGTGGCCCACCTGATGACAGGCCTGACCTGATTTTTTGCTTTGCAGGTAATTTGTTGGGGTCCACCTGGTGAACAGCCTAGATCCTGCTTGTAGGTTTAGAAAAGGGGAGCTACCTGTTGCTGGCGCCTGCATTGAATTGCAGTCAGTTCTCTTGCCACAGAGTTAGCATGCCAAAATGCTAGTCGGGGAACTGCAACTAGTCGTAGCAATTGGAAGTATTAGAAGTAAGTTACAATAATCTGAGAGGAACGCTGCCTTCCACCATCGTCATTCTGTCCACCCACCTAACCGAATTAGGGTTAGGAGGAAGCCCAATATCTGGAAGTATCCCAACAGATATTAGTAATCTCTTCAGCTTAAATAAGCTTGGTATTTTTGAGAGCTCTGTAATACGTACCGTTCCTGTTGGTGTTGGGAAGCTTCAAAATTTGGAGGGCTTGTATTTGCATAGCAACAAACTCTCCGGACAAATCTCATCCTCCATTGGCAACATCACTGGATTGGTTGTAGTCGCTTTAGATGGAAATCGCTTGCAGGGAAGTATCCCTTCGAGTTTTGGAAGCTGTCGTCGCCTTCACATTTTAGAACTTCATACCAATGAGCTTAACGGTACAATTCCAAAAGAAGTTCTAAGTATTACTACGCTGTTTGGACTTTATATAGATGAGAATTCTTTGGTCGGATCTCTACCGTCTGAAGTTGGTAACTTAGAACAACTTCAACATTTTTATGCTGGTCACAACAAATTGATGGGTGAAATTCCCAGCACACTGGGCAATTGTCGGAGTCTGCAAACCCTTAATTTGAGCTATAACTTGTTTCAAGGAGCCATTCCTCCGGATTTGAAAAACTTAAAAGGCATTAACCTGCTAGATCTTTCTCATAATAACTTGTCTGGGCATATTCCAGTAGCTCTTGAGAAATTTCCATTTCTTGCATACTTGAATTTGTCATTCAATGATCTCGATGGCCAAGTACCGCATCAAGGGATTTTCAAAAACGCCAGTGCATTTTCAATTATTGGAAACAAGAGGCTTTGTGGAGGTATTCCACAATTACAGCTGCCAGCATGCCCAAAGAAAGCTTCACCATGGAAGGTCTATTTCTCTTACGGTAATAATCTCAGTGATCGGTGCAGTTTTATGTCTGATTCTTCTATCATTTTTCTTTGCTATTCTTTATCGGGTGAGAAGAAAGGCCAGCAGCAAACCTTTGAATGCATCTTTCCTGGAGAGTAAATTTTTAAATATTTCTTATGCGGATCTCTTTAAAGCAACTGGCGAGTTCTCTTCGGACAATTTGATTGGCGAGGGAACTCATGGTTCCGTATACAAAGGAATTCTAGATCGGGATGAAACACTTGTTGCGGTGAAAGTTCTCAATCTTCATCAACGAGGAGCTTCAAGGAGTTTCATTGCTGAATGTGAATCTTTGAGAAATATCCGGCAGCCCAATCTTGTCAAAATCATAACTGCTTGCTTGAGCATCGATTTTGAAGGCAATGATTTTAAAGCTCTAGTATTTGAATACATGCCTAAGGGGAGTCTAGAGAAGTGGATGCATCCAAGTGTATATGAGCAACAAGAACTGAGGAGCTTAAATCTTATTCAAAGGCTAGATATATAGCCGTTGATGTCGCCTCTGCATTGGAGTATCTACATCACCATTGGGGCACACCAATCGTTCATCGGGATCTAAAACCAAGCAATGTTTTATTGGACGATGACATGTGCGCCCACCTGGGTGATTTCGGATTAGCAAGGTTCCTTTCTAATGCTGCCACAATACCTCTCAAGATCAAACGAGCTCAACTGGCATCAACGGATCTATAGGCTATGTTCTCCAGGTAACAATTCATGGTTTTTCTTTGTTCTTTTATCTTTTAAAATGCTTTGCAAAAGTTCTTAATATAATCCTTAAATTGTCATGTCACTTCTTTTTATTGCTTGTCTTGTAGCTACTGTTGTCACAGTTTCTTTTATTTATTTATTTATTTATTATTATTATTATTATTATTCCACCGTAAGAAAACACAGCAGGAAATCATGCGGTGCTCCCATACCATAAGTTATGAAGCTCCTAGTTGCTTCGAGCCAAGGGAGCGATTCAATTCATTAATCTGGACTAGCCATTACGTTGAACGCAGATTTTACGGCATGCGATGTAAAAATCCCACGATTGGATGAGTCTAAATAACTGATCTTATGGCCTATCAAATGGACTATCAAGATCATATATTAATAAGTAGCGAAAAAAAATATATTTTAGCCATCTATTTGTTGCAGCCCATCGTAGATCAGTTACGATACTAACGAATCACTTTTATCAGGCAATCACCATCCCATCCTTGTCTTCTAAATATGAATGGCATAAAAAAAAAGAGGTCAACTTATAGGCCGATGAATCATCCAATCGTTGTGGTTTCCTTCACAGTAGCCTATGGAGTAGGTAGAAGACCTGATGGATTGTCTGAATCAATTTATTGGTGTTGGTACGTCCAAACCAAATGGCCGGTTGCGTTAGAATTTTCACATTTTCCACATGTGGCCGGTGAATTTCCAAACGTTGCAAACTGTTAGAATAAATGTATTAGTTAATGAGGGCATATTAGGTATTTCACATAAGTAGCAGTGACTATATAAGGAGATGTTGTGCTGCACGTTCAACACAGAAATTAAAAAAAAAAAAAAAAAAGAACAAACAACCAAACCAAGCTTGAAAGCTTTTTCAATACAGAGAGCTTTTCTGTGTTTTTTTTTTAATTCCCTTCTTGTACAAGTATTTGAATCATCTCCTAATTAAGGCAAAAAAAAAAAAAACCCAAGCTTGAAAGCTTTTTCAATACAGAGAGCTTTTCTGTGTTTTTTTTTAATTCCCTTCTTGTACATGTATTTGAATCATCTCCTAATTAAGGCTTTGTGAAGCCAACAATTGGACTGTCCAGGCGTCTTAATGCTAATAGGACCATGATAGTTCTGAGAGCGCTAAATCGTTTCTCATAAATAAATAAATAATTTAAGAAAAAGGTTTGTTTGGTAGCCACTCATTTTAGTCCATCCAGTATAATACTTCCATCATGTTAGTGCATGACTAATCCAACATATGCATCCAATAACTTAGTCACACCATGATGATCATCTTATGCAGAAATCAGCCCATAGCGACTCATCAAGTAGGCCACACCATAGTGTTAAGTGAAGTTGGAAGTTATATGATAGGCATGGGTCGTCCTGTTGTGACCCTGCCCGAAAAACATGTACAGCGGAGGTTCCATATTAATAAAGTTTCAAATTATTATTATTATTATTTTTTTTTAAAGTAGGCCACACCATAGAAAACGACATCTAGCCATTGATAAATAGAAAAATAGAAGTGTAACCTATTCAATAAGTAGATATGGATGATTTTTGCACGTATTGGATGGGTTGCACGGTCTCACGGAACTTAGCAGATTGGAAGTTATTTCTTGGGTGGACCGTTTCCTGTGTTCCAACCGGTTGGACTTGAGACCTTCTGTATGTATCTGTATTTTACGTACAGTGGCTGCATCTACAATTAGTTAATGTTAATTATGTATTGGAGATTATATAAATTGTTAGCTAACAGGATTATTTTTAATCCCTACGAAAATAACTGATCTCTAATGCGTGGTTACCATTATCAAAATTGAGATGGAGAGTTTTTCAATGGCTACCAAACACACCCTAAAAGCCTCCAAATAAATCATTTTGTAAAGATTATACTTCCCTTACCACAACTAAACCAACTGCACTAAAAATTAAAAATAAATAAATAAATAAATAATTTTTTTTTTTTTGTTTTTAAAAAAAACACCCTGTGTAAAAATAAAGGATTAAAGGATGGAAAATTCCTTTTAGTATTTTTTCACTTTTAGTGAAGATAAATTTCAACTAATCAGTTGAGGTTGACCCATCATTCCAGTATCTCATACATTGAGGCAAGGCAATTCGGTAGCAGATGGCCTAGTGAGACTTGTTAGTGGTGGGAGACTGAATCGTCTGTATAGGGGAAGGAGGAGCTCCCTAGAGAAATTCGGGGTGGTAGCTATGGATAACGCGGGAGTTGGACTGCTAAGGAGGGTCAGTTTCATATAGGAAAACCTCCAGTGATGGATGGATAGGATCATGGTTAGTGATGTGTATAGTAATTTGGTGCTTAAGTTTTCTTGGAAAATTAAGTCTTGCGATGAGTTTATATGATAGGCATAACCTGTTCTTTTTGTCATGCCAACCCAAATCCTTGTATAGGCTGTTTATGCACATTAACAGAGTTACAGACGGTAAGCTCTCGCTTCCTCTATAAAATAAAAATTAAAATAAATATAAAAACCCTTGCTTCAAATTCCTTATCAATGGAAATTCACCTAAAGTTAAGCTAGACATTATCAGGGGAAGAAGACAGACATGGAGGTTTTCTCAACTTTCTCAAACGCCACTCCTCAATATCTGACATCTGATTAGTGTCCAAATCTGGGAACTTAAGCTCTCTTAAAATTGCAAGAATAGTTCCAGCTTCACTGAGAAGATACGCTGCATCCCTGACTGCAATGCCACTGCAACAAGATTCCATGGTTACAACCCGTGGCGGGTTTGTAAGGCAAACTCCCAATATGTCAGCAATGGTTGTTTTTAACCCTTTTAACAACCATATAGGAGTCCCAAGTTTGTCTTTGTGCTCTTGTGAAATAGTCTCACTGATCCTATACATGGAATTGGCTGCTAAAACCTTCAACATCAGCTAGTTTTATGATTATGTTCTCTGTATGTTTTTCTTTAGTGACCAGTTTGCGGAGATTCTTGTTTAGGCATTCAACATGAATATCAATGCCACGCCAAATTTAGAAAAAAAAAGAAAAAAAAATAATTAAAAAAAAAATAACTAAAATGCATCCAACGAGTTGCACATGCAAGGTCAACGGATAGGAAATTAGTACTAATTGTTTTTCACTTAGTTGCATAAGTTATGCTTTTTCTTAGTCTTGCATGCGTTTGTAGTTGGACTCATTTGTTAGTTATACCTTGATGACTGAATACTTCAAAAGTTTAAAGTTAATAAGATACTTGTTTCCTATGCATGTAACAATTGTCACTTTTTAAGGTAAAATACTAATCCCTATTTTTATTTAATTGTTGGAATGAAACCTTGGTATCTCGAAATTTGAGATGTGTAAATGACAGAATATGGAATGGGTGAAAGGCGTCTACACATGGAGATGTCTACAGCTATGGTATCCTTCGTTTAGAGATGTTCACGGGAAAGAGACCAACCGATAACATGTTTGAAAATGGTCTAAGCCTCCACCAATTTGTTAAGATGGCTTTACCTGATTGAGTGATGGAGATTGCAGACCCACAACTGCTCTCTGAAGATGTTCAAGCTCTCAACAATGGAGAAAAAGGCCACATTGTACGAACTAAAATGCGAAAGTGCTTGGCTGCTGCTGCCAAAATTGGAGTTGCATGTTCCGTAGAATTTCCAAACGAAAGGATGCAAATGAGAGATATTTCCATGGAAATGAATGCAATCAGGAATTTATATCTTGCGGTTGGGATTCACTAAGATCAAGAAAATGGGGCGCGGTTGTTGGGCCTAGGTTCATCTTATTTTAAATATTATTAACAAGCTGTGGCTATTCATGGAATGGAAGATACGTGGGTTTGAGTTAAGATAGTTTGTATGCATCTAGTGGCTGTCCCATCTTCTGTTGCCCTTCAGATGAAGTAACATGGTGTTAGGTTGTGTTTCTTTTCTGTGCTTTGGTCTTTAATTCTGTGGTTTAGACTATGTGTTTGCTTCGCTTAGAGGTTGTGTAGTGGAGGGGTCAGTTGGTTTGGCATCCCTTCGCAGATGTAAATAGCTTTTTGTTTCCACATCAATAAAATTACAGGTTGATGTAAGTTGTTTTTGGTATCCCCACTGTCATGGCGTGGAAAATTAAAGTGGCTAATGATCTTGGTTTGGGGAAACGCAGAAGCATAGACACGAATCAAGCCAATTATTTCAATCGCACAACCCAGTTCAAACCTAAACACTCCGAATTTAATGTGAAAAAACCCTCACAGAAAAGAAAAAAAAAATGGCACAAAACGATATATATGCACTATGTGTGGGTTGTGGCAAAAAAAAATGGCACAAAACGATATATATGCACTATGTGTGGGTTGTGGCACCATGTTATGCATCGCATAACTACATTGAATACCTGGGGGCACTTACTGGATGAACTGTAGGTATTTACACTATCGAGTGACTTAGGGAACCATCCCTAAAAGTCCACCAAGATGGTGGAAGCCTACCCCAAAAAGGGGGAGATGCGGGTTAATGGGATCCAACTCAAACAAGTGGACTAATCAACCCACTTGACGTATATCATGCATTCATGCATTTCATAACATTCATTCATTTTATTTTAATTATGATGTGCATGAACTATGATGGGTTTACTCACTGGGTCTGGCCTGTTGATGTTTTATTAATGAAAAAACCGTACAGATTTAGTAGACGATGAAACAAATGCTCAAGTTTCAGAGAAAGTGAACCAGTGGACGACTCATAAGAGCTATGGCCCTATCTTGATGAATATGAGTTGAATATGTTAAATCACTAACATATCTAGTTGAACTCATGTTATTCCTGAACAGAGTTGGGCTAGGTTCCATTAGAGTCTCCCCGGTGGGCCCTTATGGTGCTTTTCCTTTGTATAGGGAGAGTCATCTCTTGTGTTTTTTTTTTTTCTTCTGAGAGGAGCCCCTAGTTTTTTATGCTGCTGTAGGGTTTCTTGATTCTCTCCTAATGGTTGTACAACATAGTTGTCATTAAAATGAATAGAATCCTTATTTTCCAAAAAATTAAAAAATTAAAAAACAATTAAAATTAAAAGCTAGCTTTTAAAAATTAAAATATTATTCTTTTAATTATGTCTTTAAACAAATTTTAAGTTGAGTGACTGATAATTATGAATAGTTAAAGCTTTTCTTAGTAAATGGTTTAATAAAGCCCCAAATGGGTGGGTTATGGTATCATAATTAACTTTTGTGAATGTTATCAATATTTGAATTGAATGCCAATAAATGATTGTGATGGTAGATATATGTGTATGTGATTGAAATAAATGAATGTGAGATATTTTGCAGAAGGTTTGAGTTTGGAAACTTAGTATACATTTTAACTAACCCTCTGGAAAACTGTACGAATGAATGGTTTTATTATACATGGTTTACAAGTCATGTGGCGTAGCTCGGGTCTGAGGGTGCATACTCTGTATCCGAATTTCAGGGCATGACAAGTAATTTACACCATTGATATGATAAAGTCACACTCATTCATAAGTAATAAGAGAATATTACTCCCTTGATTTCAAAAAAACAAAAACCTAGAAATCTCCTGATTGATGATCCTAAGGAGTCGTATGGCACTATAGCTTTGGGGGATTTGAGGGGATTTCAAATCTCCTGGTTGTTTGGCACCATAAAGTAACTGGCGATTTCAAATTCCATCAAAGAGAGGGTTTCAAATCAATGTGAGAGCTTGGATTATATCGAAAATCCTTCTAAGAGTTGCATGTGTAATATGTTTTTTTTATTTTAATATTTTTAAAATAATTCCTTCATTCATCAAGAGCAAAATTTACAAGAGGGGGACATTCGGGCTTGGCCAAGAAAAAAAGACCTGGACGAAGCCTATCATAAACATCTATGGAATGAAGGAAGAAAATAAAAAAGAAAATCCAGAGCAGGGCCCTCAGCCGAAAGCACTCAAAGGGCGAGACAGGGCTGGCTCTAGTTGTTAAAGCTCATCCTCACCGCCCCAAGCCCAACAGAGTCCAGGAAGAAGAGGCCCCTTACTTGGGCCAGGAGGTCCCTTGGGCTCTGGAAGAACGACGACGATTAGGATTCCCTACCCATACGGGCCATGCCATCTGTTGGCCCATTACCTTCCTTATATGTGTGTACAAAATGGACCTACCCTCCGAGCTTCGATCTCTAAATTCTGGCCAACCAATATTTCCATTTTCAGCTCGGAAGGACATTATAATTCAGAACTGTTATTACAAGCTAGGAATCAAATTCTACCACCACTTTGGAAAGGCCCAAGGAGAAGCAAATAGTTAGCCCGTCATGCACCGCCCTAAGCTCCGCTCTAGTGTTAGTTCCAGACCCATAACCTTCCGAGAAAGTAAAGATAAATTCGCCCTTATCACCTCTGCATACACCCCCACCGCCAGAGAGACCCGGTTTACCCTTTGCCTACCCATCAACGTTAACTTTGGCCCAGCCAAATGGGGGTCTAATCCATTTTACTATCAAGGAAGAGACTTGAGGTTGAAGAGCAGAGAATATCTCCTACTCACGTTGATTCAAACTAGTAGCTGCCCATAGTTGTTGGGGCGAGGGGAAGTTGGACAACCAAGACATCCACTTATTGATGTTGGCAATCACATTGGGAGCTGAGGTGGGCCTGCCGTCAAACCTGGGCCCATTTTTAGAGTTCCAAATCTTCCAAATAATGAAGCATGAGACTAACATTTGTAGCGAAGATGATTTCTCATGCGACAAGGAAACATACCACCAAAGATTCAATCTAACTTCAATCGACTCAGAGCCCCCTATGAAAACGTTGCCGGCTCTTCCAAAATGTTTCCGGGTAGCTCTAGCAAGGAAACTTTCAATGAAGAGGTGCTGAGAGGACTCGATGGAGTGGCCGGGGGCTAAGGCATTCACGCAACACTTGCATTTAGACATCAGCTAAATCCCACGACTTTGAATGGCCCCATCTACTAGGACCGCTCTCCAGAGAGCACACCACACTAACAAGGATATTTTAGGGGGAAGTTTGGGATGTCACACCTATTTCGCCCAATCTTTACGTGGGCGGTTGGCCCTACTGATTTTCTAGGCTGAGCAGACTGAGAAGTCTTCAGAGGGGATGAAAGGCCAAATGCATCTGTCTGGACCTTTCAACAGGCAAAAACCCTCTTTGAAGATAAAATCTACTGTGCTTTGGGGGAGGAAATTGAAAGCCAAACTAGGGGGAGTGGGCCGCTCTTGTCCATAACCCGATTTATCGAAAGGGGCAGCAGGGCAGGCAGGACTGGAGAATCAGCTAGCTGCAGCAAGGGGCCTAGACCCGTCCAGTTATCAGCCCAAAAATTGCAGTCGCCTTCACCCAAAAGCCATTGGGATTTGCTCTCCACAATTAGCAGCAGCTGCAGGATTTTTCTCCATAAAGGGGAAGCAAAGCTAGCAGGGCATCTCGAGCTAACTTGGGCGAGGTCCTGGATGTATTTAGCATTCATAAAGTAGCTCCAAAGACTTTCCTTAGCCTTGAATTTGATCACCCAGCCCAGTTTCAACCTAAGCATAGCTAGAAAATCTTCAAGCCTACTGATTCCCAACCCTCACTCATCTTTGGGCTGAATTATAGTCTTCCAACTCCTCCAATGCAGCTTCCTCTTCCCTTTGTTCCAGCCCCAAGGAAAATTTGCAAAGCTATTTTCCAAGGCTATGAGTACCTGAGTTGGGATATGCGTAGCCGCCAACTAGAGTATTAAACTATGTGTGTCACTAGAGTATTAAACTATTGGGGACATGGCCCACTAATGATATGCTAAAGCAACTAAATTATCAATTGCATCACTATAATTACTTTAATATGATGATCAGCGAGGTCCAAACATTGTCTATTTAAATCAATGGTTAAAAATAGTTGGTTATTCACTCGGACATGATCTTGTACTTGTGGCCCATCCGAGACTTAGAATTTCATCATTTTCAAGCGAAGTATATATTTCAGCAAGCTTATTAGAACCATTGTGTCAAACGTTACGTATGCTACTCACTGATTAAAGATAATAAAGTTGATTTATTAATTAAATTCTAGCTCTCTAAATATACCATACATAGTTACTTTTGTATTAAAGTTGATTTCCAATCCTGTGTGCCAAACACAATACGAGGATTTCAAATCCTAGGAGTTCTGAATCCGGGTTTCAAATCCACGCTCCCAAACAGGCCTTAAGCATTTAATCGTTGGGCACTTTAATCAATCACTGGGCGGTGTCCCAGCTTTCAAGATCATGAACCCAAATTATCTCAGCCAGCGCTACTAGGAAGCAGCTGGTTATCTCGGTCAACGACAATTTGCTAGAAAAGTAAAGCTGCAGATCTGAGCAGACATGGAAATTACCAATAAAGGCTCTACGCCCAATGGGTTTATTGTTATTTCACGAATAAAGTTACTGGTAGTGGGAAGCAGATTGGCTGGTGTACCACACGTGGGTTGTACATCGAGTCCAACTGAGTCGAGTTGGGCTCAGCTCGACTCGGCTCGTACTTGACTCGGCTTGGTCCTCGAGCCTGACTGGCCAGCTCGGCTCGGTTCGGTCAGTAGCTCAGGCCAATTCGAACTGAGTTCGAGCCAAGATCGAGCCGAGTTCACCTATGCAGCATTTTCACAAACACTTGAACTGCACCTTCAAAATCTCACTGTATGTAAAACAGTAGTTATGGTTTTACAGGTATTTTATCAAACACCTTCTAAGCAACATAAAAACTAAAAAAAGAAGGGTATTTGTTTTATGTACATACCTTCCTTGCCACCTGCCACACTTCGTTGAGTCATTTCATCAAACACTTGGTGAGCAACATCAATATCAAAGTAACCGAGTCACCGAACTAGTTCGATCCGAGTTCGACTCGAGTTGGGTTTGATCTGAGTCGTGTCAAGCTGGGCCAGCTCGAACTCATTTTCGAGCTCAAAAAATCAGCTCGACTCGGTTCGAACTCAGCTTCGAATCGGGTCGAATCGAGCTTTTTTGAGTCAAGCCGAATCAAGCTTTTTCGAGTCGAGTCAACCGAGCTAACCAAGCTAGCTCTGTTCATGTACACGTCTAACCACACACCACAGATGTGGCTGGTGTGTTGAGGTCACCAAGTTCTTTTATGGGTCCCATCATGAGGTATGAGTTATATCCAAACCATCCATTGACTTGGCGAGACTATCTAAGGCTTGAGCTGAAAAATAAGAAAGATACTAAAATCAAACAGATCACGTTGTAGAAAGCAGTGGGTATTAAACGCTTGCCATTGAAACCCTCTTGGAGTTGCATAAATTTTGAATTAGTATGATACTTTTATTTCTATTTCTATTCATTTGGGTCTGTGTGACCTTATGAACTGAGGAAAATAAACGTTGCGGTGGGCCCTGTAAATGTTTTAACGGTGAGAATCATTGTCCCACTGCAATTTGTAGTGTGGTTCATTTGAGACTTGGAAATTACTCATTTTTAGTAGAAAGATCTAAAATGATATCTCCAAATGGATGAACGGTGTAGATATAATAATATATCATTGTTGGGCCCCTGTAACTTTGATCTCCTTTGAACCTTTAGTACCTTCTCTTCTCTGACCCTAGAAGTTTTCAACGGTAGATGTCCAACCCCCATTGCTTTTTGTGTTGTGGTCCACTTGAGCTTTAGATCAACCTAATTTTTGGGCTAAGGCACTAAAATAATCTTGCCAAATGGATGGACGGTTTCAATATAACACATACATCATAGTAGGGCCCACAGAACTCACTAACGTCAACACACCAAGGAGGTAATTGGTATGTGGCACACCACCCAATCCGCTTCCACTCCCTCCATTATCAACAAATAAATAAATTAAGAATAAGGATGAATCCGGATCCAGAAAAATCCTCCATGTTGCAATCTAATTGGGCTACATCACCACACATTTCATTAGTGCTGATAGTGCTAGTGATGACGTGGACTAATAATAGTGGAGAAGAACAAGATTTTCCGAACGCAGGAAGTTCCTCCTGGGATACTTAAGTGGACTACCGTGATTTTTTTGAAAAAATTCATTTCGTCCATCCGATTTTTCAAGAGGAAACACTGAGGATTCAGTGATTATCATTGAAACATTTGTATGGCCACAAAAGTTTCGCATCAGACTGTGATTATCATTAAAATATTTATATGGCTACAAAAGTTCCGTATCAGACTATGTTTAGTGTGTTTGCACGTGATGGGGAATGATATTATAAATTATTTAAATGGCATATAAATATCAAGGTGGAGCTCAAGAAAATTTCAACAGTAGTCATTAGTTTTGAATCTACCTGATTTTGGTCTAATGTCCTAAGATAATCATGAAAAACTATGAACAGAGTAAATTTTCACAAACATCACAGTAGACTCCAAAAAGGCTTTCACAGGAAATTCATGTCTCCATTTTTTTGCTTGTGCCAAGCAAAGAATCTTGATTCTAAAAGGATTTCTTTCCTAATTCAAAAGGCCCACACAGCTGCAGTGAGGGAGTGATCACCTGAGATGCAAGATGATTAGCCGCTCATAACTAAGCCCCATATTATCAGTTCTAATATCCGTCAGTCCAACATCAGCATGGTCGAGCAGAATTCTTTCATATCACACAATACAAACTTATTACGGGATTAAAAAGCTCCGTATGTAAAGGATACATGAAAGATCCGCAAAAAAAAAAAAGTTATCTTCGTATTTAAATCCCTTTCATCTATAGAATACAAATAGATAAATGTAATATTTATTAATTTCTTTATATACAATGATGTATCTCTATAACTCACTGCTACCGTCTTTCAAAAGCAAGCGGCCGATACAATACAAGCGTAGGTAGGAAACAACAAAAAGAAAGAAATAAAAAAGCGACAGAGAATGAGGATATGTTCTGTCAAGCACCAATGGACTATGGATGAAGAGGAACGACTGTTTCAGGGTAATCCATCCTTCGCCCCGCAAGGGAATAGTAAGCAAGTACCTGAGCTGGCTGCTCCGCAGGCCTACCAAACTCATCGTATGCAATCGTCTGTCCTGGAGGAATGAATTCAATGTTCCAATAGGGACGAACCATGGCTACAAGATCACTACCTGTTTTAGATGCATTGTACCCTTGCACCCATATATACCTCAAAGCCTTCAGCTGCATCACGGCCAGAGCCAACGCCCTCTCACTGAAACAACAGCCCCTCACCTCCAGCTTCTGCATCTTCGGACAGCCTTTCGAGAATTCCAAAAGCCCAGCATCAGAATCTCCCAAAAAACCCAACAACATCCACCTGATATTGTCACTGTACTTGCCGATATAACCAAGACCAACATCCGACAGACCCCCTTGTCTTAGATAGAGGGCGAACCTCCTTAGCTTCTGGCAGCCCATTAACAGAGCACGAACCCCATTATCAAGCGGCAGCTCTGTTATTGTTTCTTCCTTATCGAGCAACACCAATCGAAAATCAGTGAGATTTTTGCTGAAACTACCAAAAGATTCCAAAGCCGCATTCGTGATATCAGATACATGGACAGCCAGATATTCCAGCTCCAAACAACCTTGTGCCAGAGTAGTTAATCCCCTCTGCGAAACCACACCTTCTTCATCCTCCCCACGCTCAATCCTCAGCTTTTTAAGCTTCTTACAATTCATAGCAACGATTTCTAATCCGCTATCTCCAATCACATTCCTCACCTCAAGCTCTTCTAAGTTAGGGCATTTTTGAATCAGCTGGCAATGATCCTCTGTATCAAGAAATGAATATTGAAGATCCAGCTTCTTAAGTAAAGAAGCAAACGGAAACAATACAGGCATCTCATTCTTCCCCATATAATTCAAACCCACACGACACAGCTTCGGAGGAAATAAAACCCTCGAGTATTTACCGATGAGATCTTCTCTTGCATCATCGTTATTGAATGAACCTCCAGCAAACTTCTCTAAACTCGACGCAGCACGAAAAAAACCACCAAGATCCAAGATTTCACAATCACTGATTTTTAAAGAAATTAAAGAACGGCAGTTCTTGGCTATCAGTTCAAGATCTCTGACGTTGATGACTTTCAGCTCCGTCATATAAAAATTCAAACTCTCTAGTACCGTATTGTTCAGAGCAAGCTCATGGATCCAATCCCCATCTTTCTCAACAATAGAACTCTCTTCTAAATATAAGGTTTTTAGGGATCGGCAAGATCGGGCGACCTGCAATAATCCATCCGTAGAGAATCCAGAACACTTATCTAATTTAAGTACCTGCAGCATATGTCCGCGTGATCGGACCAGCAAATCAATATCAGAGTCTTGCACGATCATACGCCTGAAATGGAGTGATTTGAGGCAATTGAAGGAATCTGAGATTTCGTTGACCCAGGGCGTGACGTGTCCTCCCCAATCCTCTGGTATGAGATCGAGGTTGAACATCGCCGCTCGTGGCTTTCCTTTCAATTTCAATGATTCGAGGCAGGGGAACCGAGTCCGTAGACGGGCTGGTGTAGTCGAGTAGCAGAGGGCGATCGTGATGTGCTTACGTGTCAGCGCGTCGATGTTGTACCATTTCCGGCATACCAGAGAGACTGCGTCGCGGTCGCGAGGATCGTTGATGTAGGCCATCACGCACTCAAGAGCTATGTCTGATATTCCAAAGCTCATCGCCCGGCGGAAGTTCCGATTCTCCATCGAGACCGAGGAATCCTGACTCTCCAAGGGCTGATCTGATGAACGACTCCTACCAAGCTCCGAATCGGCAAGATGGGAAAGATATACTGCTGGGATGGATCTCGGGCCGGAAGATCCAACGGCGAAGAGCGCAGAAAATCAAAAAGGGAGAAGAAAGCAAGAGAAAAAAAAAAATGCAGATAGGGTTACCTAATAGTGATTTTATCGGACTTTTTAATTTATATAATCCCTCTTTCACATGGGAAGAGAACCTCTTTTTACCAGCCTGCTAAAAGGATAATATAGCAGTCTGCAAGAACACCGAATACAGTACACACTCACTCTTGCCGAGGCCAATTAAGTGTTGATGATCCGACCTACTTGTATAAAGGGATGACTGCCTCTCTTCTAGATGAAATTATGGAATCTTTTGCTCATTGGCTCACAAGGTGATATTTGTGGAGGAATTTCATTTTGTATTCCCTTTTTCATTTATGTGGATGAGGGTACTTACTTTATAATGCGAGTAGCTTTTGGCTTATTTTAATTATGCAATTAGTTCCTAGAGTCGTATACGAGTTGAGTTAACCCAATCACTTCACATGATTCAATTCGGAAAAGCTTGACTCACCTCGGCTTGAAATTGGATTCAGACCAAGTTGATTTGATTTTTAAAGCTTGATTGAAAATTTTTCAAGCCAAGTTCGAACTTGCCCGAGCTTGACTCCGACTCGAATCAAACCTCAACTTGAACCGACTCGGATCGAATCAGCTCGGTGACTTGATTATTTTGATATGAATGTTGCTCGATGAGTGTTTGATGAAATGACTCAACAAAGTGTTGGTGAGAAAGGAATAGATATGCAGAGGTGTTTGATTTTGATGCTCCTCACTGGGTGTTTGATTTTGACGTTGATCTCCAGGTATTTGATGAAATACTTGTAAAAATGTTGTTACTATTTTGTATTTTTTGTGAAATTGAAGATAATGTGTTTGAGAAAATGCTGCATAGGCTCGAAAACGGCTCAAACTATCTTGAGCTACTGACCGAATTGAGCCAAATTCGAGCTGGGGTTAGCTACTATCCAAGCCGAGCCGAGTTGTGCTAAGCTCAACTTGGTTTGACTCGTGTACAACTTTATTAATTCCTATGTTAAAAAGTTAAGTAGGGTATGGCTGCCATTTGATTAAGGGTATTTTTGTCATTTTTTATTTCATGTGAATACTCCACTCTTCGTCTCTTTTTTTTTAGTGAGTTTTTGGAACTAAATTACAATTAATATGCAACATGTATTCCATACATCTATTGCACTGTCTTGTATAGCATAAAAATATGATGAATTATAAATTAAATTAAATTAAATTGACCATCCATTTGCTTTATGCATTATGGCATACTTGACGAGTGAAAATGCATACCTTTTAGTGTAGCCCAATAGATTTCAAGCTCCAATGTCATTCGTTGTCTAAATTGGGATGGTCCCTGCATGTGTGTGGCAGGGCTTCCACAGGCGTTTTCGTTTTTTTATTATTACTTCTTTTTTTTTTTTTTTTTTAAAGGGTGTCTTAGTCCTTCTTGCCCATATATGGGCCCAAATTCAGCGCATCTACCCATCATATATATGTGGGTCAAGCGTGTATGCTGGACTTGTAAAGTTAGGGGTCGTTTGGCACCCTGGATTGGAAGAGATTGGAGGAGGTTTCAAATCCCTTTAGTTGTTTGGCAGCATAAAGTAATTGAGGGTTTTAAATCTAAGGGGTTTCTAATCCCTTCTTTAAGGAGGTTTGCAATCCATGGTGAGAGATTATACCTAAAATCATTTCAATAGTTGTAGGTGTAACATGTGTGTCACTGTACACTATCATTCTATTGGGCACATGGCCCACTAATGATGATCAGCACTGTCCAAACATTGTCCAGCACTGTCCAAACATTGTCCATATTAATCAACGATTAAAAATCGTTGGTCACTCAGACATGATCTTATGGTTGCGGTCCATCCGAGACTTGGAACTTCATCATTTTCAGGCAAAGCCTATATTTCAGTGGGCTTATCACAACCATAGTGTCAAAAATTATATATCTCACTAATTAGGAATGCCAAAGTTGATTTAATAATTAAATTCAAACCCCCATAAATATATCATGGATAAGTAATTTTGAATTAAGGTTTATTCACACTCCAGGGTGCCAAACACAACGGGAGGATTGCTAATCCAGGGAATTTTCACTCAAGCGGTTCCCGAATCCAGGGGGTTCCAAATCCACGCTCACAAACAGGCCCTTTTCTAATCATCCGAATGGGTACTTGCATTCTAGTCCAGGTATTGCTTCTATCACGGTCTGTTGCAGTAGAATCAAGGAGAACATACTACATGGTACATGCATATAGGTACTTATTTTCCTCTTCTTCTATCTATTGGATGACCAGATGGGATGATGTTGGCCTAGATGATCCGGTGCGGAATAGGTGTTAATGGGTAACAGCTCAGTGATTGTTATCCTTACGGTAGAGTCCACTTTGATGATATGTTGTATATCCACTCCGTCCAAATTTCAAGTCACAGCTTAGTGAGTGTTATCCTTACAGTAGAGCCCACCTTGATGATATGTTGTATATCCACTCCGTCCAATTTTGGGTACCAGCTTAGTGAGTGTTATCCTTACTATAGAGCCCACCTTGATGATATATTGTATATTCACTCCGTCCAATCGCTTTTCCAGCCAATTTTAGTATGAGGTACCAAATACTAAGCACATCCAAATCTAAGGTGGACTACAGCACAAGAAACAATGATGATTAAGCGGTCACTATAAAAACTTCTCAAGGCCCACTCTAAAAAGATCCGTATCATTTATTTTTGTCCAACCTAGTGATAAGGTCAACTAGAACTGCACAAAGGTATAATAGAAATATTAGATTGTTCCAAAACTACTATAGCCTAAAAAAGCTTTTAATAATCATTCACCCCTTTTTCAAATGTTGTGGTAAACCCAAATTTAGATCTGCTCAAGGTTTGGTATAGTGGTATTAAATGAGTTGAAAATGCATGCGGGCAGCGTGGATATGAAAAAGTTCATCAAGGTGGCCCCGCACGGTAAGGATAACACCCGCTGAGCCGAAACAGATCAATGGCTGGTCGCAGGTGCTCTGTGGGCACCACCATGATGTATCTGTGTCATTCAAGTCATCCATCTATTTTCTAGATCATTTGATGCTATGAGACGAAAAATGAGGTATATCCAAACCTCAAGTGGACCACGTTACAGGAATTAATGTTGAATGAAGGTTGACCATTAAAAAGATTTTAGGGGCCATAAAAGTTTTCTACTAAGCAGATCTTTGTTTTTCCATTCATCGGGGTATGTATGACCTAAGTCAACAGATTGAATGTCAAATAAACGGTATACCGGGCTTCAGGAGAATTTTAATGGTGGATATCCAGTCACTGTGGTTTTCCTATGGTGTGGTCCACTTGAGATTTATATCCCTCTCATTTTTTGAATCAAACCTAAAGTGATCTGTAAAAATGGATAAACAGAATGGATGAAACACATACATCATGGTGGGCCCTCATAGCACTGACCATCAGCTAACAGGCTGGTGGCGGTGGGAGTCACCAATCCGTTTCCCCGCTAAGCTATCACCCGGTGGGCGCGGATCAGGTGCTTCGCCCGCCTGCTCGGAGGTCGGGATAGGCGGACGACCTGAGGGCAACTGAGGGTCCACCGTGATGTTTGAATTTTATCCACACCGTCCATACATTTTTTTATATAATTTTAAATTCTTATGACAAAAATGGAGAATATCATAGGCTTAAATGGACCACAAGTTGGGGATTAGATTCCTACCATTGAAAAATTCTTGGGGACCACAGAAGTTTTGGATCAAAATGATATTTGTTTTTTCAATTTACCCAGGATCATATAACCGTATCATCAGGTTGGATGGCAAATAAAAAACACAGTGGATCCTAAGAAAGTTTCAAAGGTGGGCATCCTTAGCACCACTGCTTCCTGTGGTGTGGTCCAATTGACTGTTGGATCTATCTTATTTTTTAATTACTTCTCTAAAATGATAATTAAAATTGAATGGACAGTTTGGATAAAATTAAAACATCACGGTGAACCCTCAGAGCGTCCACCTATCCCGAGCTCCAAACAGGGGAAATACCTAATCCGCGACCTCACCTGGTTTTTTTTTTTTTGGGCTTGTTAGTACACACCCATGTCAGTACACACAATCCATGTTAGACACCCCCGCTAGGGATCGATACCAAGTCCTCAGGTGGTGAAACGAGGTATCTCCACTCAGCCTGCCGGTTGGGCTATGGATCTGGGTGTAATCTAACTAGACCCCATCATCATACACTGCATTCAATGCAGCATTGTTGCCAACATCGGTGATGACGACTAATCAGAGAATCTGGATTTCAGACGTTGATACTTCCACAGATTATGATGAATTATAAGTGAGAAATCGTGAAGCGGATTGACTGGTATGCCCCACACCAGCTATATAGCTGATGTCTATACTTGCAGTGCGAAGACAAGCGCTGACACGCCTAGAGCTTAGAGTTGCACGAGCGAGTCAAATGAGATCAAAGTTACATGACCCCAGAATGATGTATTTAATACAGTTCATCTATTTTTCAAGATCATTTTAAAGCATTAGAAAAAATTGAATCATATTAAAGCTCAAATGGGCCATACTAAAATATATAAGTGAGGATAATGATTTTTATTGTTAAAAAATTTGTACCACACACCATAATGTTTATCTTCTATCCAATTGGGCAATAAAGTTAAAAATACATGGATGAAAAGAAAAAACAAATTTGATAGTGACCCATAAGAGTTTCAATGGTAGACGTTCAATCTCCCACTGTCTTTTAGTGTGGTCCACTTGATTTTTTTTTTTTTCGTCTCAAGCTTTAAGACAAGCTCGTCACATGGATGGACAGTTTGAATATAATACATTAATATGATTTGACCC
This sequence comes from Magnolia sinica, assembly GCF_029962835.1. Taxonomy (NCBI): domain Eukaryota; kingdom Viridiplantae; phylum Streptophyta; class Magnoliopsida; order Magnoliales; family Magnoliaceae; genus Magnolia; species Magnolia sinica. The sequence goes on along the minus strand of NC_080582.1, from coordinate 5,030,742 downwards.
ACAAAACTTGATGGCGTCAGGACACCAGCCAATCCGCTTCTGAGAAATCCTACCCATACATTTGTGTCAGGACATGGGCTAAAAAGTGGTGGCGTGGCTGAGGGTGGATCCCTGACTGTGGGGCCCACCCTGACATATATGCCTTACATCAACCCTGTGCATTTGTTTTGAAAGGTCATTTTAATGCATGAGTCGGTACAAAATATATTCAAATTTCAGGCGCACTGCATAAGAGAAAATCATTCAAAACTTCTGAGGGGCCATTAGAATGCGTATTTAACGTCTGACTTGTTGATAAGGTCACAAAGTTCTCGAAGAAGGGGCAACACAAATATGTAATTGATTCAAAACTTTTGTATCTGAGATAAGAAGTTTTTAACAGTCAATCACCACTGTTTATTGTGGCCTGGTTCACCTAAGATTTTGCTCTGTCTCGGCTTTTGGATAATTTCTTGAAATGATCTGTAAAAACAGATGGGCAGTATGGATGTAAGGCAAATGCATCAAGGTGGGCTCCTCAAGAAGGGATCCATCTACCTCAATGGACAGGGGATCATGCCCTAAAAATTGAGGCAGTTGTATAGCTCAAGTGGTGGCAAGGAAAAAATAATAAGTAAATGCTTAACATTGGAACCTTCCTTATCCATGGTGATGTTTACATGCCATCTATGTTGTCCATGGTCTCATTCATATCGGGATGTACCAAAAACACAAAAATAGTTTCTTGATCCAAAACTTCCATGGCTTTACACACTATAATAAATTAGACTTTTTGCCACGGCTCTTTTAGCAATGAGTCTAATTTCATTATAAAAAGTTAATTTTTTACAATAACATTTTAAGTCGTAGCAAATAATGAATTATTTATGATGGTAGTTTAAATCGTTGTTAATATATGGACAACTATAAATGTTCAATACTCATTGTTCTCACTAGTGTTATGACTCACCTGGGTTTTGAATCTGCCTCATTTGCATACACCTGCCCTAACGCTAGGTGGATTTCTCACAAACATCATAGTAGGGCTCACCTACCTTCCGTTGCAGAAGTTCCTGCAAAAGGCATTGGCCGGAAATCCACGTCGGCCATGTGATGGGTTTGGCACGTGTGGGCTCATCTGAATGGTCCTGCGTATGCGGCGCGTGTAGCAACCTTCACAGCAAAGTAACAAACCTCAAAAATTACCTCACCTTACCCAGCTTCTATTTATTTATTTTTATTAATTTCTTTTACAGGGACTGCAATACGTAGACGGTAATATATTCTCAGTACATGGCGTATCTCAATTGAGGCCTGGCGCTCCAGCAAGTAATCCAAAGAAAAGTCCAAAAGCCCCAGCGCCCAGGAACAGGACACTAGGCATTTTTATTATAATTGTACTGTTCCGTCTACTATTGAATCATAGGGTTGAAAGCAATGGACGGCTGGGCTTTGGCCAGATAGTGTACATGGTGGATAACATGGATCTTTCACTATGTACAACCTGGTGAACCGCTTAGATCAATACAAAAGTGGACGGTTGGATGTTTCTTACTTTCCACGGTCTCAAAAAAAGAGATAAGCCTTTAAGGAAATCTAAAAGAAGGGATTGAAGTGAAAATTTCCTTCTTTAATAAGATATGTCAATGAAAAACTCTTCCAAATGTAAACTTCGTAGTTCATTCTGTGATATCTATTGTTATTACCATTGTTTTCTTAAAACCATAGTATCACTGAATTCGAACCCTTGACTTCAATGTTTGAACTTACTCCATCAACAGCAATCTCTACAAAAAGTCTATGTAGAATTAGTTTTTACCAGCTAATGCCTCTGGTAGATAACTTTTCACTTTATCCGAATAAAATTTATATTATTACCCTCTTTTGCTTTTTCTTTATAGTGACCCAGAGAGCTAAAAGTTGTGGGGCCCATGTGGGATTTGAAACATCCCCTCTAGACAAGGAAACACATTATCTTTTTTATTTTTTCCTTTTCTTTTCAGCAAATATGAAACATCCCCTCCCAACCAAGAAAACGTACGTGGAGATTTACTAATTCTACGCATGTATATCCGTATGAAAATGGAACACGTGTGTAAACCTGAACTTTTCATAAGGTGGGTACGCTGTTTGGAATTTCTTGCCTAAAACTAAGCCATTCCAAACCTCAGAGATGGGCCACAGCATAGATATTAAATGAGCGGCCAGAAAAATATATATATATATATGTCGTTTTAACCATCAATTCAAATTATGCTCTGTGGCCCACATAAGGATTGAAAATTCCTAACTTTTAGGCCCATATAAGATCTAAACAGGGTAACCCATCCAATGGAAAGCTTACATCTCACACGTGTCCTATATTGGCACGAGTGTACGTGCATGGCGGAGTCCCCACACGCGTTTTGAAGGAAAGTAAGCGCATGTTCATCTGCTTCTAACGGGATGAAGGTCCTTCCAGTCCATTTACTTCGAGAGCGGATTATGTGTTACCCGGTAACACCATAGTGGGTATTACCTTACATGGGACCCACCATGATTATTTTGTTTTGACATCCACACCGTCCATCCGTTTTTACAGAACATTTTTGAACTTTTTAAAAAAATTAGGCAGATCAAAATTTCAGGCGGAGCACACCATAAGAAAATGTAGTGAATGACAATTAAAAACTTTTTGTAGACTACAAAAGTTTTGGATAAAGTTGATATTGGTATTTTACCTTCATCCATATCTGTTAGACCTTATCAATGGGTTGGATGGAAAATCAAAATTACATATCTTCTTACAGTTCACCATACATAATTTGTAATGGTAAGCATTCAATCACCACTATTTCCTGTGGCGTGCTCCATCTGAGATTTGGATCTTCCTAATATTTCTCTTAACCTACTAAAATAATCTTAGAAAACGGATGGACGGCGTGGATATACATCAAATTTATCAAGGTGGCCCCCACACGGTAAGGTAATACCCACTAAGCTAACACCTAATCCGCTCCCATTTGCTTGTATCACAATCAAGGACCCACGCGCATTCATTGACTTGGACAATGGCATAGGAGTCAAAAAAAAGAGGCCAATCACTGTTCGTTATCCTTCTTTTACGAAAGTTGGTCTAAAATCAGCGTATCTACCCATGAAGTAGGCCACGCATGTACGTTTCAATCCTACTTTTCTATCCGTCTGATCATCTCTTAAGAGTGAATTCCACGCCCTCTTAGTGGACCACCCTTAAGAGCATGGCATGTCCTCGTGTCCCAAAATAGTGCCACGTTGGCACATCTAATGCAAGGCAAAAACCTCAAACTCGTGCAATAGAGTCATGTTGTTTGGAGTTGGACGGTGGAGATGTGAGGGATGCATCCCTTTGTATGGATGATAAGAAACAGTGAAGATTCGGTGGGTGGAGATGTGAGGGATGCATTCCTTTGTAAGGATAACAAGAAACAGTGAAGAATCGGTAGGTGGAGGTGTGAGGGATGCATGATGACAAGAAACAGTGACGATAGAGGAATGAGGGATGCATGATGACAAGAAACAGGAAGATTGGACGTCCACCATTGACATATTCCTGGGGCTAGAGAAGTTTTAGATCAGGTTAACATTCATGCGCTTGCAGTTCATCCCACTACGATTGACCTTATTAGCCGTTTGGATGGCATATAAACATCAGGGTGGACCCTAGTGAAGCATTTCCCCATCTACTTTTCTCCACCGTGCCTTATTTTTGGGCTCAAATCAAAATGGATGCAGCTCACTTGACTTTTAGGTCTGCTTCATTTTTGGGCTCATGCCTTTCAGATTTACCGTATTTTTGGGCTAATGTTCTGACTGGCATGATTTGACAAAATGGATGAAGAGAGCGTATTTCTCACCAACATAGTGACATAACCACATGAACTTCTTATGACTGTCTGATGTTTGTGAGAAATTCAACTGGTTTATATTAGTTAGCAGCTCGTACAAAGACATGAGCCAAAAATTGAGGCAAAGCGGAACTCAATTGGGCCACACAACATGAAATGGTGAGTAATCATAAAAAGTAGAATCAAGTAAAGTAATCATAATGCATAAACAAACTGAATGAGAAGGTAATCCAAATTTTATATGGAAAAATTTTTGCAGGAAAAAACTGTAAAACAAGTAGAGGTGGGCATCGAGCCGAGTCAAGTCGAGGTGGGCCAAGCTCGGCTTGGCTTGTCCCTGATGTACTCAAGTTCGAGCTCAACATTGAAGCTTGACTTGTTTTCCAAAGCTGTCGAGTCGAGTTCGAGTCGAGCTAGTGGTTCGAGTCGAGTCGAGTCGAGCTCGAGCTTGTTGGGGGAGAGCGTAATGGATTCTGTTCTTGATCCTCCTCTATTGATGAAAAATTCAAAAATCTTAAGAGAATCAAAGCAAAACCTGATGAAAAAATCAAACAAAACTTCGAATCGGATGAGGAAACCTGTAAGAACCGATCTGTTCTTGATCTTCTTCCACCAGCATAAATACAAGTACTAGAAAAGAAACAGAGCAGAACACAGATCAAAAATCCAAGTAAAGAGCTCTAACCAATCAGATCATTGGATTTCCTTAAAGCTCTAACAAATCTGAGAATAACCTATCTTGGATTTCTTGGGTTTCTCGCCCAAGAAGTAGATCTCAAGAGATTGAAATCATAGGATTGTGGAACTGAAATGAAAACTGGTGGTGGTGGTTCGGGCGGGCGTGCGGCTGACAGTGGGTAGAGAAAGAGAAGAAAGGGAAAGGGAAAGGGGGTGCGTGTGGTCGGGTAAAGACTCTAGGGTGTTTTTTTTTTTTTTTAAATGTTTAAACTGAAAACTTAAAACTTTTATATATATATATATATATATATATATATATATATATATATATATATATATATATATATATATTATTCGAGCCGAGTTCGAGTCAAGTTCCACTCTGCTAGACCTCGGCTCGGTTTCAAAACAAGTTGGATCAAATAATTAGCTTGGCTCAGCTTGAATCGGCCATTCAAGCCGAGTCAATCCGAGCTGACTCGAGCCGAGTCGAGCGAGCCTAAGAACAAGGTAATGAGTAATGCACTATGAAAGCAATATTACAAGAGATCATTGTTGAAGGTCAAATATTGCATATCAGACCCTATTATTGCTTGGATTTTCAAACATGATACTGCTTAACGACCCGATTTAAATCGTGTTTGTGTTACAGGGCATATTTACGAGCCTGGACTGAAAAGAGAGCTTAAAGCATGGATTTAATGCTCTGAAGTCACCAAGGCAAGGGACGGACCCCAGGGGACCAAGATCGAGGATTTACACGCCAAAGATCAGAGAAATTCCAGCCACTCACTTTAAACCGACCTGAAAGACGTCCATAATGCAAGATCATAGGGTTCCCACCATCTGATCAGTTCGAAAATCCATATGTGGCCTGAGGATCATAAATGAACCGTACAAGTAAAATTTGAATCATCGGATCCCTCTGGAAGTGTCCCAACGGACAGATCAGCCTATAAATCAGTGAATTAGGGCCCACCTGCTGTATGAATGCGCTTCATCTTCAGTCCCCACGGTTAAAATGAGATGAGTGAACGGATGGACGGATCAGATTTTACACATACATCGCCTTGGAACCCGATCACGTGACGCGTGTATACGGGGTGGTATAAGACTGGACGCGCGCCGTAACTCAAAAAATTGGTCAGCGTGCGCTGACCGATATTTCCTTAAAGAAATTCCAAAGCTCCAGCGCCTTCACCGCCGATTGCTGTTTTTAGCTTGTGGGACCCACCCATCATGAATTCTGATGATCAAAACCTTCCATTATGTCCAGGGGGCGCCTATAAGCCTCACCTAGGTGTCCTTTTGGACCCATGAACATAATAACAGGAAGATTACCGTCCAAACGGAAGATGGACGGCAGAGTAGAAGAACTTGTGGACCACATTGAAATCAGCTCGGTCTGGGCCTGTCTGCATGATTTTTCGTCCTAAATACAATGGACAGTATGGATTTTCTATGAAACATCTTCCTGGGGCCCGCCGATCATCACAGCACGCAAATGCGCAGGCTCTGTTTTGCAACAGAGCCTGCGGTGGATTGTTGTGGGCCACCCTCTGAAGTGATCGGTCCGATCTGGACCGTCTAGTGGACTCCAAAGAGGCCTGTAACCATCACCTAGGTGGAAAAATTTCAAAAGACAGTTTGAGATCAGTGTGGATTGTTTAAACATCGGATGAACGACGGCGAGGTAGATCAGACGAGCCGCACCAAGAGACAGCCAAAACCATCCATTCCCAGTTGTTTTTTCAGCAAGCATGCAATAGACGGAGTGGATTTATCAAAGTAAAAGCGATGTGGGCCCCACCATCCGAACAACGCAAGTACGTTACGCAATCTGTTTACGCAGTCCGGAGAAATCCAAAAATTTCGGACAGCTGTGGCCCATCATCCTTGATCGGATGAACGATCTGAACCATTCATGTGGAGCCCACGTTAGCCGAGACCCCAGCCATGAGGAAATTTCGAAGCCAAGCCTGTACAGCCATCCCAAAAATAATCAAACGTAAAGTGTTTGGAGCGTCTAAACTGCGTACAACAGAAGCTACGCACACCTCCAGCAGGACTCTCTCCAATCGACTCCAAGGCCTTATAAAAGGAGGAGGCTTTGGGCTGGACGGGGGGAAGGTTCGGGGACCAGTGGAGTTTAGCAGGAAACGTGTGGAGCTTGGCTTGGGTAAACGAGAAGACAGGAAGAGGAAAGGGAAGTTTTTTCCTTATTTTCTTTTTCTTTTTTCTTATTTTTTCTTAGTTGTTGTTCTTTTCTTTCCTTATGAATCCTAAGGATTTTAGCCTAATCATGGTTGGCTAAACCTCTTAGCTAGGGCTAAGAGGTGAAGCCTGTAGCGAGATGGGAGATTCTACTTTGTGCCTTTAATTTAATATTCATAAACTGAATTTGATTTTGTTGATTATTAAAGGAATATTTTTCTTAGTCTTTAATGGTCTGTTGTGACTGAAATTACAATGGGTTTGCAATGGCTTTGAGTATTTCTTTCCCTTTTGATGTTTATGACGTCAGGAGGCCCTGTTGTTCACCATCGTCTCCTAGGCATGGTTGGATGATGGTACTCTTCCTGACCTTCATAGCATGTTGATTGGCTGGTAATTAGTTTAATTCTTTTGTTAACTTTGTCTCCTGGGCATGGTTTGGTGATGGAATCCATTCTAATTCATATATCTTTCATCTCTTTAAAATTACATCAGAAGAAGTTCAGTGTAATTTTCATGATTTTTGAAGCAGGCGTAAGATCTCCCTGATCTCTACAAGTGGATCCTCTGAATCCCTAGTTTCCTTCCTCTGAATTCCTTAAAGTTTTAGATAATTATTCCACAATTATTCCTTAAATTCTATTTGGTTTAGATCACATCTTAGTCCAGTTCTAGTTCTACTTGGTTTCAGATAACGTACAGGTATCAGTCCCTGTGGATTCGACCTCGGTCTTACCGAGTTTATTACTACATCACAACCCTATACTTGGGGAGTGAACAATCATAAATCTTACAAATTTGAACAGCCCTCAAATTTCATTTGAAACCCTAGTTATGCTCTTGAACCTTTAAAACACCTTAGAAAATCCTAATCCCTAATCCCGATTACACTCGGTCTATATACTACCCATTTAGAATAGGAAACAAATCACACACTTACATAAAACTGCACGCGCCTTGAATGGGTCCTTCGATGGCATCAACAGTTGATCGATGACATCAAAGACCCTTCGATACTATCGAGTAGGAACCTCCAAAATTATCCAGCAATCAACTAGGATTTTTTCAAATTTACTCGATGCGATCATGCGACAGACACTGTCACAAATGGATTTAAGATATTAGACAACAATGTCTACCATGTTTTCAATCTTCATTCTTCATTGCTCCTTTATCACTACCATCTTTAATTATCTTTCATTGTAACTTTAACGTCTCTTCTCGTGCATACATTCTCATTACGGTTTCTCTAAGCCTAGAGAAGTTACACATAATTTGAACTTCTCTATGCAAACCACCTTCATAAGTATGTCAGCCGAATTTATGCTTGTGTGTATCTTCTCAAGAGTTGAGTCTCATTCCTCAACACTTGTTGGATAAAATGAGGATGCGCATCGATATGTTTAGTACGTAAGTGATAAATAGAGTTCTTCACCAGATTAATCGTATTTTTTCTGTCACAATTAACAGGAATGGACTCTTGCTGAAGCCCTAATTGATTTATTATTTCCCTTAACCTGCTTCCTTGAATGCTTCTGTCACTGCCATATACTTAGTTTCGGTTGTAAAAAGTATCACCACAGACTAAAGTTTTAACATCCAACTGATTGCTTCACCTGTTAACAAAAATAAATAACTGAAAGTCGACATTATATTTTCTACACTACCCGTGTAATCTAAATTCACATAACTTAGTAACTTGCCCCCAAATTTTTTATATGTCAAGATATAATTCTACGTATCTCGAATATATTGAAGTAGTTATTTCACTGCCTCCCAGTGGTGCTTGCTGGGGTTAGATGTATATTTACTAACAAGACCCAGCATATATGAAATATTTGGTCTTGTATAGACCAAAGCACACATCGAGTTGTCAATCGCACTCGAACAAGGCACATGAGACATAACTTGCTTTTTTTTATCTGTTTCAAGACATTGTTAAAAAGAAAGCTTAAAATGTGTCATGTGGGGAATGCTGGTCAACTTTGCTTTATCAATCACATACTTCATAAATACCTTCTCAAGGTATTCTGTCTGAGATAATAAATAAAGAAGTAGATGATATGAGATAATGATGTGATAGTGAATGGACGTAGTAGATGAAACACATACGGTGGAGTAGAGTGACCCATGTAATCCGTTTGTGACATGAAGAAAACCTAAGCATTTCATTGAGTCCCAATCTCTCTTGACACAATGCTTCCATTCGCTTCTCTTCCAAACACGTGGCATGTGTGTTCCTGGGCATATGATATCAAAGTCAAACAGTCACCATTCTCTAACTAAGCCAGGATGCTGTCAGAGGTTGTCAGGTGTATACTACAGGAAATGAGATACACAACACAATATAATACCATACGTAAATCCAAACACACCTTGCGGTAGAATTAAGAAGCAAATGTTTTCATCCTCTTCTTCAAGGTACCTTTATTCTCCCGTTTTGAATTTTCTATGCTCTCTTCTTAACTTCTAAATTTTTGACAAGATGGGTGTTGTTAGATTTATGGCAGAGGATCGACCGTTGGATTAGTTGTTATGCTTCTTAGCACGAGCAATTATAGGTCCTAGTACATTAGATCATGCATGATGTTCTTACACGTGAATGGCTAAGAAAAATTTAGCCAAGCATTTTCAAGCTACTCTCTTGTTCTAACATCATGCATATTTCTCTACAAAGTGCAAACCACCCAATGGATGGCTTTGATCTCAAACCCATTTTCAATGTTAACACATGGGTTTGGCGTGTAGAGCCCACCCTTGAACCCGGTTTGGGCTCGCAAGCTACTTATTTCTTATTGAAGTCAACTAATCTATATGCCCTCCATATACCACCACAGTTGCCTATTGTGTTTTTATAATAAAAATAAATTTTAAAAATAAAAGTTACTTTTAGTAAGTAAATAAATATATTGATTATTTAAACTTCTCATAAATAGTATGTATAGCCAATCAGTAAGAGGAGATTTTTGCTTCTACAACAAGGGTTCAAATCTTCTTGAGGACGGTTTGCGCGAAGCATAGTCCGCGCACGTGACGTGGGTTGCAGGGTTGCTTGAGCAATTTATTAGGCACACTTAGCACTTCGCACGGGCGCATCGTCGCATGGAGCAAAAAGAGCCTTAATCTTTTTGGCACACGGTTCAAATTTTTTTAACCATGGTGCAACTTGAATTGAACTAAGGTTTACCTTGAAGTAGTATTACATTTGTGTTTGATTGAGAGTAACTCTGACATGGTTGTACATGTGGCACATATGCCAGGTGTTGCTCATGCGTAAATAGTTTTAAATTATTGGATGACTTTTTCTATCTAAAAGGAACATAAATAACCACCATAACCATAAGACAAAGAATCATGTCATTTCATGAAAGAATGTTGTTTGCTACGAATGAGTGTGGATGTTTTGAAAAGGCACACTAGTATCTCTTCAGGAAGAACTCCATGACCATTCAATTGCTGTAAATCCTTGATATTATAATCCAGAAAGATGATTACATTCTCTACATTTTCAGATAAACATCCATTGTGAAATACTCTCAAATCTAATTTATTATTGTATTTATTCAGAACTTTTTAAATGCATATCAGTGTCAAAAGTAGAGATCTCTTCAATACTTTAATGTGCAATTTTTTGTGTTGAAATTCGGATTGAGAGTTCATTGTATCCCAAAGACAATTTGCAGATTTCCTTTGTTTGCACTTGCTGGAACTACCAGAAAAGGGGTAGCAAATCTGTCTTGAGAAATTGACTACTCAAGTTGATCCTTGAACCCGATAGATCCGATTGTCTCATTATCTTTTTTCTCTATCTTCTTTGTGTTCTAGATTGTTATTTTTCCAACATTGCCAACCCGACACACGTGGATCATCCAATGTGTCACATAGTAACATCCTAGCACTTGGGACGAATATCCAATCTCGACCATCAAATGCTGGTTTAGTACATGTGGGCTCATTTGAATAGCAAACAGTCTGTCATCTCTCCTTCAGCGAAGTTTTCTTTTTTTCAGGAATTGCATTGCATGGACATTATTAAGGGGTGTGAACAGCTGGGTTAGGGCTGGGCCTAGTTTTGTTCAGGTTGGCCTGTATGGTTCAACTTAAGCTCAAATCCGGCTTGGACCGTTGAAAGCCTAAACTAGTCTAGCCAGAGTTTGGAAGTTTTCACAGAGCTCGAGCCCAACTCGAGCCTGGGCCCAAAACGGTGCCCAAAGAACTGGAAGAAAAAGGCTAAATATAAGATGGTAGCATCCATCAATCAGAATGTGATTGAAAAGATAAAAGGAACTCTTCGAAAGACGGCTATTATAGTTCAAATGTTTACCTTAAGACCCTTTCTGAGAAATTGAAAGAACGTCCTGCAAACAGTGAAGATGTAGTATTAACACAGTCTGCATCATGAAAGGCGTGTGAGCCTGTAGAAAATTAGTAAGGAACTAAAAGGAAGCACACACTTGTATTGCAATAGATTGAACAGGGCAAAGAGGCATGAGGATAGCTCGAGTTTCTATTGGAGAGAGAGAGAGAGAGAGAGAGAGAGAGAGAGAGAGAGAGAGAGAGAGAGAGAGAGAGAGAGGGGATTGGGTGGGAGGCGTGAGAGAGAGAGAGATGCAGACGGGGCAGGGTATTTTTATTATATAATAAATATTAGGAAATTACCCTTTTTTAAACCTAACAGGCCGGGCGGGCTGATGGACTTTTGGACATCTAGTCCAAGCCTGGCCTGATTTAAAAATGGGCTTGAATTTTAAACCTGAGCCTTGATATTCCAGCACATGGTGGGTCAAGCCCAAAAGCTCAACAGGTTAATCGGGGTCATTGACAGCCCTAATGGACTTGGAAGGGTCCCCCGAACCCAATTCTATCGATTAGGGGCATGAGTGGATATATAGGAATCCAAATCCTCATGGCCACTTTGCCAAAAAGTGGGACTCTAGATAGTTCGCATATTGTGCTACTCCATGGCTTGCAATAATACACAATATAACGAATAAATGCATAAAAACAAGGGCATTGCGAAGGTTATTAGTGGGTTTGGATCAGGCCAGATAAAATCATAATTTTGAACAGGCCCGGTTAAACCACCCAAAATCCTAGCAGAGCCAGTAACAAGCCTAGCCATCTTCTTTCTTTCTTTCTTTCTTTCTTTTTTTTTTTTTTTTTTTTTGGAACTTAGATGGTATATTCATGTGTGGAAGTACAAGTAATTCTAGTGGGCCTCACAAAAAAGGGCGAAGACCCCATCTATCCTATTGAAACTAATCCACAAATACTTACAAAGAAAGAAAGACCGAAGAACTACTAACCACCTCGTCTCAATCTAATGGCGCCAATTCCCACCCTATCTAGAAAATAAGAGCCCCGAGCAAGGGACAGGAGATCAGCAGAGGTTTGAAACTCTGTCCGACCTGGGACAGCACTTCCAAATGCTCATTTGCCATTACATAGCTGATACAATTAATGCTCCTAAAATGAAACAAAGAGTCGAAGTAAGAGGAAGGAGGTAAAGGACGACAAACTGTTCTCAACCAAAGAATATCTCCAATTGATTGGCTTAATTTATACAATTGATGTCCATTTGATTTTCATATTGGGAATTTAGGGTCCTCTAGACATGCAAAATCTTCCAAATTACAATTTTCTATAATTGAAAAATAACATCTCCTCAACTTTATCTTTCCAAAAAACAAAAAAAAAAATAAAATCTCGGTGTAACAAAATTTCAATCAAATTTCTTTTTTTTTCAATGATGGTTCGTCCATCCTAATTTAAGTCACAATTATGATAAAAAATTGTCATTGTGAATGTTTGAAATACTCAATTAAAAAAATATATATATAATTTATAAATATCTACAAGCAAACACAGTCAAACGTGGGGGATCATGATGGACAATCCAAATCAACGACTGGCATGTCTAAAAAAATTTGGAATCCCTATTTTTTGTTGAGTTTGATAGGATGATAAGAATAGCCCAACCAAATGAATTGATAATTGATTTGGTGAAAATCTTGGGCAACTATAAAGTACCTTGATTTTTTATTTAAAATGTTACAATTACATTATTTCACTAAAAATCCTTTGAGCTTATTTCTTTAAAAACGTAATCTTTTAAGATAATAACCATTGAATAACTTTACTAAATAGCACTATAAGCTTGTTTTTATCTATTTAAAAATATATTAGTATAACTTGGTGCCTTGAATAAGAATTACCATTAAATAATTAAGTGTGCCCAATTTATATGGTTATATAGAGGTATTTTTTTTTCTTGGAACCAGCTCTCAACTCTTTCAGAACTCATCCCATGTTATGTGTGCGCAAAACCTAAACCATTCACTGGATGAGTTACCCCGTGAAACTTCTACAGCCTAGTAGTCAGCATGATACAAATTTCAATTGAGCATGGCAAAGTGGGTGGGATGCCCATCCTTGATTTTCATCAACGCCCACCTGAGTTGGAAAACAAAGTGATTTTTTTCTTAACACTTCATCCAAGCAAGGTAAAGGGTCTTTGTGCCCATGATTGTATATACAGGACGTAAAATGAGATCTCAGAGAGTTCTCATGTTCCCAAGAGAAATTTTTGCTATTTATGTAGGGCTGTGTGGTTAGTTGGATTTTATAAGATCTATGGCCCACCCTCAATTGCCGCATAGCTAATGGGTGCCGCCTATAAATCTTAGAGATGGTAAAATCCTAAATATTAATCACCAACCCACGGAGGTAAAATATTCATATTTATGGGAAATATATGTTTTATCGTTGGAACATTTTGGTGTTGTGCTCAATGACATCAAAGTGCCATCAATAGGTTGTCGATGCCATCGAAGTGCCATCGAATTTGTCATCGAACATGCACTACTGTGTAATTGGGAATAAGGGGATATCTTATGGCTTTTTAATTCGTTCTCAAGGTTTCAAGGGCTTGAAAGGGAAATTCGATGCTCGTTCAAATAGGGTAATCTCTACCTCTTATAATTTTTTGCTTTCAAAGTACACATGTGTCACTTCGTGTCATTGTTATTCTTGTGAGGGTATCTCCATGTTAGATCTAGTTTTTTTTTTTTTCACCCCACAGTCAGTTCACACTTCACACTGTTAGCCACTCCCACTAGGAATCGATACCAAGACCTCAGTGTTGAAACGAGGTATCTTTCACTCAATCTACCACTTGAGCTATGGATCAGGGTATTAGATTTAGTTTATTTGTACGTGTTTAAACTTGGTTGTACAATTGGAATACTTTGTTTGATTCATCTATATACTTATGCAGTTCCTCAACATAAACATGGAACACATGTACATGATTTGAGCATTTTATACGTGCATAAAGCATTAGATCTTCAACCCTAAAAGTTAGGCCACTCCAAACCTTAGGTCAGCTACAACATAATACTAAAAAAACAGAAAATTATTTATTTCTACCGTCAGTTTGTGCTGTAAATTATGGCCCACCTGATGAGTGAAAGGCCCAACTTCTAGCCAGGAGACTTAAACATTGTACCACGTAATTATCGCAAGCCGCAATCTCATGCGCGTGCAATCTCACACGTGCTTCAATTGGCACATACACATGTGTGTGCATGGCTAGGCTTCCACACGTATGGTGTGTGTGTGTGTGTGTGTGTGTAAATAAAGAGAGGGGTCTCAAGTCCAACCAGTTAGACCACAATTTACAGTCCACCCACTGGATTACATCTGACATGTTACGTGCTTGTGATATCCAATCCTCCAAATAGGTTAGCCCCACCATGAGGATCACTTGATTCAAAAGCTAGCCCTATCCAATCATCAATTGAGCCACACCATAAAAAATAGCGTATATCCATTGATAAATGTGTGTGTGTGTGTGAGAGAGAGAGAGAGAGAGAGAGAGAGAGGAATGCTCACCTGTGCACCTTCCTATGTGAGCACCCATGTGCACCTTTGCATATGTCATGGGCTCTATATGGTTCACTTGATGCGTCACCTAGAGTTGGGCAGAATCCGAACCGATCCGAACCGAAGGCTAGGATTAAGTCGGATCGAGTAGGCCCACTCAGATCCGACCGTACATCGAGTCGAGTTTGGATCAATGGCCAATTCGGACCGATCCGATCTGATCCGTGCAATGTTCATTCAATATTGTTTCCTATAACGTTGTCCGCTTGAAATTGGGATATACCTCATTTTTGGTTTAATACTATAAAATGATCTAGAAAAATAGATGAACGACATGGATGAAATAAATACATCATGGTGGGGTCCACAGAGCACTGATTGGTGGCAAGGGAGTAGTCAATCCATCCTCTCAAGCTCACGCCTCACGGTGCATCAAGCACCGAGCTCCCTGACGTAAGAAAAGAGAGAAGATAAGGAAGCAGATTGGTAGGTGTACGGTATACTGCCGGTGTATTGACGTTAGCAAATTTTGTGGGTCCCATCATAAGGTATATATTATATCCAAACCGTCCATCCATTTGGCGGGCTCGTCTTAAGGCTTGAGCCGAAAAATAAGACAGATCTAAAGATCAAGTGGACCACATTGCAAAAATTTGTGGGGTTGAATGTCTACCATTGAAACTCTTTTAGGGGTCACGAAAGTTTCGGATCAATATGAAATTTGTTTTTCCCCATCATCCATGTAGTTGTGACCTTATTAACAAATTGGATGGAAAATAAATGTTATGGTGGGCCTTAAAAATTCGGTGAAAATCATATATATATATATATATAATTTTCAAAAAATAAAAATAAAATAGAAGCGATCCAATCCATACCCAACCCGATCCGACTCGGCTTCCTTGACCGAGTCGGACTCGGTTCGGGTCAGGCCTGGAGCACAACGGATCGGATCAAGTCAAAGGACCCAGACTCAGTCCCAGATCGGATCAAATTCGAATCTTAGTGAGTACTTGTGCACACCTTTGCACATGTGTCATGGTCACAGAATCTAAACGGTCCACACAATGCGTCACCCCTTGAAACACTGTGGGCCCAACTTTCAGCATGATCTAAAACTCTAGTGGGCTATACAAAAGAGAAATGCACATCAAGTGAGGAAATTGTTTCCTTTTGCCATGGCCAACCAAAAATTTGTGTCAAGCTTAAAGTAAGGCTAATGAGGTTTCAAGGGGTGCCACGTAACGTGGACTATTGAGATTCTGTGCCCATAACATCGTTTGCAAAAGTGCAAACAGTGCTCACGTAAGAGGGTGCGCGTGTGTATGTATATACGGGAAATGGTACTATGAGGTCGACCTCAGGGAAACTTCCCAGGCCCTACCGTGATGTATGTCGATCATCAACACCATGCATTTGATGGGTCCCCTTTAGTTTATGGGATACCCCAAAAATCAACCATTTGGAGAACTCAGGTGGGCCATGTCACCTAAAATCATGTGAAGACATGCCTAAAACATATAAAAGTATTTGGTGGGGCTCACCTGAGTTTTGGATGCGGCAGAAAGTTGGCCTGACTCCTCGTACAAGTGGGACACAAACATTGGATGGTCTGGATTTGTAAACCACATCTCAGTTGGCCCAATAAATGATTGCGAATGTTTTAATGGGAGGGTAACCCCTCACAACTGCTGTATGCGCTGTATCCCACCCAAGTCATAAATTGACTTGATTTTTAAGCTTGTGGCCATTATAGAACGGTGCATCTGACTGATGGGATAGACATTCGACACACGTCACGTTGGGGCCCACACAACTCGACACCATGGAAAGTTCCCATAAGGTCGACTTCATGTTACCATTTCCCTGATGTTGATAAAGCTGGAGGAAGTTTCCCATGGGCTCGTATCAGTCAAGACCATGGAAATTCGTGGGCACAGACTTTGACTGGGATTGTTGTGTCGGTTTAAAACAGGGGCCAGTCGTGAGTCACGGTTCCTCCAGAAGATATCTCGCCCCAAATCCAGCTCATCTACCCATCATGTGGGCCATGCGTGTTTGTTAGCCTTGGAAGCTGACTCATACATTTCTAACCGTCCGATTTTCTCTTTCGCATGTGTCCCATCCAATTAGTGCACCATCCTGATTTTTGGATCGTGGCATGTTCCCAAACGTTGACACGTGTTACGCAAAGATCATATTGGATCTTCCAATATGATCTCCCAATATCTCATGTGTTATAGTCGTATTGGATGGGAGTGGATTAGGTAGGTCGCGGGATTCCTGGGAATTCCCTGGAAGTGCCTGTGGTGGGATGCTAGGTGGGGTCCACTGTGATGTTTGGGAGTAATCCACCCCGTCCATCCATTTTTCGAGATAATTTTAAGAGACGATCCAAAAATGGGGTGGATAAAAAACTCGAGTGTGCCACACGATGAAGTAGTGGGGATTTAGCAACCACCGTTGAAACATTCGTGCGGCCACAAAAACTCTGTACCGGGATAAATTTTTTGTGATTTCACTTCATTTCAGTGGGATGGGATATAAATATCAAGGTGGATCGTATAAAGGTTTCAATTGTAGGAAACTACATCCTCAATTTTCTACCTGGCATGACACCGTAGAGTTTCACATCCACCTCATTTCTTGTCGCATGTTCTAAAATGATCCGTTAAAATGGGTGGACGTGATGAATTTCTCCCAAACATCACGGTGGCCTAGACGCAGATTGTGTCCTACCCCGGCTGGGACGATAATCCGTTCGGTCAGAGTTCTTTAAGGCCCAAAGTGATGTAAGTGTTAGGTCTACCACTCCAGTAGACTACACCAAAGGAAGCTGGAGTAGTGGTAATGACACCCACCATCGTGATGTTTTTTTAACAGTCCAACCTACTCATAAGGTCATGTAGACGTGGATGAAGTGAAAACACAAATATTAGCTTGATCCGCCACCTCCCAAGAAGTTTTCAACGGTGGAAGTTCAATCCCCATTTTGTGGTCCAGTTAAGCCCCATGCCTGCCTAATGTTTTGGCTCATACCTTAAAATAATCTGAGAAAAATGATGAACGGTGTGGATAAAACACTTACATCACGGTGGCCCTCACAGAGCCCTGCCCAGATTATCATCCGGGCAGGGGAAGGACGCAATCCGGGTCCCTTTTGTGGGCCCACCTAGCATACGAGCTAGTAGCTTCCTACGAAGACTTCTGCAGGAAAACGCGTCCGATTAGGTAAGACCCCAGACTCACCCTGCGGTCCTTACCGTGGGCCCACTTTGATATATGTAATCTGTATCCACGCCGTCCATCCATTTTTTTCTTATCATTTTAGCAAATTATCCCAAAAATGCAACGGATCCACTTATTAAGTGGACCATACCGTAGGAAACAATGGTGATTGACATTAAGGGGCCACAAAAGTTTTGCATTAAGCTGATATTTATTTAGCATCTTGTAACCTTATAAACCGATTCGATGGCAAATAAACACTACCGAAACATTAAGGTTAGCCCTAAGAAGTTTTTAATGGTAGGGCATTCAATCACAATTGTTTCCTATGGTATGTTACACCTGATAATTGAATCTGCTTCATTTTCTAGATAATGATTTCAAATAATCTGAAAAAACGGATGGACGGTGTGGATACATAATACATACATCAAAGTGTACCCCACAGTAAGGGCGGCACCATCTTGGGTGAGGCCAGGGTCTCACCTAATCTGCACCCACAGATGTGGTATGCGCCCTAATTGTGGACCGAGAAATTTACGACTGTGGACCCCACCTTTTATCCATTGGATAAGCAATGCAAACTTAACATACGCACTTAGACCTCCTCGTACGGACGACAAATTCCAGGACGAAAATACCCCTCCTTTTCACGGGCGGATTGGGTACTCCCCTGCCACCCGCCAATGGCGGATCTCCGGTGGTCTGTGGGCCCCACCATGATGTATGCTTTTCATCCATGCCGTCCATATATTTTTTTACGAATCATTTTATGTTATGAGACAAAAAATGAGGTATATCCAAATCTTAAGTGTACCATGTTACACGAAACAGTGTCTTATTTTACAGTGTGGTCCACTTGAAAGCTAGATTTGTCTTATTTTTCACCTCAAGCCTTAATACGAGTTCACCAAATAGATGGACGGTTTGGATATAACACATATCTCATAATGGGACCCACAAAAATCGATGGGAATTACAACAGAAAAAAAACAAAAAATAAAAAACAAAAACGAAGCCAGTGAGTTGGGGACGATCGGGTCAGAGAACAAAAATAAATAAAAATACGCAGCCAGCGAGTTGGGGTCGACCGGGCTAGGATTCGGTCGACCGGGTCAGAGCTTGGCCTATGGCTACGGATTATAACCGTAGCCATAACTGTAGTGCTATGCACTTTTTTCTCTTTTTTATTTTTATTTTTTTATTTTTATTTTTTACATGGAGAACATTTTCCCCCTTACATTTTTCTATAATACATAATTATGTAAATATGTATATATAAGTATATAAAAATATTTTTCTATCTTTTAATTCATTTCTTTGTCTATTTATTTAACAAGCATATCTCCTAAACTAGAATGATTTACTTAACTTACCACATATGATTTTGGGGTAGGAGAAGCTAATTTAGCCAACCAACCTAGTTATTTTCTAAGATTCCATTGGGTCGATGGTCGAAAATCTATTTCATTCATTTCGTAGTCAATTTCAATCACTTCACGGTTGGGTTGGATCGGGTTGAAAGTCGGGTGGGTTGGTTCGGGTTAGTGCTCAACCCTAACCCAACCCAAGGTTCCTATACCTAAACCTTGACCTAACCCAACCCAACCCAATCTTGGGTAGGAAATTCTCAACCCAAGCCCAACCCAAGAGGGCTTGACCGGTTGATTGAGTTGGTCGGGTGTATACGTGCTAATATTTTCGTTATTACATTAGTTTATTATATTTCAATATAGGACTTATTTTTTGTATCTATGATTTTATTAATTATATATATATACGTGATTATTCATCATAAAGAACTTCATTTTTTTCTTTTAAAAACTAAGCTAAAATATAGGACTACTTCTTTAAAAAGTCATGTAGCATAGCATGCAATCTATTTGGGAGAGAGAAATCCGGCATATATTGTTAGTGTGAGTCCTTGGAAATGACGTGGACAAATGAGACCCGACATCACTAGCGTACCTTCTACACAAACAATCCACACTCAATTATAATTTATAAGTAACTAATATATTGATCGGGTTCGGGTTGGGTCGGGCAGCTTGAGACCTCAACCCAAGCCCAACCTAAGTTTTATTGGGTTGGTGTTTGTATAGCCCTTCACATAGGTAGCCCTTCGCACATATAGGTAGCCCTTCACGTGTCATTAAGGGCCCTTTGTACTATGTAGAGCATTCGAATTGTGGGGCAAACTAGAAAAACAGCGGGGTAAACTGCATTATGAGCAGGGCAAACTAGAAAAATAGCAGGGCAAACTGAAATATGAGCAGGGCAAACTAGAAAAACAGCAGGGCAAACTGAAATATGAGTGGAGAAAACTAGAAAAATAGCGAGGTAAACTTAAGTATAAGCGGGGCAAACTAGAAAAACAGCGGGGCAAATTTAAATATGAGGGGGACAAACTAGAAAACAACGGAACAATCAATTATGAGCGGGGCAAACTAGAAAAATAGAGGCAAACTAGAGAAATAGTGGGGCAAACTAGAAAACAACGGGGCAAATTGAATTATCCTTGCATAAGTGATGACAATGGGCAAACTAGAGAAAGCTTCTTAGCAAACTGAATTATGAGTGGGGCAAACTAGAAAACAACGGTACAACTGAATTATGAGCTAGGCAAACTAGAAAAACAATTGGGGCAAACTAGAGAAACAATGGGGCACTGTATTATGAGCGGGCAAACTAGAAAAACAATGGGCAAACTAGAAAAACAATGGGGCAAATTGAATTATGAGCGGGTAAACTAGAAAAACAATGGGGCAAACTGCATTATGAGCGGGCAAACTAGAAAACAATGGGCAAACTAGAGAAACAAAGTGGGGAAAATCGAATTATGAGTGGGGCAAATCAATTATAAGCGAGCAAACCGAATTATGAGCGGTAAATCAATTATCACAAAACAACATTTTTTCAAGTAATATCTCAAAATACTGTAGAAAAACAAAAGCTCTAAACACTCACACATAGAATCTAACAAAATCGAATATCACAGATTAACATTAGGCATGTTTAGATACAAGGAATGAAATTCTCTTGCTTCCAACAACAAGCATGAATTCTCGAAAAAGAATCTTTTAAGTGTTCTAGATAGTTTATCTCATGTGCCTCCTCATGGATTGGTGATGGATCAAAAATCTCTCCCATAAAAGAATCCCAGCCATCCAACCATTAGACTTTTTTTCCAATAGAAAACAAAATCAACAATATTTAAGTAAAAAATGACCATCTTGACCCTTTCAGGTAATAGTTTCTGGCCCAAAACAAAAGACACCCCACACCCAACATAGGCGTCTTTATGCCAATGTTAGTGGTTTTGGAATTTTGAGTATTCATGATGTTGAGGTAACTCTTTAAGCAGATATAGATTAACTCATGATATGGCCTGTTCAACTGATATTTTTCCTGTTTTATAGTTGCTACACCAACAAGCTCGTAGCAATTCGATTAGTTAAGATAGAGAAAAGAATTAAAGTCACCCAACTTATACTTTTCAATATCTTTGGAAGTTTAAAAAAGAAAAAGAATAAAAAATCAGTAAAAAAAAACCATAGCCAAACATACATGCAATTGGAGATTTAAATGCGTTAGAGAGATCTAGAAATGTGTTGGATTGAACCAAAAGGACTTCATTAGGACACTTTGCGAAAATTGGTTCGATTTTATGCAATTGTTCACGAGTGACTGTAGGATAAAAAGTTGGATCGAGTGTCAACACTGCCTTGTCTAATTAGATCGAAGTGTTGAACATGAGGTCATTGACCAGTCCCGACAACAGCACATCTAGATCTTTGATGAATGACTCTAGATAGAAAGCTAGAGCAGATGAAGAAGAAGATGTGGCCATTGAGATAAGGAAATTGGAAAATTTTGATGCAAGAGAGAAGAAGCAAAGGTAAAAGAAGAGGCGCACAGACTTAGTCTTATTTATGTATCGGCGACAATACGTGTGCATTAATGAAAGGATGATCATGACTCCTCGTACGATACGATTTTATATGATGTGTCACATGTACAACTCAAAAGGATGAGGCAAAGGATATCTTTCGGTATAGTTTCAGTCAGGTAGAATGAATGGGCAGACAATATGTGGAACAACGATCGATTACATTTATTGTATCGGACAACGGAAAAACGTCGCTTTCACCTTTTTACCAAAGGCGAACTGACGTGGGGGAAATGATGTAGCTTATTTCTGGCCATTTTGGAAAAATCCAATAGGAGAGCAACATGTGGCATTGTATGAGAAATAAGATATGGATGAAAAGATCTTCAAGATATGTGAAGCGCTTTTTGTAGAATCATAGCTGGCGTAAGTTCAATTTTACACATTAGTAAATGGTCGACAAAGTGATATGGCTGAGTTATTCAAAAGTCTAATGAACAAACCACTGTAGTAATGAGAGAAGGATTTGGAAAGAACAAGCTACAAGAAAACTCTATAAATAGCAGAGGAATCCAACAGAGAAAAAAATGCAATATTCAAACACAATACAATAAAAAAAACAACCAATCTATCCATTTACTTTTATTCCAGCTTATCTTAGAAATAACAATAATCCAATAGCGATAATTCTTAGTTATAATATTTAGTTGTAATCCAAATATACACTCATACGTTGGATTTGATCTTTATCCAATATCACGTAGTCCTTTCAAGAGACACAATCTTGTAGTTGCTCCTACTGACTGATGGTGAGTTTTTCCTTTCGTTTGATTGCTGTTTTTCTAGTTTGCCCTCCCTCAATGTCTAGGTTTCCTCCCCACTGTTTTTCTAGTTTGTCCGCTCATATTCTATTGCCCCATTGTTTTTCTAATTTACCTCGCTCATAATGTAGTTTGCCCCCTGTTTTTCTAGTTTGCCCCATTATTTTTCTAGTTTGGCCCGCTCATATTTCATTACCTCATTGTTTTTCTAGTTTACCCCGCTCATACTTAAGTTTGCCTCGCTATTTTTCTAGTTTGCCCGCTCATATTTCGATTTGCCCTACTATTTTTCTAGTTTGCCTCGCTTATAATTCAATTTCTCATTGCTTTTCTAGTTTGCCCGCTCATATTTCAGTTTGCGTTGTTTTTCTAGTTTGCCGCTCATACTTAAGTTTGCCTCGCTATTTTTCTAGTTTATCTTGCTCATATTTCAGTTCCCCCACTGCTTTTTTAGTTTGCCCGCTCATAATTCAGTTGCCCCATTGTTTCTCTAGTTTGCCCGCTCATATTTCATCCGCCAGTTGTTTTTCTAGTTTACTCTACTCATAATGCAGTTTGCCCTGCTATTTTTCTAGTTTGCCTTGCTCATACTTCAGCTTGCACTGTTTTTCTAGTTTGCCTTGCTTATAATTCAGTTTGCCCAGCTGCTGTTTTTCTAGTTTGTCTCGCTCATATTTCGATTTGCCCCACTCATATTCTAGTTTGCCCCGTTCATACTTAAGTTTGCCCATTATTTTTCTAGTTTATCTTGCTCATATTTCAGTTTGTCCCGCTGATTTTTTAGTTTGCTCCGCTCATAATTGATTTGCCCATTGTTTCTCTAGTTTGCCCGCTCATATTTCATTTGCTCCGTTGTTTTTCTAGTTTGCTCTACTCATAATCTAGTTTGCCTTGCTATTTTTCTAGTTTGCCTCGCTCATACTTCAGCCGCATTGTTTTTCTAGTTTGCCTTGCTTATAATTCAGTTTGCCCCATTTTTTCTAGTTTGCATCGCTCATATTTCAGTTTGCCCCCTATTTTTCTAGTTTGCCGCTCATATTTCGGTTTGCCCCACTGTTTTTTCTAGTTTGCCCCGTTCATACTTAAGTTTGCCCGCTATTTTTCTAGTTTATCTTGCTCATATTTCATTTGTCCCACTGTTTTTATAGTTTGCCTCGCTCATAATTGTTTACCCCATTGATTTTCTAGTTTGCCCGCTCATATTTCATTTGCTCCGTTGTTTTTCTAGTTTGCTCTACTCATAATGTATTTGCGCCGCTATTTTTCTAGTTTGCCTCGCTCATACTTCAGCTTGCCCTGTTTTTCTAGTTTGCCTTGCTTATAATTCAGTTTTGGCCCATTGTTTTTCTAGTTTGTCTCGCTCATATTTCGATTTGCCCCCTATTTTTCTAGTTTGCCCGCTCATATTTCGATTTGCCCCACTCATTAGTTTGCCCCGTTCATACTTAAGTTTGCTCCGCTGTTTTTCTAGTTTGTCTTACTCATATTTCAGTTTGCCCCGCTGTTTTTTTAGTTTGCCCCGCTTATAATTCAGTTTGCCCCGCTCATATTTCAGTTTGCCTCGTTATTTTTCTAGTCTGTTCTGCTCATAATGTAGTTTGCCCTGCTATTTTTCTAGTTTGCCTCGCTCATACTTCAGCTTGTCCCGCTGTTTTTCTAGTTTGCCCCACTCATATTTCAGTTTGCCCCGCTCGGGTGGTAGACTCTTAGGAGTTTCAACACCCGGTCAAGCGTTCGAGTATCCGTAGGTGGTGAAATTTCACTAGTGTGAGTGTGTGGGGGTGTGTGTTCATGTTTCCCCTGCTAAATTTCATGTTTCCCTCGATCAATTTTCTAATTTGCCCCACTCAATGTTTTCTCAAAGCGATCGTTTTTTATATATCGCAATGGAGAATTCCATCGTTTATAGTTGAAAAGAAGAGTCAAAAGAGGTTTTCCAATCCGATGGAATATTAGAAAATAACTAGGTTGGTTGGCTAAATTAGCTTCTCCTACCCCAAAATCATATGTGGTAAGTTAAGTAAATCATTCTAGTTTAGGAGATATGCTTGTTAAATAAATAGACAAAGAAATGAATTAAAAGATAGAAAAATATTTTTATATACTTATATATACATATTTACATAATTATGTATTAGTGAAAAATGTAAGGGGGAAAAAGTTCTCCATGTAAAAAATTTAAAAAATAAAAATAAAAATAAAATTTTCCAGACTACTGTGGCATTGCCGCTGTACCGGCAATAGTGCCACGGCAGCCCGGTCGACCCCAACTCACTGGCTAATTTTTTTCTTCTTCTTCTTCTTTTTTTTTTGCCCTTTGTAATCCCCGCTGATTTTTGTGGGTCTCATTATGAGCTATGTGTTATATCCAAACCGTTCATCTATTTGATGAACATATATTAAGTCTTGAGATGAAAAATAAGACAGATCTAGCTGGCAAAGGGGACCACACTGTAAAAGGCAGTGGGGAATTGAACCTCTACCATTGAAACCCTTTTAGGGGTTACAGAAGTTTTGGATCATTATGAAATTTGTTTTTCCTCTTCATCCAGGTC
The DNA here is from genome assembly GCF_029962835.1 of Magnolia sinica. Lineage (NCBI taxonomy): Eukaryota > Viridiplantae > Streptophyta > Magnoliopsida > Magnoliales > Magnoliaceae > Magnolia > Magnolia sinica. Next base: position 5,005,628 of record NC_080582.1, on the reverse strand, counting down.
TTTGTGACCCTATGAATGAACTTAGACGGGGAGGATTTCTCACAAACATCACAGTGGGCCCCACCTGAGTTCCCATCGCCGGACCGTCCGTCAGCGCTCGTCTCTGCACGCCTGCACGAGGAAGGCAGGGGTATTTTCGTCCTCAAATTCGGTGTCCGTACGAGGAGGTCCAGGTGTGTATGTTAAGTGGGTCTCACCTAATCTGCACCCACAGATGTGGTATGCCTTCCTCTCTTTATATATGTAAGCACGCAGGGCGTGAATTGAGAGAAGTAGAAGAAAACAAGCGAGGAGTAAAAATGGCAAAGCTATATCTGAGGGCCTTGCGAGCTTCCATTCTACTCCTTGTAGTAGTGCTTGGTCATGGCCGTCTATGATAGAATCAAGGAGCACATTCTTCCACACTCCTCTCCAAGGTACATGTACATCCTTCCGTTTTTAAATCCCTGCTTTCTCTCCTCTACTTCTAACTTCTGGATTGACGTTCATCTGAAGTGGGATTTACATAATAAATAAAAAAATCCTAGACAGATGGTTTTAATTCTTTGATTTGTTGCCTGAAAATAAATGGACACAGAAAACACAACAAGGGTCCAAAACAACATCTATGGTTGAGATGGGATAGCGTTGGCAAGTGTATGAGGTGAAAATGGAAATTGCCTATCAAAGGTGGCAACCCATCATATCAACGGTGTGGATCATCGAAACATAGTCACAAATTGTACAAAATAGATGCACCAAAGTCTTATAATTCCACCGTTGGCATCAGTGTTTTAAGAATATGATACTATTAACGTTCCTATTCATCAGAACCCTATGACTCCTCATCTAAATTCATTTAATGACAAGGATTCTCTTATCACCTTAAGGCTGTGGCCCATCAACTTGATATCAACGACTCTCGGTATCCATGGACATGTGCCACGTGTAGGGCCCAGATGTTGGAGAACGTTCATGATCTAGAAGGGTCAAACAGGCTGGATATGAAGGCTCAAACGGTCTGAATATGCATAAGCTCCTGAATTTAGTGGGTGGAATGGCGCTGACGAGGTCAGTCCAAGGGCCAACTACTCATTAATTAATTGAACTTAAGCTTGGACAGAAACTAACTTATTTATTGGAAGGGAGGGAAATTCTAATCTCAGATCTGAGCCGGCCCCAATTTAAGGCTGAGATCAGCATGTTATTGGCCTTAGATAAGAGTTCAATTTTAAGAGTTTCAACAGGAGGTCATGAGTTCTAGTACCTAATGTGGTGAAATCCCACTGTAATGTGAGTCCATGAGTGTGTGTGGGGTGTAATTATAATTGTGTATGTTAAAACAATAAAAATAAATAAAAAGTTCAATTTTAAGAGTTTCTTTTTTCGTCAAAATGATTTTATTACCAAGCAATTAGGGCCTAAGTCCAATTCCAAGAACTGTCTTCTTTCCTGCTAAGATATAACTTGGACATCTTTACCATGAAAATGGTAGGAGCAGCGATGAAGGTTACCTTGGTGGAAAATCAGGCCCATCTACACATCAAGTGGGCTACATAAGACAATTTTTAGACATTGGTAAATAGTGAACAGAAGTGTGGTGGATCCAATAAGTGGGTGTGATATAAATTGTCCATCCATTGGACTGGTCCAATGATTATATGCAATCCACTCCATCCATTAGATACCATACTAAAATTTAGGCCTAGAGTCCAAAATCAGAATCATTTATGATTAAGGTGAGCCACACTAAGGAAAAGAGATTAGGGAGTGAGCGTTCTCCTCCACACTATTTCTAATCATGTGGTCCACTTGAATCACAGAAAGGGCTAATTTTTGGGCCCTTGGCTTAAGGAATGATATACATAATAGTCGAGGTGGATTTTTAATGCAGGGGGGTCGAAACCACGAGGAAAAGAAAATAGAAAAAATTCTAAAATATTCGAAGTAATTTTATTGATGATGTAAAAACAAGTTTACAACTATTTAAATAAGGCTATGAACCTTAGAGAGAATATTCAGAATCATACTATACCTAAAACTCCTAGACATCGCGACTTACCATAAATAGTAAACTTACTATTTATTTATATACGATCATGATTCCTACTAGTGTGCATGGTTTTCGGCAAAAAATAACAAGTGTTCTATTTGGCCGAACCATGATGTTCCCCTAAATATTCTAAGAACTTTTCATGTTGGGCGCAACTCCTAAAGCCCAACGGATCAAGAGTTATACTCAAACTAAAACCTACTATAAATAGTAAAAATGAAATTAAAACAGGGATATGTGCAACCTGACGTAGCGGGGTTGGGTAGCTAAACTAGCTCATCTTACCCCAAAATCATATACGGTACATCCGATAGCTCATTTCGGTTTGCGAGATACTGCGACCCACTCTACATCAATTTCATATAAACACTATAATGAAGGCGACATCTTTTCCTTCTCTCCATGATATTTTCAGAGTTAGTTGAACTTCCAACTGATTGGACTTGATAGTTTTTCTTAACAATTATCCCAAGGTTTGCATTAGGGGTGCACATGGAACCAATAGAACCGATAAACTCGATCGGAATCGACCAAATTGCATGGTTTGGTCCGGTTTTGAAGTACACCGGTTTCGGTTCCGAAAATCAAAGATCCAATTAGTTCAGTTTGGTTCTCAGTTTGGGGTTATGTAGAACCAAACTGTGGAACCGAACTTGGAACTGAACCTGGAACCGGACCATCCCAAGCAATAAATATATATTTTTAAAATAAAAAAAAAAAAAAACCCTTAATCTCTAGACCATGATTTATGGTTTACGATTGCATCCTTTGATTGTTTCTATAAATGTATTTTTGCACACCATACACAATATCTAAACCATTCATCACATGGATCACAGTATAAATGGACATGGGCTGGATTATAAAAAAAACATGCAATTAGGCTGGATTATAAAAATCGTAGAACCGTACGTAGAACTGAACCAGCTTTTACAGTCCGGTTCCAGTTCGTTTCTAGGGTGCAAATGGTCTGGTTCTGGTTCTTGGAACCATTAGGAATGGTTCGGTTCTGGTTTCACCCCAAAATCGGACCGAACCAACTCGTGTGCACCCCTAGTTTGCATATAATGCCTTGCTCAGCCGTGACAACCTGGCCATTGGGGATCATCTTAGCCCAGTAGATGTCACACATGTGTACATCCCGCACTTGTGGGGATCATCCAAGACATGCAACAGGTATACACACGTGCCACCCTAGACCTTGCGACCATCATGTGCTGGGTTTGGTATGTGAGGGCTCAATTGAATGGTTTTTAAGTAGTAGATGGTAGTAGCAGAACTCATATATTGTCTTTACTTAAGAGAGGGCCTTCTTGATCTCTCCTCTATTCTCATCTAGGGTTTCCAGGCTTTTCGATCCAGTCCATATTGATGGCTTCGAAGAAGGTGACCCTGAAGAGCTCGGACGGCGAGTTCATGATCGATGAGGTGGTGGCCCTCGAATCACAGACGATCAAGCACATGATGAAGGACGACTGTGCGGACAACGGCATCCCCCTTCCCAACGTCACCAACAAGATCCTATCCAAGGTCATTGAGTACTGCAAGAAGCATGTCGAGGCGGCTGCCAGCAAGAACCCCGATGACCACTCCAGCGACGAGGAACTCAAGGCCTGGGATTTGGATTTCGTCAAGGTCGATCAGGCCACCCTCTTCGATCTTATCCTGGCAGCAAACTATCTGAATATCAAGAGCTTGCTCGACCTGACTCGCCAAACAGTGATCAACATGATAAAGGGAAAGACTCCTGCAGAGATCCGCCGGACATTCAACATCAAGAATGATTTCACCCCTGAGGAAGAGGAAGAGGTCCAAAGGGAGAACCAATGGGCTTTTGAGTAAATGAACCCCCTTGACCACCGCTTACCATGTATTGATCATACATATACATGACGGAGGTCGCGGTGGTGGTAAGTACATAGTCATTAAATTAGTAGGGTTGGTGTCTTAGTAGTTTTTAAGTGTATAGAGGGATTGGTTGCAGGCAGACTATGGATACTCGCTTTCAACCTCAGATTTGCCTTCTTTTCTTTTTTTAATCCTTTTGCATTCTACACTTGTGTTTTGGACCTTGCTTTCTAGTCTTCCATGCTTCGGATTATTTTTCCTTTTTGGTTTAAAATCATGTGTTTTGCTATAAAAAAAAGAAGGAAAAAAAAAGAAAAAGAAAAAAGAGAGGGCCTTCTTATTTTTCAGGGATTGCACTGCGTAGACGGGGAATGGAATGTCACCGTCCATAGGATCCATACGACTGTACGTGTTATATCTTACTGGCAATATAAGAAATTTTTTTTTTTTTTTTTTTACCATGTCCTACGTTAGGAAAATTCTATTTTCCTGTGATTGGTCCACATATCACAAATGCAGTGTGATGTTGTTGCCCAATTAAATGACAACAAATAGAATTTTCTTGCTTATTGCAAGGAGAGTATCCAGATTCCTTAAATAAACGCATAAAGACAAACGCATCACGTGAGCCATAATAGTGTGAGTAGCAAATAATTTTCAAATAAAGAATTTGTAGAAGAATTTCACAGTTGATCAGTTGATGCAGGTGGGCCACACATGATTGATTCCACTTGGATGTAGATTAGGTATTGCCCCACATGTAAGGAGCACAGGATAGGCACAATGTGAGTTGATTTGATTGGGCCAAATTGCTGTTGCAAGTGGATTGTGTGTTGAGTAACTCAGTGGGCCATAGCGTACTGAGTAAAATCTATGGGTCCGCCATGATTTATATATTTTATCCACTATGTTCATCCATTTTAAAAGATAATTTTATGGCTTGAGCTCAAAAATAAAGTATATCCAAATTTCAAGTGGACCTCAGAAGGGAAACAGTGAAATTCTACTGTTGAAAATTTTTTAGACGCCACCGTAGTTTTGGATGAAGCTTTTATTTGTTTCTCCCTTCATTCATGTATGTATGATTTTATGAAAAGGTTGAATGACAAATGAACATCACTGTGGGCCCTAGAAAGGTTTCAACGGTGGAAGTCATTATTCCCACTGTTTCCTATAGTGTAATCCACTTGAGTTTTGGATATGCTTCAATTTTGGGCTCAACCACTAAAATGAGCTGAAAAATGGATGGTCGGTATAGATAAACTACATACGTTCAAACTGGGCCTAACTGAATTTACTCAGTACAATAAAAGCGCACAGACTAACTCAATATGCAATCCGATTTCATAGCGCCCTAGATTGGGTTAAAGTATACACTGACCATACAACTTTCAGATATGATTTGCATGGCCCTATCCTGTTGTGCCCTTCTTGTCCTCTCCACCCCCTTTGTTTCACTTTTGGATGGATGGCCCATGCACCAACTCTCTGTGCCCATGTGGGCACCACTGTGATGTGTGTGTGGCATCCACTCCTTTCGTCATGTGTGCCAACTCAACTTATGACTTGACCTAAAAATCAGGGTGATTTGAAACTGTGTGTGTGTGTGTGTGTGTGTGTGAAATGGCACTATGAGGTCGACCTCATGGGAACTTTTCGTGAGGTCGAGCTATGTGGGCCCCACCATGATGTATGTCAAACATCAACACCATGCATTAGATGGGTCCCCTTTAGATGATAGGATATCCCAAAACTTAGTTGCATAAGGGACTCTGGTGAGCCATACCATCTAAAACCATGTGATGACATGCCTAAAACATAAGTATTTAGTGGGGCCCACCTAACTTTTGTATGCAACAGAAACTTGGTCTAACTTCTCATCCAAGTGGGACACACACAATGGATGTGGTTGACCTGTATAAGAGAGAGAGATAATACTATGAGGTTGGGAACTTCGATGAGGTCAAGTTGTCTGGGCCACATCATGATGGGTGTCCAACATCTACCCATCAGTCAGATGCACCATTCCACAGGCTTAAAAATCAAGTCAACCTATGACTTGGGTGGGCCACACCACATTCAACAATTGAGAGGGGTGACCTTCTCATTAAAACATTCATAATTATTTATTAGGCCCACCGAGATGTGGTTCGAAAATCCAAACCATCCATTGTGTGTGTCACAGTTGGATGAGGGGTGAAATTAAGTTTCATCTGCATCCAAAACTCAGGTGGGCCCCATCAAGTACTTTTATATGTTTTGGCATCTCTTCACATGGTTTTAGATGGTATGGCCCGCCAGAGTCCGGTATACGGTTGATTTTTTGGATATCCTAAAATCTAAAGGGGAACCATCTAATGCATGGTGTTGAACATCAAATCCATGGTGTTGATGTCCGACACACACAAGGAAATGGTTCTATGCGGTCAACCTCATGGGAACTTCCCCATGAGGTTAAGCTATGTGGGCCCCACCGTGATGCGTGTCGAACATCAACACCATCAGTCAGATGCACCATTCCATGGTGGGCCTCGGATCTAAAAATCAAGTCAATCAGTGACTTTTGTGGGCCACACTGTATACAAAAGTTGAGAGGGGTTACCCTCCCATTAAAACATTCATAATCATTTGTTGGACCCACTGAGATGCAGTTCACAAATCCAGCCCATCCATTATGTGCGTCACACTTGGATGAGGGGTCAGACCAAGTTTCAGACCCATCTAAATTTTAGGTGGGCCCCACCAAGTACTTTTATATGTTTTAGGCATGTCTTCACATGATTTTAGATAGTATGGCCCACCTGAGTTCTGTATACAACTGAGTTTTGGGATATCCCATAATTTAAAGGGGACCCATCAAATGCAAGGTGTTGATGTTCAGCATGCATCACGGTGGGGCCATAAATATTTTGTAAATTTCAAGTTGAGTCCGTGCTTAATTTGACTCGGATCGGATTCATATATATATATATATATATATATAGAGAGAGAGAGAGAGAGAGAGAGAGAGAGAGAGAGAGAGAGAGAGAGAGAGAGAGATGCTCCCTTGCGCACCTACACATGTGTGCACCTGAACGGTCCATGTGATGCGGAATCCCATGAAACCACATGTGACAAATTTTCACCCCGATCTAAAATTATGGTGGGCCATAGCAAAGAGAAATGCAAATCAAGGGAGGAAAGCTGTTTTCATTTTCATGGCCCATCTAAGTTTTAGATCAAAGTACAGCTCGACCTCATGAGAAGTTCCAGTGAGGTCGATCGCATAGAACCATTTCTCTCTCATATATATATATATATATATATATATATATATATATATAACCTTACCCAGGTGGGGCTCGCCTTATAAAAGGGTTGGATGGCACATGAAATCCTATCCTGACTGTTTCTTGTAGTGTGGCCGACTGGAGCTTTGGATCGGTTTCATTTTGGGGCTCAGATTCTAAGATAAACGGTTGCAAATGGAGGGAGTGGGTGTCAAACACTTATCAGAGTGGGTCCTGCAAAGATTTTCGTTAAGCGTATTTCCTACGACTTCATGAAAGCATTCCGCTATCATTTCTCTCGTGCGCAGGCCCGCAAGGGCATACCTACTTCAGGTGGACTTGAGCTGTACAAATATAAATAGGGTAGACTCACATGTGCCAAACATGTACAAATATAAATGGCGTCGAATCCTAAATGTTCTACTAAAGAAATTGTTAGGTTCGGTCAACAGATGGCCCATCCGCGCAATAAAAATAAAAATAAAAATAAAAATGAAGGGTTTGTAGATGTTAGCTAGTCCATGTCTTTAGAAGCATCCAAATTCCCAAATGGGCCATGCAGAACGGGCCCACAGAAACAAACTTTTCAGACCATGGATGACCTGCTTTATGCATGTTTGTAATCATGTAAATTCCGGCAAACCATACTATTGGAAAGAGTGTACAAGACAACTCTCACCCTCCAAATTATTTCCTTTAATCGGTGCCACTTGAATTATGGTTAGGCCCCGGGTATAAATTTTGATGTAGCATCTAATGGTTGAATGGATTTCATATAATTAGCACATGCTTAAGGCATCATTACACATCCAATAAATAGCTTAAGGGAATTTCACCCTCGGGTTTGATAGGCCCACCATGATGATTATATGAAATTTACTCTGACCATTAGATGCACACCAAAATTTTAGCAGGTGATCCAAAATTATGAAATCAAGCTATCCATGATTCAAAATTATGAAATCAATCTATCCATGATTCAGGTGGACCACACCAAGAGAAATAATTTGGAAGGTGAGAGTTACCCTCTAATTATTCCAATCGTCCACTTGAATTATGAATTGGACACGCGTGTATGTTGGCCTTGGAAACTCACTCGTACATTTCTAACCGTCCAATTTTCTCTGACGTATGTGCCCCATCAAATTAGTGGACCAACATAATTCTTGGACCATGGCATGTTTACATTATATCATAACAGATGAACCAGTTAGATCTCCCAACATGGTGCCACGTTGGCACTTCTAATGCAAAGAAATGTATCAATCTCATGCGAGATAGCATGTTGGATGGACTTAGGCAGTGGAAATGGGCACGGATTAGGTGTTACCTGGTTAACGTATTTGATATGTTGTATATCAACCATTCGTCCAATAGTTTTTGCAGCCCATTTTAAGACGCCGTCCCTAAGCATATCCAAATCTCAGGTGGACCACCCCACAAGAAACAGTGATGATTCAACGCTCACCATTAAAAAATTTCCAAGGCCCACTGTAAGCAGATCCAGAATATTTATTTTCCATCCAAATCATTGATAAGATCAACCAGCGCTGGATGGAGGAAAAATACAAAAATTAGCTTTGATCCAAGACTTTTGTGGTGGAAAGGAAGCTTTTAAAGGTCATTCACCACTTTTTCCAGTGATGTGGTCAACCAGAAATTTGGATCTGCTTTGGAATAACGACCTTTAATGAGCTGAAAGAGGTGTCACACACATGCCACCCTAGAACTTGATACCATCATGTGTTGGGTTTGGCACGTTTGGGCTGATTTGAGCGAGCTTCTATGGGAGTAGCAAAACTCATATATTATCCATACTCAGAGAAGGCCTTTCTGTTTTTTCAGGGATTGCATCGTGCAGAAGGAGAATGGAGCTCTCGGTTGATAGTCTCTCCCCTTCCTATCGCGAATCCGTCCCACTACTTTTGTTTTTCCATCTGTTTTTGCTTATGCTATATGACTTGAATAAATGGAGAACGACAAAGGGATCACATGCCATATTTGTAACCCTTATTAAGGGCCCGCTTGGATACCAACAAATAAGTTATTTTTTAAACTTATGTTTACTAATTAAGTTACTTTTTTCATTGAAGTTAGTTTGGTAAACATCATTGCAAAAGTAACTTATGTGCCAAGAGCTACTTATCTTAATAAGTAGCTTCTTTTAGCTTTTTAACTATGATTTTTTTATTTCTCTCTCGGAGCCCTTGTCAAAGAGGCTTTCTCATAACTTCCATTAAAAGTTTTTCTTCCAATTTTAGAACATTAGGTACACAAAGATGACTGCAGTAGCGAATTCCTTTATCACTCCATATACTCCTTCATGATGACTCATTATCTTGATGTTTGATTATCATTTTTAGTAAACCACTCATCATCACCTTGAGCTCTATAATCCGCTCATTCAAAGTCTTCTTTTTATTTTTATTTTTATTTTTATTTTTTTTAAGCAATAAGATTTCATTGATGCGGCAAAATTTACATTGAGGATGTTCGGGCGGGGATCAGGGACAAAAGGACTGGCCCACCCATCATATCTTATACAACCGAGATCTTTTGATCTTCCTAACATAACCTAGCCCTATTTTGTCTAAAAGATATCTACCTCTAACTTGACTGGGGAGGTTGGATGCCTCATGGTAGGACTGGCTCTACTTCGCCAAGCTATTACCCAACCCATTGGCTCCTCTAGGGATGAGTGTGATACTAAAGGATCCCCTAAGACATAGTCTTTTAATTCTGACAAGCCAATATTTTAATTTCCAAGCATAGGAAGATTTCCCATTAATGCAGTCAACTACCCGTTTACAGTCTAATTCAATAAGGACTTAAAAAAAATCCGACTTGACACACATATCCACTCCATCGTGTAGGGTCCGTAGCTCCGCCCTATTGTGGGATGGATTATCATAACCGTTGGCAAAGGCAAATAGAAACAGGCCACTGTTGTCTCTACAGATATCGCCGACCCCGGCTAGCCCAGGGTTACCGAATGCAGAGCCATCAATATTTAGTTTGCACCAGTCGTCTGAGGGGTTTAGCCCATTTGACGACCTCACAACAGGGGGCCGGATGGAGAGGGCAGGTTCGAGACATGAATGAAGAAGCAACAGGGTCTAAAGGAATATGTGGCGGGGGCCGGGGCAGCAGGGAAAGGGACTCCATCCACCATTGAGATCTGCGTAGAACTTCCTGGATAGAAATGCACTGACCGTCAAATCTGGCCCCATTTCTGGCTCTCCAAATTTCCCAAAGTAGAAAGGAGGGGGCGAGACGAAGGGAGTTAGTGGTAATCCTGCGAGGGAATGATTGCAACAACCACTAAAGAAGACGTTCCTGAACAGAGGAGTGGATAGCCAACATGATGCCTATCAGGCCGACAAGATGATTCCAAACACTATTAGCGAGGATTCCTTCTAAGAAGAGATGCGACAATGTCTCAGGGAGGGGGAAGGAACCTCGACCCATACTACAGCAATCACACTTCGAGGTTAGAAAAATCCATTTTCTTTGAATATTCTCATCAATTGGCATTGCACCCATCATTACTCTCCACAAAAACAAGGAGATCTTAGGGGGAATTAATGGGTGCCACACCCATTTAGACCAGCTTTTCTTCTACCCACAATTTCTAACCATGCCACAAGTAGATTTCACGGAGAAAATCCCGAGGGGTCATGCGGCAAGATATGTTTATCCTCAGCGTCCGAAGTGCAAAAACCTCCATGCTGGATATGAACCTGAATCCAGGCCAGGAGAAAAAAAACGGGGCCTCCTACTTCAGGCCGTTAGTCCCTAAGAAATCAGCCACAACGAGCCCTTTAAGATCAACTAGGATATCAATAGAAGAGATGTTTTATAAGGGGCCCAGGCTAGCCCAGTTGCTCTCCCACATGTTGCAGTTTCCACGACCCACATCTCATTGGACATTTCTGTCCAGGATAGGGAAGAGCTTCACCAGATTATTCCAAAAAGGGGAGGAATCAAAGCCTGATCTGATGCCGTTAGTAGTAGAACCTGATTGCTAGTATTTGGAGGTAACGAATTTTTCCCAAAGATTATCCTCACTCCCAAATCTCACCCCCCACACCATCTTGAGGGGAAGGGCATGTAGCACATCCTTCAATTTCCTGATCCCTAGCCCTCTTTCCTCCTTAGGAGTGGACATGACGCTTCATTATTTCCAATGCAGCTTTTTTCTTCCATTACGCTAGCCCCAAAAGAAATTAGCGAAGGAATTCTCTATAGATTGCAGAGATTTGGATGGGATAACATTGGCAGACATGGTGTGGATTGCAATGCTGCTGAGGACCGAAGAAATTAGAGTCAACCTCCTCGCCTAGGAGGAGCTTACCGTTCCAGCCTTGGATTTTGACTTGACTATTATGTTACATATGCGAATCTGTAGCTTTTGGAATTGTAACTTGACGTCGAATTCTCTAAACATCTCCCATTCTCGAATCATTAGACTAGTCATCTTTTGTTGTTTGAATTACTTTCTACTGCTTTCTACTCAGAGTATCCGCCACCAAATTTCCCTTGCTGGGGTGATAAGATAATTCGAAATCATAGCTCTTTGGAAATTCTACCCATCTTCTCTATCTTATAGTGGGATCCTTATGTGAAAATAAGTACCTGAGACTCTCGTAGTCTGTAAAGAGTTCAAACCGCTCGCCATATAAGTAATGCCATCATATCTTCAATGCAAATACAATGGTTGCTAATTCTATGTCGTGAGTCGGGTAATTATGCTCATGGTGGTTTAAGTTGCTTTAACGCATAATAAATCACCTTAACCCATTATAGGAGCACACAACCTAGACTTTTAGTCGATGCATCAGTGTACAGTATAAATGTCATTCCATCTTGTAGAAGTGTGAGTATGGGAGTTGAAGTCAGAAGTCGCTTCAACTTAGCAAAAGCCTTTTCACACTTCTCAGTCCGTTTGAAGGGCACTCCTTTCCGAGTCAAATTCGTCAATGGGGTGGAAATCTTCAAGAATTACTTGATGAACCTGTTATGATATCTAGGAAGTCTGAGGAAGCTTTTAATTTCTGAAACAATAGTGGGTTGCTCCTATTTTACTACAGCTCAACTTCAATCTTTGCTATATCTACTGCAATACCATCCTTTGAAATCACATAATTGAGAAACTTGACACTTTCCTTTCAAAATTTGCATTTCGAGAACTTGGAATATAATTGATTATCTTTTAGGGTCTGTAGCATTGTCTTCAAATATAGCTCATGGTCTATACTGGTCTTGGAATACATCAAGATATCATCAATGAACACGATGATGAAATTATTCAGATAAGGTTAGAACACTCAATTCAATAGATATATGAACAACGCTAGGTATTGGTCAATCCAAAGGACATAACCAAAAATTTATAGTTCCCATAACGAATTCTAAAAGTCATCTTGTGAATATCCTCTTCCTTGATTCACAACTAATGACATCCAGATCTTAAAACAATATTAAAAAGTACCAACTTCCTTTAAATTGATCAAACAAAGTCATTGATGCGTGGCAATGGATACTTGTTCTTGATTGTTGCCTAATTTAATCGATGATAATCAATATACAGACATAGGTGTCATCCTTCTTCTTCACAAATATCGCTGGTGCACCCTATGGTGAAGTACTCGGTTGTACAAATCCATGAAACTTCAGTTCTTCTACCTGCTCCTTTAGCTCTTTCAACTCAATGGGCGCCATTTGATGTCGTGCCATAAATATCGGACCAGTCCTTGGCGAAAGGTTGATCCTGAAATTCACTTCTCAATGAGGTGAAAAACACAGTATATCTTGAAAAACTTCAAGATATTCCCTCACTACTGGAATTAGATCCACCAATAATTCATGTGCTTCTCCATTCACCAACACTAGAATACTTTTGATCTTCTCATTCTTCTTATTCCTTTGGATTTTAAAGGGCTCTCTTCCTGGCATTAAGAAAGTATCTGTCTTCGCATAACAATCAAACTTAGTGTGATTCAGTTTAAGTAAATCCATTCCTCTGATGATATCGTATCCCGCCTCATCGTCACTACAAGTTGGCTAACTTTGGAATAACACCTATCATAACTGGGACAGATTTACATGTCATGTTCAAAACAATGGACTTCTCTATGGGCGATTCTACATAAATCTTTTTACAAAGAATTTTTTTTATTTTATTTTAATCCTAATCGATTTACCATTGATAATGCAACAAAGGATAATGTAGCTCTAAAATCAAATAATACAGAAATCAGAATACCATGCATGTTAATCATACCTTCCACAATGTTGTGGTTATCTTTCAGGTTTTCTATTGGCGTAATAGAATGAACATAATAAACTCGTGCTCAGGGTGGTTGCTGCTTGATCGGTTGACCTCCCTTACTTTGAGATGCTTAATAAGTAGGTCTATTCTGCTGATACTATTGTAGCTTAAGAGGTAAAGGACACAATATTGAGATGTCTGCCCTGATTGCTAAATTGGTGCCATAAGTGGCAATCTCGGGGGTATCTGCTAAAGAGGTGTCTTACCAATGTCATGGAGTTTGGTTCTGCAGAATAGAGCTTTTGTTCATACTTTCCACAATACGAGCAGTTTTTAGGAAAATGTTGCTTTTGGTTTTACGATATTACATACTAAATATTTGTTGGTTGTCTCTTCCCCAGAGATTATCGTTGACTGGCTATTGTTCTATTCTGGCTTCCCACTTCTTTCAACTATACTTGAGATTTCAGGAAATATTTATTGTCCCTCTTAGCTCGAAGGGCTTTGTCCACTATCTTATAATACTTGTGAATATCCACATAACAAAATTTTATCTGATGTTCTGACAGAGCCCTTCTTTGAACTTGATTATCTGGTAGTCTTCATCTTCTACTAATCTTAGAATGTACCTCGATAACCCTACGAACTTCACCTCATATTAAGCTATGTTCATCACACCTTACTGCGGATACATAAACTATACCATCTTTTTGTTGCGGTAACCTTTAGAAAATATTTGTTGTGAGATCTTAGAATTCATTCCAGGTCCACATGTGCCTGGATTTGACCATTCTTTTGGCTGCATCCTACCATACATCGACTTCATCTTGAAGGACAAACATCACAAGCCTGACTTTCTGATTATCTAGACAGTTCATAACCTCCAACATTTTATCGATTTTCTTTAACCAATCCTCGACGATAGATGGATCGCAAGTTCCCTTAAAGACTGATGAATGCAACTTAATGATTTTCTCGAGCAAATCCACCTCTCATGATTGCTCAGGTCTAAATGGTGATGAATTCCTATGACTTTGGGTGCCTGGCTCAAATTAGCTAGCATATTCTACTAGGCCGCAAACCAGTCCTGCTACTGCTTCATGATTGTCACTATCTGACTTTCTAACCCAAAGGCTGCATCCCATGGCTAAGAAATAGCTTTAACAAAGTTGGCATGCATCTTGGTTAGGGATAGCGGAAGTTGAGTACTCGGTCAAGCATCACATTGTTAACTGGGGGAGGAGGTGGTGGAGGAGCTTGCCTTCTTCTTCAACTTCATTTTCATCCACTACATTCTGATGATGTTCTCAAGGAGCCATCCCAAATTCTTAAGGAATAACGGGATTTACTAATGGGGTGTTGGGGAGAGGTGCACTCACAGAGGGGAGTAAATCACGAACACTGCTGGTCTTCTTGAGAGCCATATGTTCCTATAAGAAGATGACTTGAATTCAATAACCTAGGCTTTCTCTTGGTCTATTTCTACATAAATGTTTACCCCATATACGATGTCCATCAATTCATGGATAGAGTGGGATGGTCCTCAAATTTAGGACAAAAGAGGGAATTAATGGATGGCACCAATAAATAATGCACTTTGAGTAAATGGGCCTTATACCTAATTTGGGTCCATTCAATTTGAGAGACTATGGACAATAACAATCAACAACATGTTGTTTATAGACATCTCATTATATGACTTAAGAATGATATTAGTTTCAGCCATTAAATGGGCCCACAATCCAGCCTAACAAGCTCAGAAAGGTTTAGGACCACAAGGTCTTTCATCCATGAGTTGTATAAGATGGGCATGCCCATAGGAATTGGCGATTTACACAATCTCGGGACCTTCGCAGAAGTAAAAGATAGATGATACATGTTCAGTGGTCTACCTAACCACTATATGAGTAGAGATGTCTGATCACCCATTTGATTCTATGGTTAAGATGACCTTAGATTATGGTCAATAGCTTGTATCGTATAATGGATGAGCTAGATTAACAGAATTTGATATTAACCTCTCTCTCCTTATTTTCTCTCTAGGAATTCAGAATTACTGCTGTCCATGAAGGATTCCCATCCCTCTTTAAAGGGAAGGTTCGAGGAGTTTGGATGAGGTTGAGAGTTATCCAATCTCATCTAATCTCACCTTATCTCAATTTATCTACAATTAAATTTAATTTTAAATTAATTTCTAAATTCAAACGGTAGAATTTAACTCTCAAATTTATGCATCAAAGAGAAAATGTAACGAGGGCATACAAAAAAAACTCATGTGAGACCCACCCACTAGTAGTTGCCCATAAGTGGGCCCTACGGGCCCATGTCCAACATCTCCCATGCAATATGTACACAATATGGATTGTCCATCTAGCTCGGCTAAAAAAAGAAAAAAGAAAAATAGTGATCAAAAGAATTAGAGGCGTGAGAATAGCTTGAACACCATAATCTTCTCACAGGTTTTTTTTTTTTTTTTTTTTAAATACTAAGTGACCACCTAATTAGCATTCAATAACCCAAGCGCCATGCTTGTCCTATTCCATATGACCACAACAGATGAAGTTGACTCCCGATATAGAGTATCACTTGTCCAACTTATCGACTTATAATGAAAACTTGAATTTTTGCAAACATTATTTTGAATTCCTTTAAAGTAATATAATAATATATGTATAATTTTGAAAAGAATATTATTTGCAAAAGTTCTTGTCAAAAACTCTAGGTAGATAAGTCATCAAGTACACGTTAGTAGTTTTAGAGATTTAGTTTAATTGTCACATGACCTTTTATTTACAGATTTCTTGGATTTGATCTAATCAGTTCAACGTGCGAGTGTAATCCAACGGCTCTAATGCAATTGAAGCCTAACTTTGATCTAACCCTTAAAACCTGTCCCTGATACCACTGAAAGATGGTCTGCATGACTGGGCCCGCAAGATCCGATGGTCTAAAACGATCTTGGGATCTTTGCAAAAGCTAAAGGTGTACGATGCACGTACAGTTGTTTGCCTAATCACTATGCAAGCAGAGATGTCTGATCACCCCTCTGATTTTACGATTAAAATGACCCTAGATTACGATCAATAGCTTTTATCATATAAGGGCAGGCCCAATGGACAGATTGGCTATGAAACTCACTCTTCCTATTTTCTCAGAGAATTAGAAAGAGGGTACACAGAGGAAAACTTGCGTGGGCCCATAAGCCCATGTCTAAAACCACATTCATCCTCTCTATGTACTCCACAAAAACAACATCCTTTTAGGTAACCTGTGTAACATAGGCTCTACGTGGCCCTCTATGATGACTCTGTGACATTTCCTACACATTTATTACCCCAGATCATGTTAGAACATCTACTCAAGAATGCAAAAAAATAAAAATAAAATGTAAATCTTTAATGGGCCACAACACTAGAAAGGTGGGCATGGATCGCTCTCCGTTTGAACCATTTTATGCCTCTTCTATCTCTCCCTCCTCTCTACTATACATGCCATACCCATAGTTTCATTTAATCGTAATTATATATTAGAGATCACGATTGTTGGTTACCAAGAATTTTATTTATTTATTTATTTATTTATTTTAAATCCTTGCCAAAAAGAAGATTATCACTAATACATAAATACGATTTTCTAAATTGAGATGAAATTATTTTTAAGTGGCACCCAAAAAGTCCGATAAAGATTTAATAAAATCTCAAGTAGAAAACTTCATAAACGGTGTAGTAAGCTAAGCTGATGGTGAACCAAGAGGCAATTATTGAATAATATCCAGATGCACCCATATCATTGAAGTGGAACCCATCCTTCATCAACCTAGACTGTCTACAACATGAAACCGACTAATATAATATCAGGCGTCCTGGTTAGATCTTTTTGCTTCCCAGGGCGGCCCGAAATTTCTGTACCTATCTTTTCGATTAATATAATATCAGTTTTTTTGAAAAAAAAAAAAAAAAACATGAAACCGACTATAAATGGCGTCTTTTTCCCCAGGATGTTACGAATTGTAACATCCTACCCGTCAAATATTTGTCCTCCTAGATCATTGCTGAATTTTCTCCAGGGTGTTTGATTTAAGGTCACTTATTCAAGTGTTAGAATCTTCCAACCCAGGAGCATTTTGGCAACATTCTCCTCACCATGATCGGGTTCACTAGATCATAGGCGGGATGGCTAATATTACAAATAACAATAATTGTAATAATAATAACAAATTGGCTAATCAAATCAAGAGAAGAAGCATGTAATAACATGTCATTAGAAACAAGATCACCATTTATCAAAGAACAGATCTTTCTTTTCAAGAGGGTAAAAAAAAAAAAAAAAAACAAATATTTACAGAAGAGATCCTCAAATCCTCCTACCTTATCCGAATGCCTCATATACTGCAAGGGCAATGTAAATTATACTCAAACTGAAAAAACAGAAATCGAGGGAATCGAGACTCTTTCTTACCATTTACTCAAAAGGCGGACCGCTTTTAAATGACGGTACCACTAGGTATCAAAGCGTCTTTGATTATGGTAACAATTCCACTCTTGATGAAGTACCCATCTGTTTCCCTAGCCGCTTCTTGCACGTTATCGTGGTTGATGATCTAGAGGAGCAGTAATTCAGTATAGGACTCGTACAAAAATACATCTGAGGTATGTTTACTGTCTGTTCTCTGTACATTGTAATGGAGTGAACATAGATGCAGTGCCCAAGAGGACCCAACTATGATCATGGAAGACTATTGGATGAGTGGTCCACCACTTGCACATGCACGAATATTACCTTGATTGGATGACCACGTCTCTACACAAATAAGGGCCTGCAAAATGGAGATAGGTTCTCTCCTCCCATCCATTTTTTTTTTTTTTAAATGCCCTAAATAGCATGATTGTGATGATCCAATCATGCATTTTCGTGCCACCAGCAATCTACAGTGGATTCCTATCCACACATTTTTGTTGATCATAGTTGGGAACAATTGGACCCACATTGGATGGTTTACTTCATTCCAAAATAAATGACAATAAAAGACAGATTAAATAGAGTTCATAGTACAACCTTCACATTTTCTCCGATGCGAGCATTCTTGTCGATGATTGCTCTTTTGATGTGGGTGTTCTTTCCAATGCCCATTGGAATGCTACCTCTTGCAGCGAGAAATTCCATGTCCTCGTCCGTCTAATGGAAGTGTATTTTAAGTTTGGGACAGAAATATGGATTCGGATTTTAAAGATAAAATAGTGATACTGCTTCTTGGGACTCATGATTCAATTGCACTGTATGAAAAACAACTTTTTAGATTTGATAAGAGAATTACCTCATAGTAATCTGCTCCCATCAGCAATGTGTCTTCAATGATTGCACCCTCTGAAATGCAAGAACGAAGCCCGACTACAGAATGATGAATTTTGCAATTCTGCAGAGAAAGAACAATGAAAACATATGTGAAGCAACAGGTGCCATAGTTGGGTAAAATATCTAGATGAAGAGAAGTATGATGGCTACATGTGATGGTAACAATCCAAATACTGTTCTCCCCAAACATGCCAAACTGGTATGTGTGCGAAATCAGTGATGCTCTTCTGGCAAGCCCCCATGTCTATATATCATGGTCCAACATCAAGGCAAGTCCAGTAATCAGGTCGAACACAATTGTATGATACTGGATGAGAGGGTCAACATGATTTTCAGGCCAAACTGAACAGACTGGACCTTGTGCATACGTGCCAATGAGGTGAGTAAGATCCAGATGGTTGTTCTTAGAGTAACTCACACGACTTTGAATGCTGAACAAATAATGAATCTTTTGCAGGTAACTTACTTTAATCACGCAGCCCTCCCCAATAACACTCTCCGTAACATCAGCATCAAGCATCTTGGAAGGCGGTAAATATCGTGCTTGTGTATAGATAGGAGAAGTACGATCATAAAAGCTGCACAAAGAGCGTAGGTTCATATTAACATTCCCAATAAAGGATTCATGGCCATCCTGATAATAACTTGATTTCTGCAATCCAAGAAAGGGACCTGAAATCTGGTAAAGGCTTTTTGGTGATCCCTAAATTTGCATTATAGAAAGCCTCAATGGTACCAATATCTTCCCAGTAGCCATCATACAAGTAGGCTTGCACCTATGGTTGAACAAAATGTCCATAAGTTAGACAAGATACAGAGGCTACAAAAAACAAATATAAAGAACCTTTGAATTTTATATCATGATTAAGTAACAATTAGTAAACTGGAAATCAGCGAATTTGATAATGCAACTGCCAAAGAAAAAAAAAAAAAGTGGGTCCGTTCGGGGAGGGGATCCTACAAAATCGGGATTGAACCTAATATTGATTTTTATAGGACCCACACCCTCCATGTCAGATTTGCAGTAACTGCAATTACTGAAGTTTTAGGGGAGGAAAAAAAATTAAAAAACCTGAAATGCCGCTAATTGCACTTATTCAGAGGAAACATACCACTTTAGCACAGAAAATCCTATGTGGAGGGGCATGGGAACTGCCAAAATTATTATTATTATTTTTTTTTTTTTGTTTTTTTTTTTTTTTAACACACGCACACACACACCTCATGCACTCACGCTAGTGGAATTTCACCACCTATGGGTACTCGAACCCTTGACCAGGCGTTGAAACTCCTTCGAGTCTACCACTGGAGCAAGAGTAAGGAACTGCCAAAATAGGGATTAGACTCAATCCCAATTATACGGGATCCCCTACCCAAACAGACCAAGCTAACATCAAAATATCTACGAAAAAACAGATGATAGAATCGATTACTTTGAAAGCATTATGGTAACTAAACCAGTTTTGTATCTGTATGATTTGAATTCCTAGATTTTCAGTTCTGTTTGGAAACAGGGATTTTCAAAATCCTGAATTTCAGAAATTGTATTTAGGAGCCTAGATTTTGACTATTGCATTCCTGGAATTATTTTGTGGTATATTCAAGAGGATAGTGAATGTGGTGAATTAAATGTTCTCAAATATTCTAAACATGACATAAGTGTGCAACATAAGATGACCATTGCATATTTGAAGGCGTTTACAAGCGTTCATATGAAGAAGTTAGTAGGGGATTTTTTAAAGAAATATTCTACACAATCATAAAAGTGCAATTGCTGATACAACACTAGGCCACAAAGGTTTCTAGCAAAACTTGCAAATGCCAACATTCAAGGGTAGTGGAATTGGAAACTATCACCAGATATGCACAGGATGTATAGTCACATGAATAATTCAACTACATTTCAACATACCCTCATTCCAATAGAGGTTGCACCAGGAATAACTTCACTTCCAAAATCATTCGCTTCAGGGAACTTGTCTCTTAGTAGCTGCAGCATCACGTCTTTGCTGAACACATAAATACCCATGCTTGCAATGAAAGGCATATGTCTAGCCCTCTCATTGTCAAGGCCTAAAATAGTAGTATCGACCTGAAATAACATGAGGAAAAACACAAATAAATAATTCATCTATTGAATATCCTCAGAAATAGAAACAGTCATATTCTCAATGAGCATCAGTGTAAGCACAGTAACATCCTCAGCCAATGCAGTTCCTGAAATGTTACCTTCATTGCTTGCAACTCATCTCCTTTTGGTTTCTCTGCAAATTCAACTATACGACCTTCTTCATTGATCT
This sequence comes from Magnolia sinica, assembly GCF_029962835.1. Lineage (NCBI taxonomy): Eukaryota > Viridiplantae > Streptophyta > Magnoliopsida > Magnoliales > Magnoliaceae > Magnolia > Magnolia sinica. Next base: position 4,984,556 of record NC_080582.1, on the reverse strand, counting down.
TCATGAGTCCAAATGAAGTGGCACGCTTTTCATCCATCGGCAGTGAAGCCACAGTGATATCTGCATCAGTTTCTCTGTGTGCTTGAACAAATCTCTCGTAATCCATTCGATATAGATGATCTCCAGCAAGAACCAGGAATTCCATAACATTATGTTCCTCAAAAAGCCATAAATACTGCCTTACAGCATCAGCTGTTCCCTGTAAAATTCACACAAATCCATTCAGCCAAATCCATAACCAGATAAACAGTAAATATCCACATTGGACATTCTGCTTCTCAGCAACAAGTCATAAACGTTTCATTACCGACCTCTCAATTTACCAATGGATCATGCAATAAAAGTGAAATCACTAATTTATATTATATTTAACACAGTTTTTAGACATTTTTTCCCCGCAATTAGTTTTCCTAGGTCAGAAAACTTTGAATATTGAAAGCGCATGGGAAGACATTTTAAAGAAAATCCTAAGTAATTTGGGAATCACACAATGTAGCTGTTACCCGTCGATCGTACACTTTAGTGACATCCACCCCATCTATCGGTTTAGCCAACTCATAACAAGGAAAATCCAAAACTCAAGTGGGTCACACTAGAAGAAACATAGGATTGAACACCCACTATTGAAAACTTCTCGGAGTCCATGGAAGTTTTGGATCAAGCTGATATCTGTATTTTTCATTAATCCTATTAGAAATAACCTTATGAACAGGTTGATAGCATAGAAGCATCATAGTAGGCCTACCAAGGTTTCAACAACAGGCATTTCCATTCTCATTGTTTCCTGGGGTGTGGCTGCTTGATTTTTGTTTCTGCCTGGACATCACAGTGGGCCTTACAGAGTCTCCGCCTCCCCTTCACGGGGTTGAGGAATATCTCTCTCTCTCTCTCTCTCTCTCTCTCTCTCTCTCTCTCTCTCTAGTATTAATAATCTGGAGTTGGTTGCAAATAAAATGCCCATGCATGAAATGCGAACAATGGTTCATTGATTCTAACCATTGATATGATGGACCCTATAGTGGACAGGGATGTGCCTTAACCTCGCATACTAGAAGATCCCAACTCTTCAATAAGGCCACCATATAAAACGGTTAGGATCATCAAACCTGGATGACAATGGGGGCACCACCGCTAATCTATGGCAGGCACCACCAGGTCGAACCATGTGCCCCAAGCACATATTCCTACTCATCGGCAAACCAAGCAAGCTATATGTTTGCTGATGAGCAGAACCCCTTAATTCATTTTCCTAGATAGTGTTTATATGCAACAGATGGGTAGAGTTGGTGTACATTACCTGGAACCAGTTTGGGTTCTCAGGGCTCTGTTGAGCAGCAAGAACTTCAACAAACCCTTGGTCCTTATATCCGCCCATGCTGCCTCCATATGCTCGTGAAAGGTGGCGATTAAGTGACGCAGAATTAAATTGCGTAAGAACGTAGATCTTTGATACGTTACTGTTCAAGCAGTTACTTACAGGAATATCAATCAACCTGTAATTTGCTCCTAAAGGAACAGCGGGTTTTGCTCTCTTTTTTGTAAGAGGGTATAGACGGGTCCCGGCACCACCACCAAGTATAATTCCCAAGACACTCTACATACAAAAACAGAGAAAGTTCTTAAGTCCATGGAAAAAATGTAAATGAATTGCATACACCCAATCAAAATTGAGAAAGAAAATCCAAGTATAGATCAACCAATCAGTGACCCAAGGTCCAAAACAAACGGCCACAAAAATTCTGCAAATAATCAAAGCTAGTATTATAAAATCTAGAGAAATTATGATATGCTTCACCCAAATTAATAGAATTTCATCCGAATGGGCAGGCTGATCCAGATCATTAATTTGGTGGGGCCCACTATTGATGGACAAAAGACGCCTACAATCCATCCCACCCATCTGATTGGTGGACTTATCCCATTGCATAGGAACCTCTTGCCCTATATAGTGCCTTGATCATCCATTTGCAGGCCAACTATTGCAAGCTAGGATTCTTCAACAGGAAGGTTTCTTGCAACATCAGCCATCCATGGTAGGACCAACCAAATTAACGATCTGGATCACCAAAATGTGAAACCCAAAGGAGAAGTCTGTTAATTTGGACAGAGCACTAATTATTCCCTCCAAAAAGCTAACAGTTGAATAAAATGCAAGTACTAACAAACACTCGACCAGAGTACATTCAGAAAACGAATAGAATACAGAAAATTACAACATGACTTCGATGCACATATAAGCACACCAATCAAAGGCAGTCGGAAACTAGCAAGCATTTCAAATGTGTATATTAGAATAAGCATTTGAAAATGAGTGTTTCGATTCCTTCCTACCATTATTAGATGGTGGGAAAACTGCTCACAAGAATCCAGGTACAAGATGCACACATGCATTTTTATGCGAAACTAGCAATACCACAAAGTTTTTAATAACACAGGAAATGACTCATCATCAATTTGAACCATTCATTGATTCATCTAACTAGGGGTAAGCACTGGTGCAAAATCACGACAATCTGATGATCCTGAGCATCTAATCAATAGCATGGAAAATGACCCGTCAAGATCTAGCATATATATATATATATATATATATATATATATATATATATATATATATATATATATATATATATATATATATGTTGAATCATTGTCTTGAAACATCCATGTGATAGATCTCACTTTGTATTGCTTGTGATTCCAAATTAGCACTTTGGTTCAATGATTCTATCTTTGATTCACAAACAACGGATTATCCTAGCAATTTGGCCGCATTTAAAGGGTTAAGATGATTCTTGTAGCACGGACTTGTTCCAATGGTACGATTAAATGAATGATCTGATTGATGATTGGCCATTCCATATGTCATTGAAAAGGTCCTCAAAAAGGTCAGAATGTTTGCGAAAACCTTAATTAAGAACTAATAAATACATGTCTACGAGTAATGCACTATAAAAGCAAAAATTACAAGAAATAGTAATTTACTTATTCAAACAAGCTTCGAATCTCTTGCCAAAAAACCATATTTATGCCATTGAACCCTTAGGAACAATTTAAAAAGCTCTAATATACCTCTCTCTTTACCAAAACCCAATTACACCCTATATATAAAGTATCACAACCGAAATAGAGAACTAATTGTGCACTTATAAAATTCTATACGCATCTTCGATGGGACCTACCTTTGATGGTATCAAAACTCATCGAGGATCTGTCGATAACATTAATCTCCTTCAATGTTAAGGAATAGCAACACCAAAACATTCTAGCAACCAACAAGGATTTTTTATATTTTCTTGATGGGATCGAGCATCTGTCAATGGCATTGACATTGCTCGTCCTACCTCAAAAGCATAAATGGTACATCCGATAACTCATTTCAGTTTAGCGAGATATGCCCACTTTAAGGTTCTGACGGTTTAGATCACTTCCACCTCTGAATGGGCCTTTTAAAGTCCATCTTGGCCATGAAATTGTCCACGACCTGCTCTACATTACTTATCCCATGATTTTTCAAATAATAAGACAACATCCTGCGTACCTCGAAAATATCGAAGTAGGCATTTTATTACTTCCCAGTGTTGTTTGTCAAGGTTAGACATGTATCTACCAACAACATTCACCGCATGTGAAATATCTGGTCTTGTAAAACCATAAAATACATCAAGCTACCAATCGAACTCGAATAAAGCACACGAGACATATCTTGCTTTTCTTCATCTATTTGGGATGTTGTTCACAAGTAACTTAAAATGAGTCACGCAGGGAACACTGATCGACTTTGCCTTGTCCATCTCATACTTCATCAATACCTTCTTAAGGTATTCAACTTGAGATAATTATAACATGCTCATTTTACTATCTCCATATATGTTAATGCCGAAAACCATCTTTGCAACCCTATATCTTTCGTCTCGAATGTTCCCGATAGTTGAGTCTTTAGTATCTTGATCTCAGACATGCTATGACTGATGATAAGTATATCGTCGACGTACAAATACAAAATAATGAATTTTCCATCACTCAGCGTCTTATAATAAACATAGTGATTGTATTTTCTCCTAATAAATTTTTGACTCAACATGAAAGAATCAAATTTCTATTCCACTACCTAGATGACTGTTTCGGGCCATTCATCGACCTCTTCAACCTGTAAACCTTGTTATATGACCCTTGTATTTCAAAACCTTCTAATTATTTCATTTAAATATATGTTTTTCTAATTCCCGATTTAAGAAATCAGTCTCCACATCTATCTGTTCCAGCTTGAGATTGTATTGGGTAATGTACGCTAATACGAATATGATAGATACTTACATTACTACTGGCATGAATATCTCACGAAGTCCACATCTTTTCTCTGACTATATTCCATCGCTACCTACCTTACTTTGTATGTATCCTGTTTCATCTTGAAGATCCACTTGCATCCAATCACTTTACAACCGATAGGAAGCTACACCAACTCCCACGTCTTATTCTTATACAATGAGTTTATCTCATCATTCATTACTGCTTTTCACTTTTCGACATTTGGCTTATTAAGAGCATCCTGAAAAGTAGAAGGATCTCCATCATCCGTAATGAGGGCCAATACAATAATTGAGTCATCCTTGTATCTTGCCAGTAACCTGCAATCACGTGGCGAATTCCTTCTCATAGGTGGCTGCTTCACCTGCTCATGTACATATGTTTATGTCTCAGTATCAACCCATATCTTATCTCCATTTAACTGAATATCCACAACCAACTTTTCAACTTCCATGTGCTCATCCTTACGGAACAAGCATCCTTTATCGAATTTGACATCGCAATAAAGGATAATTTTTAGTGTGGTTCGGTCGTATAGCTTGTATCCCTTCACACCATTACCATAACCAATAAAGACGTACTTTTTAGCCATTTAGTACAGGTAATCTCTCTCAACTAGCGATATATGAGTGTAAGTATCACAACCAAATATACACAATCTCGAGTAATCTACCTGTTGACCACTTCACACTTCATCTGAAATTTTACATTCAATGGACTTAGAAGGGAATCGATTCACTGAGTAACAAGCCATATTAATAACATCAATCCACAATTCATTGTGTAACCCAGCATTACTGATCATGCATCAAGTCCTCTCAAAGAGAGTCTGACTCATCTGCTCAGCCACATCATTTTCCTCTGGTGTGTGGCATACTATGTTGTGCCCCCGAATCCCTTCATCTTTACAATAGTACTTGAATTATTCATAAGCGAATCCCCCATTGTTACTTGTCCACAACACTTTCATTTTTTATCCTAACTGTTTTTTCATCACCACCTTCCACCGTTTGAAGTTGGTAAAAACATCGTATTTATTTTTTATGAAATAAATCCACACTTTTCTAAAATAGTTATTAATGAATGTGACAATATATGATGACCCTTTACCAAAAACCACGGGCACCGGCCCCCATACATTAGAATGTACATAATTTAGAACTCCCTTACAAACATATTTTCTAGACTCAAAAGACAACCTTAATTATTTACCATATATACAATGATCGCATATATTAACATCAATGCATTAAAAAAATTGATATTAAACAATGGTCAGGAAGTACCTTCATGCCCCTCTCGCTTATGTGGCTTAAGCGTGCATGCTCTCTCTCTCTCTCTCTCTCTATATATATATATATATATATATATATATATGGATGTGGAATTCACTACAAACACTACAACTCCACTTAATGAAATACTCTCGATCAACTTGTAAACGTTTTCATTTCTTTGTGCCTTCATGACTATGAGTATCCCCTTTGAAACTTTAAGTACATGATCGAAACCGTTGAATTTACACCCAAGAGCCTCTAATGCTCCTAGAGATATTAGGCTCTTCCTCAACTCAGGAACATATCTTACTTCGGTCAAGATACACTCCATGCTATCAAACATCTTGATGCGCACAAATCAAACGCCCATCACTTTACAAGCATTATCATTGCCTATAAACACCTGGGCACCATCGCACTCACTGTAATTAGTGAACCATTTCCGATGAGAGATCATGTGGTACGAAGCCCCCATATCTAAAATTCATTATTTGTCGAAGTACCCAAATTTTGATGTAGTCAGCACGTCACTACCATTTATTTTCTCATTAGATTTCATAATTTTTTTCTTCACTAGAAGAATTATTTGAATTCTCCTTTCTCAACTTAGGATTATTACAATCATTCTTCATGTGTTGTGACATGTTATAATTCTAGTACTTCAAATTGCCCTTGCTTTTAGATTTGGACTTCGATCGCGAAGATCCACTGTTCGGCTTAAAATCTCCCTCTTGTAACCAATGCATATATAGAAACACCCACGTTACCGTTTTTCTTTTTCATTGCCTTCGATTAAAGGGCTGAGATAACGATCTCAACACTAATAGTTGTTCTACCGGTGCATAAAGAGTCATTGGATAACTCATACGAATCTAGAAGAGAATTCAACAATATACATGCATAATCCTCATCTTTAATCATCTCTTCTACATCCAACAATTTATAAATCAACATATTGAAGTTACTAGTGTGGGCTTCAAACATCAGCCCTCTCTACCATCTTCAGACTAAACAATTATAGCTTCGAGTACGAGCGAATCTCAAGAAAATTCTTCGCATAGATATTTTCTAATTTCGCCAATGTACTTACTATAGTTTTCTCTCTCATAATATAATAGAGGACATCATCATTTAAGCACAATTGGATAGATGTTCTAACTTTCTTATTTATCTTGTTCCATTCTTCTTCTGTCATAGATTCTGGTCATTTTTCAAGGACAACTTCATCTAATCAGTGTTGAACTATGATACTGTTCATCTTAATTTTTCATAGTTCAAAATTATTTTTACTGGAATAATTTTTTACATAGAACTTTAGGTTAGATACCATTGATATGTTGCTTTCAGATTCGATTTGCTTTCTAACATTATCTCTGATACCATATGTTGGAAACCATGTAAACAACTAGAGATGAATTAAGCAAAGTACACTTAACACAAAACCAACTCCAAACAAAAACAATCCAAATTTTACATGGAAGAACTCTTGCATGAAAAATTCATGGCACGAAGCGGTGAGTAATACACTATGAAAGTAAAAAATTACGATAAATAGTAGCTTACCGATTCGAACAAGCCTCAAATCTCTTTCCACACACCTTAGTTATGCCCTTGAACCTTAGGAATGACTAAAAAGTTCTAATACTCCCTCTCTCTCTCTCTCTCTCTCTCTCTCTCTCTCTCCCCCTCAAATTCCTATTACACCTGACATATAAACTATCATAATCGGAATAAAAAACTAATATGCACTTATGTTATTCTACGCGCATCTTCGATCGCATCTTCAATAACATCAATACCCATTACGGATTTGTCGATGGCATTAAAATTCTTTGATGCCATCAAATAGCAACATCAAAACGTTTCAACGACCAAAATGAATTTTCTGAATTTTCTCGATAGGATCGAGAATCTATGAATGACATCAACATTGCTCTATAATATCGAGTGATTTGTTGATAGTATCAACAGATAGTCTATTATTAAATGATTTAAAACATTAACAACTTCAAAAAGAAGAAGAAGAAGAAGAAGCACCATTTGGCAAAGAATATGCATTAAATGCACCCTATACATCATGTTTGCCACTAAATTTTCACCAAGGATCTAAAAAAGTCAATCCAATTTAAGACTTAGATGGACCACAAGATAGGGAACAGAGTAAAATCGTGGCTAAAAATTATAAAATTTACGTGGTGTGGCCTACACGAGTCTTGGAATTTCCTGAGTTTCATGGTATCTATTCATCCTCTTGTGAGTCATCAGATGAGTGGATTCGATCTTCCTACGATGTACCCCAGTACCCCACCGAAGCGTTGAATCGGCCAGTTTTTTTTACCATGAATCAAATCAAGGTGGCTGACCTGACGGACGGGATGGATCTCATCCACATGAAGTCATCATCCACACGCCCCACATGACAATGGTTATCTTCTACACTTGCACTAATAATAATAATAATAAATACAAAACTGCCCTTCTCACGAATCTTAGGACTCTCGAATCATAACTCGAACCACATTCTTATCGATTCCCATTAAATCAAACAAGAATATCATTTAAAAAAGAAAAAGAAGAAAAAAAAATCAGCAAAAAACAGATCTCTAACCAAATCCTTCAAAAATTTAAAATTCAATCGCATTCCCTGCGAATTTCTCAACATACGATCCAAATAAGAAAATATCAAAAGATAAAAATGAATAAAAAACTAGTCTCAAAACAGAATTTCATTCCAAAGACAAAAGGAAGATTCTTAAACTAAACAAATGAACTCACACGGCTGGCGTTTGGGTCAAGGCACGTTTGCGTATTCCAAGAATCAAAAACTGCTTTCGGAGAAACCAGGACAAGATTTCTAAAACTGGAAGCGGTTTTGCGAGGATCGAAAATCGCTTTTGGAGGGAGCATTTCGCCGTAGAGATGAGATGAAGAAGAGGATGGGAGGCTTTGGTTTAGGAGCTTTAGGAATAATGTTGGGGATTTCGAAATGTGATTTGAGGAATTCGGCGTTGGGATTCGGAACAGTACGACGGACGCTATCGCCATCTGACAGTGTGTAGAACAGAGCGAGAGTTCTTTTGCTATGGAGATTCGAGAGAAGAAGACGAGAAGAGACGTATTTGTGGAGAACGTGGAATGGTAAGTGTATGCATTTGTGCGAGATATAAGTATGCGCTTCTCTCCATACGTGCCTATTTGAAATACTTCTTCAAATTTAATTCGTTCATGAGATAGAATACTGTGTGATGATGACTATTATTAGTAAATGTCAATACTATCTTAACAAGAACCATTTGTATACGTTGAATATCGGCCGATGGTAGTCTTTTTTAACCATTGATATTTCTCACCATGTGAGGGTCTGTGGCCCACCATGTTCTTTACAGGAAATCTACTACGTTCATCATGTCTCCCATCGATACTTATGCTTTGAGACAAACAATCAGCTGCATCAAGAACTTAGATGGGTGACACCATAGATAATAATGGTTATGGACAGCAACCATAGGTTCATATGTGGAGCCATCATGGTAGAAATATTTCATCAAATGGGTTTATCTGATGTGACTCACCAAGATAAAGAGAAAATGCTAAGAATTATCCTGATAAAATATTCAAGTGGACCACACCGTATGAACTGAGATGTTTTAGGAGAAATTTTACATTGTTCCCATTCGTGTGGTTCATTTGAATTTTTTTATGAGTCTGATATTTTGAATTTTCAATGGCTATAATTTTTTCACCTGATCGACGGATTGGATGTCATAAATACAACATAGTGAGCTTGATAGAGATTGCGTGTTATACGGCTACGTAAAACAGGTCTTGTGGACGATTACAGCCAAGGATCTCACGCAAATCTGCCGTCTGAGAATGAGTCTAAATACTGTTATATATTATATAATGCTCGGGTTGTAGTATGTACCTTGTACATTTCTTACTTTAAGTTCGTACTTGAGGCCTACTGTTTAGTAATCCACTATTTATTAATCTCTTTGAATGAGATATTCACCAAAAATTTATATTTCGAAAGATCATAAGATATGAATGTTTGGCCTTTTATATATTACATAGGAAAAGTATTCTATTTTCTTTCTTAAAACACCATTGGTTAGAAGATTTTTAGTATTGACCATTCTCAATGAGGTCCATAACATTAATGGTTTGGATTGATGAAAAATATTAGAATATTTGCTAACTGAAGGTCGATATGATACTTGAAAATTTCTCTTGCCAAACACCGGAATAACACAACGGTTGCTGAGCGATAAATACAGTACTGACCATTTTTAATGGAAGCGGATTGACTGTCGCATCTGCCACAAGGATATCCATATAGCGCGAGGTCGCCAAATCCATGTAGGGCCACTGTGATGTATGTATTTTATCTACGTTGTTCATCCGTTTTGCTGTATTTTTATCGTACAATCGATATTAATTCGTATACATAAGAAATATTAACGATGAACTATACTAATCAAAGTATATTTTTAGTGTATTCAATACAGTCAAGGAATCTTAGTTGAATACAATCGTTATATTATGATATATAAGTTATCAACATAATACAAACTATCCATAATATACAAATATAAGTTATCAATATATATGATATAACTTCTATGAATACCATAATATAATGATTGTATTAATAATTAGTGTGGTATATAATTATTATATTATGATATGATTGTATGCATATTTTATAAGTTATATGTTATACAATCATGCAATTTCCTTAATACAATCTAATATTACGATATATTATGGTTATACTAATATTCGATATTATAATAAAATGATATAAGTTATATATTTTATATCATATAACTTATCAGTATTATAACTTATAGAATATGTTTACCATTAGTATAAGTTATATGATATTATGTATATTATAATATCATAATTATCCATAATGTTATAAAATATATTATGGTATTTTATACATAATACGATATACAATATAATATGATATTACGATATTATGGTATAATGTATGATAATATATAATAAAATTATAATATATTATAATATATATAATATAATATATACCATAGTTATAATATATTATATACACTATATGATATATATATAGTTATCATAATATATTATACAAATATGATAATATAATATACAATATATATCATAATAATGTATATTATATATTATATATGGATATATTATGATATAATATTATAATTGTTTATATATTATATTATATGATATACAATCGCATTATAATATATTATAATATGTATAATATAATATATTATAATATTATATGTATATTTTTAATATGATATAATAATATCATATTATCATGCGTTTCAACCATACAAAAATGAATATAATTGTGATATATGTCAAAGTATAATATATAATAGTATATAATATTATATAATTATATAATATTATATATAATATGATATTATATTATGTATAATAGGGCTGTGATGATGCCATGTCATTTTAATAATATAATTGTATTTTATAATATAATGAATTATATCTTATAAGTTATGATTATATTCATAATATCATAATACAATCATATTATAATACAATTTATTTATTGATTATAAGTTATATATTGAAGTATATATTATAGTGATTAACATACAATCGAATATTATGAAAATATGATTAGTTATATGATAACATAATTAGTTATATGATATTATAATTAGATATATGATTAGTTATATTATCATATAATAATATAATTAATATTATAATTAATTATAATTATCATATTAGTAATTATTATAATTAGTTATTAGTAATTATTAGTAATTATTATAATTAATAATTATTATATTATCATATTATAATTAGTTATATGATATTATAATTACTAATAACTAATTATAATAATTATATATCAATATAATAATTATAATATTATATTGAAGTTACTAGTGTGGGCTTCAGACATCCGCCCTCTTTGCCATCTTCAGACTAAACAATTATAGCTTTAATTACGAACAAATCTCAAGAAAATTCTTCACATAGATATTCTCTAATTTTGTCAATATACGTACTGCAGTTTCATCTCTCATAACATTATAGAAGATGTCATCCATTAAGCACAATTGGATAGATATTCTAACTTTTTTATTTATCTATTCTATTCTTCTTCTGTCATAGATTCTGGTCATTTTTTAAGAAAAACTTCATCTAATCAGTGTTGAACTATGATACTGTTCATCTTAATTTTTCATAGTTCAAAATTATTTTTACTGGAATAATTATTCATATAAAATTTTGGGTTAGATGCCATTGATATGTTACTTGTAGATTCGATTTACTTTCTAATGTTATTTCTGATACCATATGTTGGAAACCATGTAAACAACTAGAGATGAATTAAGTATATTTAATCGCATAACCAACTCTAAACAAGAATAATTCAAATCTTATGTGAAAGAAGCATTGCATGAAAAATTCATGGTACAAAGCGGTGAGTAATGCACTATGAAAGTAAAAACTTATAATAAATAATAGCTTACTGATTTGAATAAGCGTCGAATCTCTTTCCACACACCTTAGTTATGCCTTTGAACCCTTAGGAATGACTAGAAAGTTCTAATACATCTTCTCTCTCTCTCTCTCTCTCTCTATTTTTCTCTCCCCCCAAATTTCTATTACACCCGATGTATAAACTATCATAACCAGAATAAGAAATTAACTGTGTACTTATGCTATTCTGTACGCATCTTCGATTGAATCTTCAATAGCATCAATACCCATCGAGGATTTGTCGATGACATTAAAATCCTTCGATGCCATCAAATAGTAACATAAAAATGTTCTAATAACCAAAATAAAATTTCTAAATTTTCTCGATAGGATCGAGAATCTATGAATGACATCAACATTACTCGATAGCATCAAGTAATCTGTTGATAGTATTGACAAATAGTCTGTTATTAAATGATTTAAAACATTAACAACTTCGGAAAAAAAAGAAAAAAAAGAAACACCATTTGACGAAGAATATGCATTAGATGCACCCTATACATCATGTGTGCCACTAAATTTTCACTAAGGATCCAAAAAAGTCAGTCCAATCCAAGATTTAGATGGACCACAACATAGGGAATAGAGTAAAATCATCACTAAAAATTATAAAATTTACGTGGTGTGGCTCACACGAGTTTTGAAATTTTTTGAATTTCATGGCATCCATTCATCCTCTTGTGAGGCATCAGATGAGTGGATTTGATCTTCCTGTAGTGTACCTCACCTGAGTATTGAATCAGTCAATTTTTTTTGAACCATGAATCAAATCAAAGTGGCTGACCTAACGGATGGGATGAATCCTATCCACATGAAGTCATCATCCACATGCCCCACATGACAATGGTTATCTACTACACTTGCACTAATAATAATAATAATAAATACAAAACTGCCCTTCTCACAAATCTTAGGACTCTCGAATCATTTCTCGAACCACATTTTCATTGATTCCCATCAAATCAAACAAGAATATCATTTAAAAAAGAAAAAGAAAAAGAAAGAAAATCAGCAAAAAATAGATCTCTAACCAAATCCTTCAAAAATTCAAAATTCAATCGCATTTCTCGCAAATTGCTCAACATACAATCCAAATAAGAAAATATCAAAAGATAAAAATGAATAAAAAACTAATCTCAAAACAGAATTCCATTCCAAAGATAAAAGAAAACTTCTTAAACTGAGCAAATGAACTCACTCGGCTGGCGTTTGGGTCGAGGCATGTTTGCGTATTCTGAGAATCAGAAACCGCTTTCGGAGAAACTAGGACAGGGGTTCTGAAATCGAAAGAGATTTTACGGAGAGTGAAAATCACTTTTGGAGGGAGCTTTTCCCCATAGAGATGAGATGCAGAAGAGGATGCGAGGCTTTGATTTGGAGGCCTTAGGAATGGCGTTGAAAATTTTGAAATGTGATATGAGGAATTCGGCATTGGGATTTGGGACAATGCAATGGACGCTATCATCATCTGATAATGTGTGGAATAGAGAAAGTTCTTTTGTTGTAGAGATTCGAGAGAAGAAGACGAGAATGTGAGGTATTTGTGGAGAACGCAGAATGGTAAGTGTACTCGCTCACATGAGATGTGCATTCACTTCTCTCGGCATATGCATATTTAAAATACTTCTTCAAATCTGATCTGTTTATGAGATAGAATACCGTGTGATAATAACTATTATTAGTAAATTTCAATACTATCCTCAAAGGAACCATTTGTATACGTTGAATATCGACCAATGGTAGTCTTTTCTAACCATCGATATTTCTCACCATGTGCGAGTCTGTGGCCCACCATATTATCTGCAGAAAATTTACTGCGTCCATCATGTCTCCCATCGATACTTATGCTCTGAAACAAATAATCAGATGCATCAAGAACTTAGATGGGCGACACCACAGATAATAATGGTTATGGACAGCAACCATAGGTTCATATGTGGAGTCATCATGGTGGGAATGTTTCATCAAATAGGTTCATCTGGTGTGACTCACCAAGATAAGGAGAAAATACCAAGAATTATCCTAATAAAATATTCAAGTAGACCACACCGTATGAACTGAGATATTTTAGGAGAAATTTTACATTGTTCCCATTCGTGTAGTTCATTTGAGCTTTTTTATGAGTCTGATGTTCTGAATTTTCGATGGCCATAATTTTTTCACGTGATCAATGGATTGGATAGCATAAATACAACATAGTAGTCCTGATAAAGACTAGGTGTTGTATGGTTACGTAAAATAGGTCTTGTAGACGATTACAACCAAGGATCTCACACAAATGTGCCGTCTGGGAACGAGTCTAGATACTGTTAAGTATTATGTAATGATCGGGCTGTAATGTGTGCCTTGTACATCTCTTGCCTTAAGTTCGTACTTGAGGCCCACTGTTTAATAATCCACTATTTATTAATAATTTTGAATGAGACATTCACCAAAAATTTACATTTCGAAAGATCATATGATATGAATGTTTGGCCTTTTATACATTGCATGGAGATCGTGTTTTATTTTCTTTCTTAAAACACCGTTGGTTGGAAGATTTTTAATATTGACTATTCTCAGTGAGGTCCATAACATTAACGGTTTGGATTGATAAAAATCAGCAGAACTTGTACTAACTGGAGGCTGATATGGCATTGAAAATTTTTTCCTGCCAAATACCGAAGTAACATAACAGTTGTTGAGCGATGAATATGGTATTGACCATTTTTAACGGAAGCAGATTGACTGTTGCACCTGCCATAAGAATATCCATGTGGCGCGAGGTCGTCAAATCCATGTGGGGCCACCATGATGTATGTATTTTATCTACGTTGTTCATCGGTTTTGCTGTATTTTTATTATACAATCGATAACAATTCGTATACATAAAAAATATTAACGATAAACCACACTAATGAAAGTGTATTTGTAGTGTATTCAATATAGTCAAGGAATCTAAGCTAAATCCAATCGTTATATTATGGTATATAAGTTATCAACATAATACATACTATTCATAATATACGAATATAAGTTATCAAAACATATGATATAACTTTTATGAATTAATAACATAATATAATGATTGTATTCATGATTAATGTGGTATATAATTATTATGTTATGATATGATTGTATACATATTTTATAAGTTATATGCTATACAATCATACAATTTTCATAATATAATATAATATTATGATATAAGTTATACATTTTGTATCATATAACTTATACTAATGGTGTATAAGTTATATGATATTATGATATAAAATGTAATATGATATTATGGTATAATATATGATATCATATAATATAATTATAATATATTATATGGTATTATAATATGATATTATCATATATTATAATATACATAATATGATATATACCATAGTTATAATATATTATGATAACAATATATATATATATATATATATATATATATATATATATATATATATATATAATATTATAATATTATATATTACAAATAAATATGGTGGGCCTTACGTGGGACCCACCTGCTCCATTTGCAGCAGCTGTAGTTGCAACATACAACAGCTATATAACTGATGTGTACGTCCAGCGTGGGACATGGACCCCACCTATTTCATCCACACCATTCATTTATGGACCCACCATGATGCATGTGCTGTATCCATACCGTCCAACCATTTGAGAGATCATTTTATGGTATGAGTAAAAGAATGAGTTAGATCTCAAGTTCAAGTGGACCCCACTATTTACAATAATAGTGTACAGTGATACACATATTATACCTATAATTGTTGAAATAATTTTTGGTTATATATTAAGTTATATTATATAATATAATATATTATGGTGATTAACATAAAATCGAATATTATGAAAATATGATTAGTTATATGATAATATGACTAGCTATATGATATTATAATTATTTATATGATTAGTTATATTATCATATAATAATATCATTATTACTATAACTAATTATAATTATCATAATAATAATTATTATAATTAGTTATATGATAATATGGATATATTATAATCATAATATTATATATTATATTATAATATAATATATTATAATTGTATAGATTATATAACATATTATGATATATCCTTATATGTATATATTATATATTATATATTATATTATGATATAATATTATAATATATTATAATAAAATTGTATATCATATAATAAAATTATATCATTTTTACAATTGTATATCATATAAGTGTATGGTGATCTTTCTAAACCTACTAATGATAAGTATGTATTCAACATATATAAGATTAAACCACCGTACATAAGATTAACAAGTGTATTTTGAAAGAAAGATTGTATACCTATAGAATCGATAAAAATGATGATTATATTGTATCTTCAGTAATACCGATACATAATATATACAATCGGATTTGATAAAAATACACTCTAATATATACTAATCTCACGTTAATATATTACAAAAAATAGTGAAGATTGAATGCCGTTGAAAACATTTTGATGTCACAAAAATTTTCAATCAAGATTATATTTGTGTTTTCCCTTTGTACAGGTCTTTGTGATGTTATGATCAATTTGGTTGGCAAATAAAACATCATGATGGGCCCCGAAAATATCTCGGTGGGCTCAGTAAGTTTTCAAAAGTGAGTGTTCAATCTAATGGTTTTATGTGGTATGGTTCACTTGAACTTTTGATTTATATCATTTTTGGACTCACGCACTAAAATAAGATGAAGTAGATGTATAGAATGGATAAACTCACAGACATTATAGTTCGCCCCATGAAACTTGGGCCACTTCGTGACACTAGGATAACCCTATATCGGGTGCTAATCTTATATGCTCGAAAAATGAAAAATTCATTCATAAGGTGTAAATTATTTTTATAAGTTTCATTTTATCAATCATTTATAGTGCTAGATAATGATTTTTAGTTAGTTATAAGAGTCATATATTATTTATGTTTGAATTGCTTTATTACTATGATCATACTGTTACTTGTTGATAGTAGGGAAATATGTTTGATAAAATGCTGTAACAACATGAAACTTTTATTGTTAGAACTCTTATATATAAATTGATAAGTGATGTTGATATATGTTGGATCATATTGATATACATTGAATTATACTGATTTGTAAATATATTCGGTTGATGGACCTCTATTGTGATATTAAGTTGTTTCATGATTATTTTTATATATTTAATAATATGATTTGTAGTCGTGTGGATCGAACCGTAAAAAATGTTAAGTGAATGGCCCTGGGTTAGCTACTCCAAACTGATATGGTCGACCGAGGTTGAACATGAACGACCGACAGTAGTTGGAGCTACACAAGATGCTTCACACCAAATGTCGATTTTGTCTTACGTCTCCCATTGTGATCGGATCAATCCAATTTATGACTAAGTCATTCTTATGTTTGGTGGTTGTATAACATTGAAATAAATTTATAATATGACTATTACCATTGAATTAAGTCTATTAACTGTTAGTTCATTACAATCCCAAAAAGACTCATGAGCTAGGCATGGTAATATCAGACACTATATCCAAACTGTCAACCTACGCTAGGGTGATGTGCCTGCCATATTGGTAAAACACTGGGTAATGAGCCCTCCATAATGGTAAAACATTGGGTGACAAGCCTACTCGTACTGACCACTAATCACCGATAAATGTCGCGATCCTATCATATTATTAATGGTTTGAGTGGCGTGCTTTCTCTACATTTGGAGTTTAGGTGACAACCTTCAATCTAGTTTATATGGTTGTTATTGGGTGACAAGCTCTAATATTATTTCGATTGAGTTATATATATTATTGGGTGATGAAATTAAAATTATATCTAGGGACACTAGTGAAGGGCTACTGTATGGCACCATGAGATACGTGAATCCGTTTAATGACTATTGATAAAATGAACGTACCTTAGCTTCACCAACCTGCTGATTCAATCAGAAACAATAACTATTTGGTGAATCATACATATTGTTATGGATAAAAATGGACTAACCAGTTGTATAGACCCAAAGACTTTGAATTGCTTAAGAGTCGAAAAATAACATTGGCCTCGAATGTCACCAAAAGACCATGACCATGGAGGTCGACCTCGATTACCAACTTTAGAAGCTAACCTCGGCCTCAGTTACCAACTTTGGAGTTTGACCTTGGATATCAACCTCGGCCTTGTCTTCAAATAGACCACCATCTCGGAATTCAAATACACTTAAAGTATATTAAGATATGATATGATTATCCTTCGAAATATTCACGAAGAATTTCAGAAAATTAATCATGACACGTCTGGATGAAGATATGTTCCGTAATACGCAATCATCATCCAAGAGGCTTTTCCATATACGCCACCTCCTTTAAAAGGTATATAAGGGGCCCATCTACATAAAAATATACACAAAAATCTCTCACCCAAAACCCTTCAATATTCCTAGACCCAAATTCCTAGCCTAACTTTGGTATCAAAGAGTCCCATGTTCTAGCCAGGGTCTCATTCGTCTTCCTCCTGTGCAAGTATTAGAAGTTCTAAAAAGGATAGACTAGATTTTTACATCAACAGTTTTTCGCCATCAGTGGGAACGACATCAAAGTCATTCCTACTTTACCAGAAAACTACAATGATGAAAAGAAAGAAAAAAGCTTTCTTCCTGAATCATTAGTCGAGAAGGGTGCCCAACCCTACCAGCATACCAACCGACATCCAAAAAGTTACTTCTATCGGTATACTCCCTTGAACACCGAATTGGAGTAGATATAAAAGAAGTCAAGTTAAACCAATTAAACAAGCTCGGTAATAAGGCTCATTAGCTAACTCTGACCTTGACATCAAATACTGAAGGGCGTATCGACTATAAGACATGGGGGCTCTTACCTCACCCATGGAATATTGATCACTTAAAAGATCTACTATTCCTAAGGATTTAAAAAGTCATCCAACCAGGAGTGCATCGACTAACCAACGTACTCAAAGAGGGTGACCTCCCTTTCTAAATGGGAAAAAGGTACTTGCAACATTATCGCCGTGCTTTTTACGGTTCGACAATTTTCTACAATAAAAGAATTTCCCTAGGTCAGGGAAAGAGAACTTCTTTCAAATTTTTACAATCCAAGCTACACGAATTACTGAGGACTTCCCCTAATGCAAGGGAAAAACAGTCCTCAACCCTTAGAGAAGAGGTTGCACCACTAATTAGTAACACTACTTAGACTGCGAGATCTATAATAAGTACTTCCCTTGGTAAAAGGGAAGAAAATCCTTCTACCGAGTGCTCGACCTATACCATATAAACGTCTAGGGCTTCCCTCTTTTGAAGAGAAGAAAAGTCCTTCCTATTAATTCTACCGTACGCAATCTACCACTGAAAATAGACTTATCGATCTTACAACTACTCGGCCCACTAGCTTTACTTCATCTAACCTCTTCGGTGAAAGGAATCACACCATGTCTAGTTTATGTTAATTTACTTCCCGAGTTCTGGAGAACGCTCAGAAGTAGGGGCTACTGTTATGAGTAAAAATAGATTGACCAGATGTACAAAATCGAAGACTATGGATTGCTTGAGAGTCAAAAAATAACCTCAGCCTCGGAGGTCAGCCTCGATTACCAACTTTGGAGGTCAATTTTAGCCTCTGTTACCAACTTTGGAGTTGGACCTCGGATATCGACATCAGCCTCGGCCTCGGATAGACCACCTCCTCAAAATTCAAATATGCTTACAGTATATTAAGATAGGATATGATTATCCTCCAAAATATTCACTAAGGATCTCAGAAAATTAATCATGACACATCCAGAGGAAGATATCTTCCGTAATACGCAATCACTATCTAAGATGTCTTGTCATATACGTCACCTCCCTTAAAAGGTTATAAATAAGAGGCCCATATACACATAAAGGTACACAAAAATTCTCTCACCCAAACCCCTCAATACTATTAGACCCAGATTCCTAACCTGACTTTGGCATCGGAAGGTCCCCTGCTCTAGCTAGGGTCTCCCTTATCTTCCTCCTATGCAAGTACTCGAAGGTTTAAAAAGGGTGGATCGGATTTTTGCATCAATACATATCATTATATTGTTGGGTTATGTTGCAAGCCAACTATTGTGTATATAGCAATAACGTTAATGTGAAAAATTTATGACTATTGTGTTCTCAGGCATTCATCATGTTAAACATTGATGGGTTATATTGCAGGCCAACCATTGTGCATATCATCGTGTCATCCATGCATTTAAATAATTAACTTATGAATTCTTTCTTTTATAATGCTATCATTGCTAATGCTTGATTGCGTTGATAAAAAATAAAACCACTGAGTTTGCTATTTACTCATATCTATGACGATGTTTTAAAATACTAAACAGACGATATTATGGATGCATGTATCATTGAGGTCTCAAACGGCTTAAATTGACTTGCACCATTGTCGTAATGTTTTAAGAATATTGGGTGAAAACATAAGACTTTACATTTTATTCGATTTTTGTCATGTATATATTGAAGTCCTTAGCTTCGTAGAGTTCATAATTTGGTGTCACTGAATAATTATTGTGACTTATATAGTTCCTAGTTGGGTGGATACCACTCTTGAAATTGTATATTTTGAATATTAGCCATCTATTTGTATGTTTAGTTATCTTTGTTTAACTTTTGATACCATTAATTTAAAGTTAATCTGATTGTTGATCATTGGTGAACATTAAACAAATTGTGATCTTTACTAGATTCATACATATGAATTCAGGATCAAAGTCTCTGTACTCGGGTACTGATTTTTGGGGCATGATAAGTTAAGAGTGGCATTGGAGTATTCACCATTAAAAACTTTATGCGAGCTACGAAAGTTTTGAATCTAAACTCATATTTTTGTTTTCTCTTTATTCAGGCCTATATGACCTGGTTAACTAGTTGGATGGAAAATGAATATTACATCAGACCTTAGGAAATTTTTAATGCCACATATAAAGACACATACATCAAGGAGTGCCTCACAACATTTGTTATGGGGAAATCCGACTCGGAGGAGTCAAGTCGATTAGTTAGGGCTCAGAGCTCGGAAGGCAGGCCTTGGAAGGAAAACATTACTCTGGATCTGGGTAAACCCTAAGTTACAGAGGTTTGGCTTAACCGAGCTCTCCCTTGATGAGTTATGACCTGGAGCTAGAATCCTCATCCGAAGACCCGCGCCTGTGAGTTAGCCGAACAGAACTTACCTCCAACCTAAAGGCTGAGGACTAAGGCCCGGGATGGGCACATTTGACTGACTCTGATCCCAATACCTTGACTACGAACCCTGACTACCGGTGCTCAGTCGTAGACTTAGATAGGATGAGTCCGAGCCTGGATGAGGACCATTCGACCATGAGTTCAAAGTACTGAGTTGGGAAATCAGCCCAAGTATGGATGTCAGCCGAAGATCACGCCCAGTAATATGCCCCATTAAGACATGATGCGATTGTGATCCAAAGATTGTGAAGGATATCTCCATGATTGCAATATCCACTTGATTGAGTACATCTTGCCGAGATTGACGGACACAATCCACCCGACGCACCGGTATAAATACCAAGGGACCCCATTGCAGTAGGTACGTAACATATCGCACCCTCTCTCTACACTACATAACTTAGACCCAGATTCCCTAGCCTGACTTAGGCATCAGAGGGTCCCCTGTCTAAGTTAGGGTCTCCTTTACTCACTTTTTTGTGCAAGGCCAGGATTTGTTCTGAGTTCTCAGCATTGAGTGGAGGGTGCTCCAGATTTTGACCTCAACATTTTTTGGCACCATCTATGAGACATAAACAAAAAGGTAAAAAACTTTACCAGAAATGGTGAGAGGAAAGAAGAAGGTAACAACAATGGCACCCGAGCTAAGTGGATGACATCAATCTTCTTTGCTGTTGCATACTGTCGGCTCTGATAGGGCCATCCCACCGGACTCGGAGCCGAGAAGGAAAATACAAGGCGTTGCAGAATGAAGTTCAGATGTTGAGGGATGAAATTAGTCGGATGAAGGCGCAATAAAGTTGGCAGCCACCTCTTAACGTAGTGGAGGCAACCCCAGCACCCAAGGAACCACCACAACAAGTTAGTTCTCGGGTCAGGGTGTCCTAAGATCAGTCGCACGAGCTCCCAATCCTAAGTAGAATGTTGCATCCCAGAATCGGTTTGCCCGAGTCCTAGAACCTGCTCGGGAAGCAGAACCATTCTATGTGTCCACGACTTCGGCTTTAGCCCCATCTAACCTCAACCATCGACTGGAGAGGAGAAGACAGGGTAGAGCACCTGAGGCAGCGGAGGCTCCCCAAGAAGCAGTAGCCAAAAACCAAAATCCTTGGGAAGCTCAGTTTAAGGACTTCGCAACCAGATCAAGGCGCTGCAGTAGAACCAATAGCCTGCATCCATCCCAACTGCGGTATAAGCGATGACGGAAGAGACTGAGCCTCCCTTCACCTCAGAAATATTGAATAAGGTGATGCCACCGATGTTCAGGATCCCTCCAGTCATCCAATACTCTGGGTCTGGAGACTCGTCAAAACACGTGGAATCCTACCGTTCGTGGATGCAGATCCAGTTGGCCACGGACAAAATGATGTGCAAGGATTTCTCAATAACTCTCTCCAGGTCTGCTTGGGGTAGGTATCGACAACTTAAGCCAAAATTGATCGGCTCATTCGCAGAGCTTAGTAGATTATTCCTTACCTAGTTCATCTCTTGTAAGAAGAGTCGGAAGTCGACGACCCATCTATTCACCCTCAAGCAGGGGAACAAGGAGTCATTAAAGGACTTCATCATCCACTTCAACGAAGAGGCATTATTAGTGGATGACTATGATGAAAAGATGGCACTCTCATCCATGTTTAGCGGACTTAAGGAAGGGAAGTTCGTATTCTCAATTGGGAATAATCCACCGACTACCTTGGCTGAGTTCATTAGTCGAGCTCAAAAATACACTAATGCCGAGAAATTCTTCAACTCTCACAAAAATGTCTAGGCCATAGTGCAATCATCTAAGGGGAAGAGGCTGAGGAATGAAGAGCCCTAGTCATCAAGTAAGAGGCCAGACGATAGGGTCTCTCGTGATTGTTGGGTGAGTAGGAGGCCTGAGGGCAAATTCTGCTCTTACACTCCCCTCAACACATCCCCAGAGTAGATTCTATTGAACATCAGGGACCAGAAGCTTCTAAAATGGCCAGTATGCATGAAGGCCAGGGCAGGCCAATAAAATAAGTGCAAGTACTGCCGCTTCCATTGTGACCACGGTCACAACACCAGTGATTACATGGATCTCAAAGATGAAATCGAGAGCTTCATTCGTAAGGGTCATTTGCAATGATACACAAAGGAAGAGAAGACAGCCAGAGAGAATAGTAGCCAAGCAAGACCACAGGAAACCTTATAGAGATCCACACGATCTATGGCGGTTCGTTTAGAGGGGGCGACTCGAGTAGGGCTTGCAAAGCCTATTCTCGAAGCTCGGACCTCAAGCATTACATCCACTTGACTGAAATGCCGAGGAAAGAACTTCGAGTAAGCCCCTGAAGCCTGATCTTCATAGAAGATGACGCACGTGGCATGCAACATTCTCATGATGATGCACTATTGGTAGCGATGACCATAGCTAACCACAAGGTCTATCGCATATTAGTCGACACTGGCAACTCAGCCGACATCATCTATTCTAAGGCGTTCGAAAGAATAGGGATCGATAGGACACCCATCCGACCTGTGAAGACCCCTTACACAGCTTTGCCAGAGATAAAGTGATCTCTAAAGGAGCCATCTCCCTCCCGGTGACAGCAGGGGAGGGGCATCATCAGGTTACACTTTTGGTAGACTTCCTCATCGTGAACGTGTCATCAGTGCACAATGTCATACTGGGCCAACCATCCTTTAACGCAATAAAGGTAGTCATGTCCACTTATCATCTCATGATGAAGTTCCTTATAGAGGGATGAGTTGGGTATCTCTGAGGAGACCAGTGCAAAGCCCGGAGGTGTTATTCCATTATGGTTAGAAAGGGTTCAGTGAAGCAGACCCTCACCGTGAATGTCCTCGATCCCAGAGCTGCTGCAGAAGACTCCTCCTTGGAGGACTTGGTGATCGTCTCACTCGAGGAAGCTGACCCCAATAAAACTGTTTAGCTTAGATTGTCGCTGAATTCTAAGCAACGGTCTCAGATGATCACTTTCTTGCAGCAGCATAAGGACGTCTTCGCATGGTCACACGTAGACATGTCAGGCATCTCTCCTGATGTTATAGTCGACAGGCTGAACGTAGACCCAGATCATAGGCTGCTAAAGTAGAAGAGAAGAGCATTCAACTCTGAGAGGTATTTGCTATAACAGATAAAGTGTCGAAGCTCCTCAGTGTCAAATTCATCGAAGAGGTGCTCTACTAAGATTGGATCACAAACGTGGTCCTCGTCAAGAAAGCAAACCGGAAGTAGCAAGTCTGTGTAGACTACTCAGGCCTGAATAAGGCCTACTCGAAGGACAGCATCCCCTTGCCTCTGATCGACTAGTTAATGGACAACACGGCCGGATATGAGTGCCTCTCTTTCCTAGATGCCTACTCCAGATATAATCAGATAGCAATGCACCCCCAGATAGGTAGAAGACAACCTTCAACATAGACAAAGGTCTCTATTGTTACCGGGTCATGCCTTTTAGCCTAAAGAATGCTGGGGCGACATATCAGAGATTGGTGAACCAGATGTTCATCAAGCAGATTGGTCGGACCATGGAGGTCTATGTTGATGACATGCTCGTGAAGAGCGTAAAAGTGACCGACCACATTGCGGACCTCGGAGAGACCTTCTCGATTCTTCGAAAGTACCGCATAAAGCTGAACCCTTCTAAGTGTGCCTTTGGAGTCGGCTCTGGCAAATTCTTCAGGTTTCAGGTCAGCCGGAGAAGCATCGAAGCAAATCCAGACAAGATCTAGGCATTGCTCGACATGAACTTGCCTCAAACGATGAAAGAAATTCAATGCCTCACCGGGCGAGTAGCAGCACTCAAACGATTCATATCCCGAGCCACTAACAAATGCCTCATCTTCTTCTAATAGTTGAAAGGTCATAAGAAGGTCGAGTGGACCCCGAAGTGTGAACAAGCATTAAGAGTATGGAGAAATAACAGTATCTGGGTTTGCCATCCCCGTTATCTAAGCCTGAAGAGGGTGAGCCCCTGTTCCTGTATTTGGAGGTTTCAGCCTCGACCGTCAGCTCTGTGCTTATCAGAGAGGTGGGGGCCAGACAACATTCCATTTACTATGTGAGCAAGGCGATGGTACCCGCCGAGACCAGATATCCGAGTATGAAGAAATTAGCACTCATCCTAGTTGTCTCAGCTTCGAGGCTGTGTCCGTACATTCAGGCACATTCTATCATTATCCTGACTGACTCCCCCATCAGACAAGTCCTTTAGAAGCCTGAGGTGTCGGGTCGGCTTACTAAGTAGGTAATAGAACTCGAGGAGTTCAACATCTTGTATCAGCCGAGAACTACAATCAAGGGCCAGGCAGTGACCGATTTCATATAGTAGAGTTCACTTGTCTAATTGCAGAAGTGATAGACACGGGCATAGAGGCAGTCCCCACGACCCCGCTAGCTCTCCCACTTCTCTAGGATGCAGAGTCAGATAGAGACAATAGATGAACTCTTTATGTGGATGGGTCGTCCAATTCTAAGCGCGTCGGGGTAGGGATTGTCCTGGTTGCGCCCGACTCAACCACCATCTAGTACGCTATCAGACTTAGCTTCAAGGCCTTCAACAATTAGGTAGAGTATGAGGCCCTGCTGACTGGACTCAGACTGGCAGCCAGTCTGGGAGTTAACCTTCTCGAGGTACGATACGATTCTCAACTCGTTGTGAACCACATCTCCACCGAGTACGAGGCCGAGGAAGCAAGGATGGTAGCTTATCTGGCCAAGGCCAGGAAGCTAATAGAGAAGTTCAGAAGCTACATCGTCAATCAAATTCTGAGGATAGAGAACTCTTGGGCCGACGCCCTCACAAAGATAGCCTTGAATAAGGAGGGAAAGATTCCTAGGATCGTCCCTGTAGAATTTCTGGATAGCCTAAGTATTGACCGAGTCGATCACGAAATGGTCAATCTGGTAAAGACCACTCCGAGTTGGATGGACCTGATCTACAAGTACCTCACATCTGGTGAAGTCCTCCAAGATAGGCTGGAGGCCCGATGCCTAAAAATAAGGGCTACACGATACATAGTCCTGGATGGAACTTTATACAAGAAAGGGCACGCATAGCCCTATCTCAGATGTCTCCGGCCTGATAAAGCGGATTACATAATCCAAGAGATCCACGAGAGAATCTACGGAAATCACTCCTATGGCTGGGCCTTGGCTCTGAAGATACTCCGTCAGGGGTACTTTTGTCCGACCATTCGAGAGGACTGCAAGAGGTATGTCCAGAGGTGTGACAAATGCCACAGGTTCGCTGCTATGCCGAGGTAGCCTGCGGAAGACATGACCCCTATGAGTGGGCCATAGCCGTTCACTCAGTGGGGGATCGACATCATTGGACCTCTACCCTAAGAGAAGAGAAAGGTCAAATTCGCTATAATAGCAGTCGACTAGTTCACTAAGTTGGCCGAGGCAGAACCAGTGGCAAAGATTATAGAGCAGAAGGTGATCGGTTTCATTTGGAAAAATATTATCTATCGGTTCAGAATCCCACATACCATTGTCTCTGACAACTGGAAATAGCTTGACAACGACAGATTCAGAGGCACATGTAGGAGGCTCGGCATCTCAAATGCGTACTCTTCACCCCGTCACCCACAGTTTAATGGACAAGTGGAAACCGTGAACAAGGTTATCAAGCACCACCTCAAGACAAAGTTAGAAAGAGCCAAAGGGAGCTATACAGAGGAGCTCCCATTTGTCATATGGGCCTACAGGACTACAGCCCAGTCGTCTACTAGGAAAACCTCATTTGCACTATCTTACTACTTGGAGGCAATTGTCCCAGTTGTGATCAGCCTCCCCACAGCTCGGGTCAGAAACTACCAGGAGGATTAGAATGCTGAGCAGATTGTGGCAAGCCTTGACCTACTCGTAGAAAATAGAGAAGTCGCTAGACTCTGAGTCACAGCTCGACATCAGTAAGTAGCACGATTCTACAAGTCCAGGGTCAAGACGAGGCGGTTTCAGCCAGGTGACCTGGTCCTCCGCTGGTCTTCCAAAGTACTACGGAGTTTAGAGCAGGGACGCTTGGACCAAACTGGGAAGGGCTCTATCGCATAGTCAGATTATCAAGGTTGAGCTCTTATCACCTAAAAGTTCTTGAAGGGCGCCCACTCCATCCCTGGATGCCGAGCACTTGAAGATCTACTATCCATGAAGAAAAGCTACTAGCAATTTAAGACCCTCAATAAATGTACAACTCTGATCTACTAGCCTTTTAAGGCTCTTAATAAAAGCATTATTCCTTCTACATGGTCTGTCAGTTTAGTTTATCTACTGCAAAGAGTCATCTCTTATAAGTAGAAGTGAATTCTGTGAATTGATGCCTTAAAGAAGGGGTCCGCTCGTTAACTTGTAAAAATCTATAGAACAGTTACAGGTCATCTCTCATGTGCGGAGATGAAGCCCTTAGGTGAACCGGTCCCTTAAAGAAGAGGTTGGCTCATCCTATAACAAAAGTTCACAAAACAACCAACGGTCGCCTGCCATTCGAGGAGAAGAAGGTTTGACCTCTCAAGGGGTCGGTTCATCTAAGATCTTAGCATCTACAAATCATCATTTAGCAATCAACGCATAAAATTATGCCCTCGACTGAGGATTAAATGGTTAAAAATCATCATCCAAAAAATTATCATCCATAAACATCCCATGTAAAAAAAAAGGTATCTTATTCCCTCCGAATAGAGGGGCCAGCCGCCAAGCTAGGAGGCTGAGCAACAGGGACCTTCTCGGTAACAATTGGGGCATTCTCGGGCTCCTTGGTTAGAGCTGGTTCAGCATCCTCAGCCTCGTCCGTGCCAACAACATCAAGGTTGATGTCGGGGTGGAGCTCTTGGACTTCAGCAAGGCAAGCGTCGAATCCAGTGTTGTAACCATAAAGGTATAACTTATCCAATTCTCTAGCCCTCTCCAACGACTCCTTGTACTCCTCCATGGCCACAACAGCCTATGAGGCTGCTAGAGCCTACAGCTCCCCTCGCTGCTTCTCCAACTCCGTAGTAGCCCAGGCCTCGAGAACAACCCTCTGTTGGATTAACCCCTCGACAGCTTCGCACTTTGCGTTCTTGAGGTCATCCAAGAGTTGTGCGTTGTTTGCCTCTGCATGTTCGATGGAAGCTTCCATGCACTCAACGACACCTTGCAGATGCATGATCTTAGGCTCGGTTACATCCAAGCGAGCTTGCAGTTAGTTGACCTAGCCCTGGAGCATTAGCTCCGTCGCCCGGTCATCGTCCGCAACCCTCTTCAATTCCTCCAGCTCAGCAACTAAAGCTTTCAAAAGCTTCTTAAGCTTGGCCTTCTCCGCTTCAAGCTTGTCCTTCTCTGCCTCAAGCTGATCCATCTCCTTCAGCCTTTCCTTAACCGCAATGAGCATAGGCAGTAACTGGTAGCAGACTGTGGTGTAATCGTTCATGAACGAGGTATAGTTGCGGGAAAGAGTTCTGACGATGATTGACTCCGGCACATGCTTGGCTACCCACTCGGTCAGCAATGCCATGTGGTAGCTAAGGGGAAAATTTTCTGGACGGATGGGGTCGGTTGTTCGCCCGACCGAGCCAAAGCCTCAGGCATTACGGTATACCCGACCAAGGCATCGATTTTTCCAGCCAGGAAGTCAACCTCGGCAATAGTGAGACGGGCAGCAGAGCGAGTATGAGTCTCAGAAGCCTCCCCATGACGAGGGTAATCGACGTCAGGAGTCTCCTCGACGACTTCTCCCCCTATCTCAGGAGGGCAAGAAGGGATTGGGGGTGGAGCCCTAGAGGGTTGCCCCTTAGGAGTTAGAGTCAAGATGATGATGAGCTCGGCTCAGACGAGGGCCTTGGGGGCTGGCGCTTCGGCGGAAGGGATCGGGGCTGGGACAGGCACGAGTTCAGCTGGGGCAGGCTCGGCACAAGAAGTCTTTCTCTTCTTTGCCGTCACCTTTGTCCTCGGCTCAGTTGAGAGGACCACGCTCATTGGTGGGCGTAGTATGACCGGCCTCCTCCTCTTTGAGTAGCTTGTCTCCATTCCTACCCGAAAAGAAAAAGAAATCAGTATAAGTAAAATCTACAGAAGAACGGACAGTCACGACCCTTACCCTGCTTACCTAAAGCAAAGGGAGTAGATAGAAGTCTGTAAAAACTAGATGACACTAGGTTCTCCCCACGGACAAGTTCAAACCAAATGTACCGGTCTTCGGTGAGCACTCTAGCTTTAGCTATTTAAGCCTGCTAGAGAGGAGTAAGATCAGGAGACCTCTTCAATTGGACTACAAGCAAAGGCAGAGTATAAGTTAAAACACAAAAAAGAGAGTCAGACATACAGAATGCAATACCAAATGAAAAGTGCCCAACCTAGGTTGGCGAACTTGATGGGCACCTGGACCAGCAATCTGCTGAGCTCAAAGGCAAGTGCCTCCCATTCCCCAAGGCCCAGAACCACTTCCCTTTCCAATCTTTGTTGAAAGTGGGAAGCTGGGTTATCAGACCCAGGGTACATGGGGGTTTGGCCGAGAAGTAATACTAGGACGTCTCGGACCTGCATACTTGGCCATGTACAAATACAAAAACTCATCAGGTGTCAGCTCCTGATGTAAGGCTTGTATTCTAGTCCGTACTGTTAAGTAGGCTTCCGCGGTCCTCTTAGTTGAATTCCTGTGACCTGCAATCTGTTATCGGCATTTGCGCGCAATCTTATGCCGAGTCCTACATATCGAAGTCTACTCGACTCGAGACTTTTATCCTTGCGACCGTGCCGTTGCCGTGGTTCCGATGCCGCCTATCGCACGCCAAGGCGATACACGGGCCAGAAGATGTGGGCCCGCGTTTATTTTGAAGAAACACTGTGTGTTGCAAATTTCGAGAGAATTTCTACAACATGTCCCATCAATCAATCAATCAAGTGCACACCCTATCTCAAGTACATCACCCATACCCCATGTCACCTCACCCCCTCACAAGTCAACTCTCTCTCTCCCCACCCATACCTCCTTTACACAAATTTCAACCCAACCCATTCCTTCCCATCCCCATTACTTACAACACGCACTCCATTCACCTCTTTTCATCCATCACTCCTCTCTCTCTCTCTCTCTCATTTCAAACTCCATCTCCCAAACAACCAAGGGAGAGTGGACGTCCATGGCTTCCAAGGAGATGAGAGCCTAATGTGGCCCACCTTCCTACCTCACATCTCCACCCTCCAAGCCCCATCTCAACCATTGGATCACATTCTTTGGAGCTATAGAATGCGTTGATGGAAGAAGGAAGAAGGATTCTGAGGTAGGTGATCGACCGTTGAATCTTGTTCTAGGGCCCACTTGTTATGGGACCCACTTGATGTATGCATTGTATAAGGGAGGGCCCAATAGTGGCGGGGTCCCTCCCCTTCACGTTCTCTATCTCTCTCCATCTCTCTATCTCTCTTGTATGATGTAGAGGTGTGTGGCCCACCATGAAGTATGTATCATATCCATGTCGTCCATGTGTCAGACCCACCTTGCTGGACTGTTTAGCCGACGGGATTGCTACCCATCCATTTGAACAAACCTGAATGAAGGAAAAACACAAATATCAGTTTGATCCGAAGTTGAGGTGAGCCACATATGTGAACCCACCTGGACTAGGTGATGATCTACACCTTCTAGATCCCTGGACGGTATAATGCTGTGATGTATGGGTTGAAATCCATACGTCCAGACGTCCAGCGTCTGGACGCTGGATCTGGGCTCTCTTTTAAAAAATAATAATAAAATAAATAAATAAATATAATGTAATATTAATATATATACAATATCTTGGTGGGCCACATCCACGGGGGACCCACTAGGTGTATATGTTTATATATATTATATTCCATGTGGGCCATAGCATGTGGGTGGGATCACACCCTAATGTATGTTTTTTTAATCTAAACTGTCCACCATTTGAAGCCGCGGGCCCACCTCACACGTGTGACACGTGTGGGGTTGGGACCCACCTTGATGCATGTATTCGAAGATCGGTGCAGTGGGCTCCAACGTGATGTCTGTGTTTTATTTACACCGTCCATCCATTTATGTGGGGCCACCATAATGTATGGGTTTTGCCACCGTTGATAGATGTGGTTCATCCAAACTGTCCATCCATTTGGTGAGCCAGTCATAAGGTTTGGGAAGCAAAATAAGACAGATCTGGTATCAAGTGGACCACACTGCAGAAACAGTGGGATTGAATGTCCACCATTGAGACCCCTTTTTTTGGGAGTGCAGAAGTTATGGATCAATGTGAAATTTGTTTCTCCACTTAATTCTGGTCTTTGTGACCTTATGAACAGACTAGATGAAAAATAAACGTTATGGTGGGCCTAGCAGAGTTTTGACGGTGGAAATCATTATCACCACTGTTGTTTGCGGTATGGTCCAGATGATCTTTTGATATGATTCATTTGTTTGGATAATGCTCTCTATAGATGGAAGAATGGTGCAGTTGTTGTGGCCCATTTGATACGGCCCGTTGGATGTATTTGGGGCCCATTTGATGAGGCCCAATGTGACATATTTGGGGCCCATTTGGAAGGGCCCGATGTGATATATATGAGGCCCAATATGATGTATTTGTGGCTCATTCGTTAAGGCCCAATATGATGTATTCGGGACCCATGGGTTGAGGCTTATTGTGATATATTTAAGGCCCATGGGTTGTGGCCCATTGTGATGTATTCGGGGCCCATGGTACGTGGCCCATCTGATGTATATAGGCCCATGTGATGCGGCCCATGTGATGTGTATTATGCCCATGTGACGTGGCTCATTGTGATGTATGAGACCCTTGTGTAAGGCCCATTATGATTATATGAGGCCTATTGAGATTGTATGCAGCCCATTGTATTGTGTATGAGGCCTTTGTGTAAGGTCATGGGCCCACTATATGTTCGGCCCTTTGTGGACCACTTCTTGGGAGTAATGTTGGTTAAATGTCCACATTGATGGGCAATGATGGTTAGAGGTCCACATTGTGACCTTCCTTTAAGCCTGGTTAGGCTCATTCTCATCATTCTCTAGTGGGTTACCCCAAACGATTGGGCCTCATTGATATTTCTTGGTCCATCATCGGCTGTCCATCCATGGATCCCGCCTTGCGTCAAGATCGATTACCAATTTCGATTGTAGAGGTCGATTCTGATTATCGAGGTCGATTCCAATTGTCGAGGTCAATTGTTAAGGCTGATTCCGATTCTGATTGTCGAGGCCGATTGTTGAAGCTGATTCCAATCTGATTGTTGAGGCCGATTTTAATTTCAATTATCGAGGCCGATTCCGATTGTTAATACCAATTCCAATTGTCGAGGCCGATTTCGATTATTGATACCGATTCCGATTGTCAAGGCCAACTATCGAGGCCAATTCCGATTGTTGAGGCTGATTACAATTTCGATTGTCGAGCTGATTCTGATTGTCAAGGCTAATTGTTGAGGCCGATTTCGATTTTGATTGTCGAGGCTGATTCCGATTGTCGAGGCCGATTATCGAGGCTGATTTCGATTGTCGAGGTCAATTCTGATTCCGATTGTTAACGCCGATTTCGATTGTCGAGGCCGATCCCGATTCCGATTGTCGAGGTCGATTCTGATTTCAATTGTCAAGGCTGATTATCGAGGCCGATTCTGATTTTGATTGTCGAGGTCGATTGTTGAGGCCGATTTCGGTTTTGATTGTCGAGGCTGATTGCCAAGGCCGATTATCGAGGCCCAATTGATGCACATGCGGCTCGTATTTGAGGCCCATTGTGATGTGCATTCGGCTCGTGTTTGAGGCCCAATGTGATGTATATGCAGCCCGTATTTGAGGCCCGTTGTGATATATATTCAGCCCATGTTTAAGTCTCAATGCGATGTATATGAGGCCTATGTGAGGAGGCCCATTGTGATGCATTTGAGGGCCAAGCGATGGAGCCCATTATGATGTATGTTAGGCCCATGTGAAAGGCCCATCATGATTGTATTAAGCTCTTGGGTAAGGCTCGTGGTGTTGTATATTTGGCCCTTGTGTGAGGTCATGAGTCTACTATATGTTAGGCTCTATGTGGGCCATTCCTTGAGGGCAATGTTAGTTAAATTTCACATTATTGAGGTCTATTATTGATGCTGGTTATTGATACCGATTATGAGTATGTGACAGCATAACATCATGATACATGTCCATACGCATCATCTACATTTTTGTAATGAGATGTGGTTGACCATTGCATATGTCATTGGGCAGGTTGTTATGAGACTCCCTGATAGGTGGAGGTTATCTCACATGAGCGCATGGTATGTACATGATTGATGCATGATTGGATTGTATGACTCATGCATCTTGCATTATGTGTTGTGATTACTGTACTCCCTAGCGACATCAGGGTCATAACCTCCACAGGCATATCGTGGATGGCCAGATGAGACACCAGAAATATGTTATTAGCATCAAGCTGCCATAGATTGTCATGAGTGAAAATTTTTAAACCCTCTTGGTACCAAAGGATGCCCCAATGTCAAGACCGAGTGGATATATATGAGTGCATGAGGGCCGTATACCAGTAGGCCGCGTCTCCTACTGTATCGTGGTCGGTTGGGAGGAGGTGTGGCCTTACTCACCTGAGGGAGTAGGCAATGCTAGGTTGAATCTGACCAGCTCGTAAATGGGTCTGTTATCGATGAGCTGGGCCGATATTGGTAGGCGGATAGTGAAGTCTCTTTCACTTACCCAGTTGTGCGCTTGATGGGGTGACAAGTTAGTTTAGAGTGTACTAGACCCCGATGATAATCCCAAAGATGTACAGTATTGATTTGTGGAGTAAGAGTTGTATACTCAGTGTTATATTCATTCATTCATTCACTATTCACTCGGGCTGGTGGTGTGCAACTAATTGGTATGTGTATTTTCGCAATGGTCAGGATCTCGGTTGGCTCGCGCAACTAACCTGAGATCAGGAGCTTACCACATTGAGTCTATTTATCCAAATTTAGGTATAAGACTGGTTTGGGTAAAAGTCTTTTGTGATAGGCCTCATAGCCTGCGATACCACGTACTATCATCCTGACTTCACACTGCAGCTTAGTCATTTCATTCACACCACATATTACATTTTGCATTACATCCTCGGCATATGACATTTTGGGTTGTTATGTTTCTGCATTTATATGACCTAGATGAGGCTGATGGTATTCGTAGCTCTTCCGAATTACATATCGTATTGCATCCTCGATATCTGATATCTGGTTCATTATGTTTTCGCATTACATAACCGATTTATATTACTTTTTCAGTATATGACATTGGTTTGCTATGTCTTTTCATCACATATCCTGGATAAGGTTGATGATATTTTCATAGACTTACCAGTATTTCCGTTTACTCTAATATTACATTTTGAGCACGCATATACTGTTCACACGCTTACACCACCGTCTAAGCTTTCTATAAGCTTATGCATGATAGATGCATACAGGTGATGTTAGGTTGTAGCAACGTAGAGCTTGGAGCATGTAGCTGACTTTTGGAGCTTTGATTTTGGCATATGCATTTCCCTTTTAGCATTGTATTTAAATGTTTATATTAGTGGATATGTGATGATGATGTTGCCTTTGTGATTTGGGTAAACTTGTAGTTATGCTTCTTACGAGATAAATGTACGTTGAAAAATCTTCCTTGTAGGATCCCAGGATCGGAACCTAGCGTATGGATGCAGGGAGCTGAGAATGGGGTACTACGGAGGCTGTCGGCATCAAATTCAGCGATTGAGAATTTTGTGAGGCCAGTTTCCAAGTTTAAGGCGTGATACCTAATTTTTCACCCGGTGCTAGATGATGAAAGCGTAGACTAGGATCCACTAGGCGTTCAGGGTCAGCTGGGCCTGGGCCACTCTCAGCTATGCGCTAGCTTCACGCACAAATGGATGGATGGGAAGTTGAAGCTCATACTGAAGGGTGCTGTGAATATGACAATCTCCCCCTCAGTAGGAACACCCGTTAATTTGATCCGTAAGAGAATTTGGGATATACACCGAGTCCGAGATCTGGTAACCGGCGTGAATCTGGGCCATCTGAGACTTGACCAGAATCGAGCCCCTGGGAACCACTGCCTTTGTTCTACCCCCTGATGGGCCGGCCTTAGACTGTCCCACGAGGTCTCTAAGCGCCCTCTTCGGTCTCTTGCCTCGGCTCTCGGCCCTTAGACCCGCAATCCTCTTGGTCGAAGGGTTTAGCAGTATAGCCTTGAAGGGGCATTTAGAGTCCCCGGGCCTTGAGTCGGTGGTCTCTGGCTCAGAGTCGACCCCCGCTCCTCGGATCTCCTCAACTTCATCAGAATTACTTGACATATGAAAGAATTAAGTAAAAACGGTGGAAGACTCACTACGCTGAAGGCGATTCGCTTCGGCAGGAACTCTGTACTCCGGCGGCTCCTTCCGGGCAAAATCTCTTTTTCGACTGACGGAAACCCTTTATCCAACGAGAAAAACCCTTTTCCAGCATGAGGCGATTCGAGAAGGAGCAAAAGGAATGGAAAGCAAGAACAAAAGAGAATGAGAATGTGAATGAGAGCGATAACCCCCCCCCCCCCCCCCCCCAAAATCGCTTAACGTCATCATTGCAGACAGTTGTCTTCGAAGCTAAGGTGACTCGGCACTGAACTCGGGGGACACATGGAAGGAGGCGATACGCTCGAGTCCACATTCCCAGGTTCGAGCCCCATCAGCATTAAATGTCATTTATGGTGCAGGCGGCCTTTTGCCTTTCTATGAACACGTGGCATCGTTTCCTCTGCCCCGTTGATTATGAATCGTAACTGTCACCACACGTCCCTCGCCTAGAGGTCATGAGTCGAAGGGTTGCGGCCGCCATACTGCATACATCCCCCGAAGCAAAATTTTCGTAATGATTGTGCTCTAATTATCCTGACCATCATCATGAATGGAGGCGTAGAAGCGTCGCCTCATTTCCCCAGGCATTTACTCTCTAGGTCCGAGGTCGGACCAAGAGAGTAGGGGGCTTCTGTTATGGGGAAATCCGACCTGGACGAGTTAAGTTGATTAGTGGGTAAACCCTTAAGGAGGTTTGGCTGAACCGAGCTCTCCCTTGATGAGTCATGATCCCTAGCTGGAATCCTAATCTGAAGACTCGCGCCTGTGAGTCAGCCAAGTAGAACTTACCTCCAACCCTGAGGCTGAGGACTAAGGCCTAGGACAGGCACATTCGATAAACTCTAATCCCAATACCTCGACTACTAGTGCTCAGCTGCAGACTTGGACAAGATGAGTCCAAGCTCGGATGAGGACTGTCCGACCATGAGTTCGGTGTACCGAGCTGGGAAAT
Organism: Magnolia sinica; assembly: GCF_029962835.1. Classification (NCBI taxonomy): domain Eukaryota; kingdom Viridiplantae; phylum Streptophyta; class Magnoliopsida; order Magnoliales; family Magnoliaceae; genus Magnolia; species Magnolia sinica. The sequence continues at coordinate 4,947,916 of NC_080582.1, read as the reverse complement.
CAGCCCAAGTATGGATGTGGGCCAAAGATCACGCCCAGTAATACGCTCCATTAAGACACAATGCGATACGCGATCCAAAGATTGTGAAGGATATCTCCACGATTGCAACATCCGCTTGATTGAGTAAATCTTAACGCGATTGATGGATACGATCCAGCGTTATTGTGAAATATGTTAGATCCTGCATGGAGCAATTACGAAGGGTCTATTTAAAAACTTTTCAACGTAGTTGATCTTCAGGCAAACTTGATTAGGAGAGGTATTACACACACTTCCACATATAAAGGAGAAAATTTCTTTTTCATTTCCAATGTGGGATTAAATAAAAACTGCATTTTTTCTTTTGAAATTTTTAACCACTGTTTTGACGGCAAAACAAAAATTTTGAATATTTGAATTTTTTTTTCAAAAACCAAATTTCAACCAACGCCCCACAAGTCACCATGCCAGCAGTGGGGGTGGTGCAGGCAACACCACCTAATCTGCGTAAGAAGAAAGGGTGCAGAGATTTTTCCCGAAGGGAGAGGAAAAAAACAAAAAAGAAGACGAGGGAAGTAAAGGATGCAATTGACATGAAAAGAAGAGAAGGTCACAAACAAGCAGCGCATCTACACATTTTACGGTTTTGTGAGCTACTTGACTTTTAGGTCGGTTCTTTTTTAGGCTAGGGTCATCACGTGACATTGCAACGATGGAATTTTCTCGGTTATAATGTGGGCCATGTACACTTTATTAGACAGTCTGCTTATCCAGGACACCGATCGACATAGAGGGATCCGAGTGGGCTACTCCACACACCAACCATCTATTGGCGTGGCGAAAATCCAAACTTTTCTTTAATAACTAGATTTTCCAATTTCCAAATAACATTAGTTATCTCTATTAAAAATCTCATTTAGTCGCCCATAAAATCTCAACGGTCAGGATGGAAGTAGATTGTATCCTGCGTTGACCAGACTGAAATTGGTCTAGCAGTAGTTTTGTGGGCCCGCTGTCATGTACGGATAAAATCCGCACTATTCATCTAGTTTCCTAGATCATTTTAGTGTACGAGTCCAAAAATGAGGCAGATCCAATAGTCACGTGAACCACACCACATAAACAACAATGATAATGAGCTTTTAACGGTGTGCGCTCACTCCGCACATTGTAGTCCACATAAGCCTTGGATCTGCCTGGTATTTGCTGGCCTGGTTAAACCCATACATGTCATGGTGGGCCCCACGGAGCCCCTGCCTAGACTGATTCGAGCAAAAATGTCATTTTATATGAGTGTAAAATCTGAACCGTTCATGTGATGTGCAGTTGGGAGATCTTTTTCAGAACTTATCTCCTGTAATATGAATGTGAAATCTGAACCGTTCATGTGATGCAGCACCCCTTGAAACCCTCTGGGCCTAACTTTTACCCTGACCCAAAACTTTAGTGAGCCATGAAAAAGGAAATAGTTTTCTTCCATGATTTATCTCTCTTTTGCTATTACCCACCGAAGTTTTTGACAAGGTTAAAAGTTGGCCCAGGCATTTTCATGGGATGTCGCATCACATACAATGTTTATATTTTGGCTCCTATCATATATATGAGATGAGTTCTGAAAAAGTTGTCCCGAGCTCCGGTGAGAACTGGTGTAGGTGTCCAATTAGAGCCGTTATAAGCACAGTCACAACGTTATTCTCACCAAAAAAGGGATAACAATGGACGATTTCTTTATCAATTTAAAATTTAAAATTATTTACCAATTTATAATAAATATTTTTAAAACAGGAATCTTTTATACCCACCCACGGAAAGAACCCAAAACAAACGATCGAGTCTACTGGCTACTGAACCAGCACGTGCAACGCATATGAAGGGGAGGAAGTGGTTTGCACGTATGTATGTCGTACGTATGACATGTGTGTCCGTGTGTATGTATAATTAATTCTCTATGCACCTAACACGCTTGAGATAAAAAGTCCAAATGAGCTACACTAAAGAGGAAAAAAAAAACATTTGTTCTTAAAACCTCTAACTTTCATGTCTTCCCTTTATCTTTCTAAGGCCCGGTTGATTTCATGTCTTCCCTTTATCTTTCTAAGCCACACCTGATTATCTAGTTGGATGAAAGATACACACTATGGTGACCCCATACACAAACGTATGGTTGGTATTCCATTTCCATGGTTCCGCATGCGTATGTCACAGGTAAGGCTCATGTGGGACTGACTTTCATTCTCAAGGCCTAACCACGAGGTTGCTTGTACTACTTGGAAAGCTCCGTGGGTCCCACCATGCATGATGTATCTGTTTTATCCACGCAACGTCCATTCATTGTATCAGCTCATTTTAAGAAATGAGTTAAAAACGAGGTAAATCTAAATCTTAGGTGGACCACACTACAAGAAAGAATGCGATTGAATGCTTTTTTTTTTTTTTGGAATCAGCATTTTATATCATAAGGAAGAAAATTTACAGGATATGGACATTCGGGCACCCTAGAGACGAAATAGATGATGGGGGCACCTATCGTGGAAGCGGCCAGAAGCGGCTAACAAAGCCGCCAAGCGGCACAGCAAGAAAGGAAAAAAACGAAAGCTAAGATATGAATGTCGACTTTATCAAGAATGAGCAAGCCGCGAACCTGGATAAGGAGGTCCTTCATCTTATTAACGAAAGTGGCTGATTGGACTCTACTTTCTTCTTGGGTCATACCATCCGCTGAGCCATTTCCTTCTCTTTTAATAAGCCTGAAAATGAAGGAACCTCTTTACACCATCCTTGAGATCCTATAGACCCAAGGTTTCCAATGCCAAGAGGAGTGAGATTTTCCTGTAAGGAGATCAATCACAAGCTTTGAATCTGATTCTATTTCAACCTTATTCAGCTCCATGTCCAAACATTTTGCGATCCCATCATGAACCACTCGGAGTTCAGCTCTGTTGTTAGAGCCCACACTATAACCAATAGAGAAAGCGAAAATGAGGTCACCATTACCCTTCCTACAAATGCCTCCTCCTCTGAATAATCCTGGACTCCCTCTCACAAAGCCGTCTACATTCAATTTGACCCAATCCTTGGGCAGTTTAACCCACTTGATAACTTCATTTTGATAACTGAGAAGGGGCTGAACCGAGATCCCCAGGGCTTCCCAGGTTAGCAACCATTGGGAACAACTCACGGTCTTGTTACCAATCAGGTTGGAAATACAATTTCTGATGCAAGCAATAGAGATCGAGGTCTTCATAGGTTTGTTATCAAATCTCACTTCATTTCTAGCTTTCCAAATTTCCAAAAGGATTAAGATCAGGAGGAGCTTGCGGATACAAGATGGAGCGCAACCAGGGGCCGAGGCGTAATGCTATTGGAGAATCTTGCTTTCCATGGAGAGATGTTGTTGGAAAGGGATCCCCGACATGGAGCTGAAGTATCTCCAGATCGAGGCTGAATGCTAGCATTGGAGAAACAGATGCATCAAGGATTCGGTCTCAGGCCTACAAGAATTCCCAACATCACAACAGTTGCTTCTTAAAACAATGTAGATCCCTTTGGCCTAAATCCTCGTGTCCACTAGTACCACGCCCTATAAGAGCCTTTAGGCAAAGAGAGAAATCTTGGGAGGTAACTCCTTTTGCCAAATCCACTTTGGCCAACTCAAGGGAGGCATCCTCGGTCTACTCATGGACCACGTTGATTTGGTAGAGAATACTCCAGAGCAATCATGAGGCCAGAAAGTAGTTGGATTTTTGTCCGTTGTGGAGAAACCTTTTTGAAATATAGAGTTGATGACTTCCTAGGGTAAGAAGGAGAAAGCAGAGGATGGAGATAGGGGACCTGTAGGCCCTAGAAAGTCATTGATCATGAGCGATTGCAGGGCCTCCGGGATTGGCCTAACTACAAGTCTGAGAAGTCGTTGATCTTGAGAGATTGCAGGGCCTCCGGGATTGGCTGGTGTAGATACGCTGTCATGTGATGACGAGCACTCCAAGTTGTAAGAACCGTTCAAAGGGGATCAAAGTTACATGGGCCCCACAATGATATATTTATTATATCTACACCGTTCATCCATTTTTTGATATCATTTTCGATCATCAGATAAAAAATGAATCATATCCAAATCTGAAATGGACCACACCAAAAATATCAGCGAGGACAATGATTTTCACCGTTAAAAAATTCGTAGGGCCCACTATCACGTTTATTTTCCATCCAATCTATTAATAATGTCAAAAATACATGGATGAAGCAGAAAAACAAATTTCATATTGATCCGAAACTTCTGTGACCCCTTAAAGGGTTTCAATGGTAGACTTTCAATCTCGCATTGCCTTTTGTTGTGTGGTCGAATTAATCTTTAGATCTGTCTTATTTTTCTGCTCAAGCCTTAAGACGACAGTTTGGATATAACACATACCTCGTGATGGGACCCACGGAACTTGCTGATGTCAATACACTAGCTATATAACTGGTTTGTGGTACACCAGCCAATCTGCTTTCCAATAGCTTGTTGTTGTTGGGTCACCAGCCAAACTGCGTCTAGTAGGAGGGATGTCACACAGTCGACATATTAGGCCCATGAGTCTTTTTTTTTTTTTTTTACATGCATGGAAATAGATCCACGTGAACATGTAAGTGTGCAATTGGACAACAATTTCAATGTCTGGTGCATGTAGGGCTGTACACGAGTCAAGCTAGCTCGAAAAGCTCGCTCAAGTCAGCTTGGATTGACTCAGCTTGAAAACTCGACTCGGGGTGAGTCAAGCTTGTTTTCTAAAGCTCGAGTTGAGTTCGAGCCGAGTTCAACCATGGTGTATTTCAACTTGACTCGAAGCTCGAGCTTGAGCTCAACTCAGCTCGAGTAATATATTTTAATATTATATATTATATATATTATATTAATATTAAATATATATAATATGTTTAACTTTATAAAAAAAAAAAAAATTGAGTCGGGTTGGCATTTGGGTCGGGGTGGGGGTTGGGTTGGGTCAAGTTGGGCATTGGGTTGAGTCGGATGCGGGTTTGGGTCAGGCTGGGCGCTGGGTTGGCATATGAACAAGCTCGACTTGACTCAAGGTAAGCTTGACTTGACTCGAGGTAAGCTTGACTCGACTTGAGATTGACTTGAAAGCTTTGGCAAACAAGCCAAGTTCAATGTTGAGCTCGAACTCGAGTATAGCATGGACGAGTCAAGCCGAGCTTAGCCCAGCTTGACTCGGCTCGGCTCGATGTACATCCTCATTTGGTGGAGCGCGATTTGGCTACCGACCCTGCCACTAGACCATTGGATGCTATGTACAGTGGTCGGCGCTCTATGGGCCCCACCATGATGTATATGTTTCATCTACGTTGTCTATTCATTTTTTCATAAAACCAAATCATTTAATATTACAATCCCAAAAAAGAGTTGGATTCAAATCTCAGGTGGACCACATCGTAGAAACAGTGTTGATTGAAAAGCCACCATTAAAAACTAATTGAGGCCACAGAAGTATTGGATCAAGCTGTTTTTTCCTTTCATCTAGGTCTCTGCGAACTAATCAACACATTACATGTCAAATAAACATTACATTGGGCCTAGGAGGTTTTTAACGGTGAACATTCAATCAATATTGGTCCGCCTGAGATTTAGATCTCCTCATTCTTAGTATAAAGCCCTAAAATGATCTGAAAAAATGTATGGACGGCATGGATAAAACACATACATGTAGGACCACAGTGGCAGCATCACTAGCCGAACTTCCCAATAAGACTGATTTATTAGTGTCTATACATAATTTTCTACGACGTCCACCTGATGAATAAATGGATCTGATTTTCCTATAAGATAATCCTCATGGTGGGGAAGACCTGTTAGACGGGGTGGATGTTTCACTCAAACCATAGGTTGGAAGTAATCCATTGGGCGGACAGTAACTTACTGTCCAACCGGTTGGACGTGAGTAGCTCTCTTTCAAAATTGTTGACTTGTATAATTGTTGACTTTGACTTGTACACGTCTGAACGCATAAGTGTGAGCATTTCTCTTTCCATGAAAGTCATACATTTGGGACGAGTAATCCAAAGAAGGTAGGAGGAAGAAAACTAGAAGGAGAGACTACAATGTCCCAAGATGCCTATATTAACATCTCTACCATGGCAACATTGTAGAAGGAAGATATGGCCAGGTTAGCCATAGATGCTTTGGGTGGTGGTGATCATGATGGTGTGTTTCAACTTCCCATGGGTTTGTTCTTGCTTTGCATGATGGTTGTGTCACTCTCCATCATATCCATGATTATCTTTGCATGTAGTGGCGGTGGTGACGACGAACATGGTGGAGATTATGAGGCTCGTGATGGTGGTGGTTGTGGCGGCTGTGGCGGTGGTTGTGGTGGAGAATGAGGGGGTTATGGTGGAGGTTGCAGCGGCAGCCACGGCAGTGATTGTGAAAATAGTGCATATCAGTTATTAGTTAGGTGAGACCATATCACATTTGTGATTGGGTCACATACAGAGAGTTTAATACTAACTTAGCATGCAGCCCTGTCTTTCCTGCCAAAATGTCACTCATGCACGACATCTGAGCCATCTAAACATTGAGCCCCACCATGAAGATTAAATGCTCAGAGCTCATATTCATTTACTCATTAAGTAGGGTCCCACTCGGACATGGAGTCTGACCATTGCCCTTTCCTTGATTTTAACAGTGTGCATAGTAATCTTAATGGTGGGGCCATTTCCAATAATAGCTTTGCGGGAAAGGTGGGTCGCATGCTAAGTTAGCATAAACTCGGTTGTAGATGATCAATTTCACAGCATCTAAGCTTTATGTTGTATGGAGAATGGGTTAATGCACTCTCTTCTCGTATTTCATTGTTGCATTTGAAATTTGAGCCAATAAGAAAACACCATTTTATCATCTTGCTATTAGATTAATGGACATTTCCTTGGACAATTAAAGATGAAATTCAATGGCCCTATTTTAACAAATAAGTGTCCATTAATTGAATGTTAGAATTGTTTAACTAATATGATTTTGAGACTGGGACGTAGTGACGGTGGGATAAACAACATAGATGATTTAATTTGTGTTAGTGCATGCTAGGCGTATGATATTTTTTTATTACTCATCATAGGAAGCCATAGATCCAAATAAAAGCCTCTCTAATACCAAACTGGCGCAGGGAAATATGTGTAGTGGTCGAGCATCGTCTTCTTCTAGGATAACTACTCCAAATCCATGGAGTTTCTATGGATTCCTCACTGAGATTTCTCGAATCCATGAGAAAAGAAACAATAAAATAGAAATAAATTCTAAAAAATTCGTAATTTAATTAATGATTGAAATAAATAAGTTTACAACCCTTTAAATAGAGATATTAAGCCATGAGAGAAGTTTCAGAATCAAACTACAACTAAAACTTGTAGAATTTGTGACTTACTATAAATAGTAAACTTACTATTTATAGACGGTCGTGATCTCTACTAATGTGCATGGTTTTTTGCCAAAAATAGTAAGTGTGAATCATGACATTTCCCTAATTATTCTAAGCATTTTTCATGTTGGACGCAACTCATAAAGCCCAACGGATGAAGAGTTATAACCAAATTAAAACTTACTATAAATAATAAAAATGAGAATTCAACCGTTGATCTGGCAGAATCTCGCAAATTTGTGGGTTGGATGGCTAAAGTAGCTCATCCTATCCCAAAATCATATATGATACGTCAAATAACTCATTCTGGTTTGTGAGACACGCCCGATTTAAGGTCCCGACAATCGGGACCACTTCCACTTGCGATCGGCCCTCTTCTGGTCCATGTTGGCATGAAATTATCCACGACACACTCTACATCAAAAGGTTTTGCACGGGTGCACTACCCCTGGTTCCTTAGAGAGTTCGCTACCCTTGAGTATCAAGGGTTTTCATAACAATTGTGGCACAAATTTCTTAAAATTTCATGGTCGATGCACTATATATCTTAAGTTTCATTATTGTGAATTGCATGGATTTTTAAAATATCATGGTCAATCCACTACCTTTGATTTTTATTGATGAGAATATTATGGGAGTTCCTAAAATATCTTGATCGATGCACTATGTTGAGATCTCCTGAATGTGAATATGATGCGGACTCCTAAAATGCCTTGGTCCATGCACTGATTTAGATGTCCTCTGGGATCATCTTAAAATAATTTGGTAGGTGCGTTGCCTTGGACATTTTCTTGATAGTATACATAGATAGGTGATTTATAAGTGATTATGTTGAGGTTTGATTATAAAAAAATGAGGATGATAATTATTAGTATTTAATTCATGTAAAATATTACTTGTTTTGCATCTCCGCCATTACAATTCATAATATTATTTATATTTACTTATTTCAATTTGAATTTATCAACTATATAAATCAAGAAGTTTCAAGAAGTTAGTAAGATATGATCTTAATGGGTTGTTCTGTCACCCTTTAATAATTTTATAGGTACTGAGTTACAATATTTTGGGCAAGTTGGACTCTACTAATAGTTATTTATTTGTTTAAATGTTAGGTTTATTTTGAATTTTAAATTTTCTTTATTTCATTAGGTATAGTTTGAATTTCAAATTCATTATAGAGAATTATCAAAAGAGTTGAGAATTGAATTACTTGAAAATATTTTATTGAAAATTAATTTTCCTCTAGTTTGGCTCTCATTATCCATTGGAATGAATGAAATTATGTGTATTGCAATAAATAACGATTACTTTTAACTCTTAGGCTTAATAACCTTACTTGGGTATCTAAATTTCGAGGTGTGACAACAAGAGAGAGACGCCACCAATAACAATATATACATGTTATATGATAACCTGACCAAAATACACCTCTGATATTAACCGAAACCAGGAGAATTGGTTAGTGCAACTCATGCGCACAAAGGAAGGGACGAAAAAACATGAGACAAAAACAGAGAAATGATGTGATTACAAGTGTAGATAGAAAGAGATGATTGCAAATGGTGAGTGGCCTATATGCAATTTTTAAAAACAGAGGGAAATGATGCGATTACACATAAAGATAGAAAGAGAAGGTTGCAAATGGTGGGTGGCCTATCTACACTTTTAACGGTTTTTTGGCTCACTTAGTTTTACATCTGTCTCTTATTTTGGCTTATGTCCTAACAAGAGACTGCGCAAAAAATAAATGTGCAGAGGTAGGAGCGATCTACTCTCACACCAAAAAGGAGTGGGAGGAGCAAGTAAAATCCAAGCCAACCACTAGCATGGCTAAAAATTCAGACCTTTTTGTTATAACCGGATTTTCAAATTTCCTTCAAATTTCCAAATATATAACTGATCTATATTAAAAATCTCATTTAATGTCCAGGAAATCTCAATGGTCATGACCGTAGTAAAACTAATTGGATGAGCAAAAGCACCTTTGACTTCGCAGCATTATATGCAGTAGATATTTAGATGATATGATGTCCAAGGAGAGATGTTGTAAGCACTGTAACAACATAATCCTCAAGAAAAATTAGCTAAATGGTATTATCTTGATAATAGTGGAAGAGTTCTTTTTAATTTTTTGCAATTTCATTGTGAAATTATTTCCGAATTACTGTAAAAATCATCTAAAAGTTTAATTAATTATGGATATGATATGTATTTAAAATTTAAAATTATTTATTAATTTATAGCAAATACTTTTTTTAGCGAGAAATTTCTGATAATATCCTTAAGAAAGAAGCCATAACAAGGCAAGAGCCTATTGGCTACTTAGAGGAACCGGCACGTGCAAGGCACATGGAGGCGAGGAAGTGGTTTGCCAGACCTGCTGTATGTCGTAGTTGTAACATGCGTGTGCAGTTGTATATTTAATTAATTGGGTATGACCTTTTTAATTAATATCCGGGAAGGCTCACGTGGCTAATTGAGGGGACTCGTTATTTCTAGCCATTGCAAGGGGACCGAAATCATATATAACACTTGTTTTAGTCAGTGCAAAATCTACCCAAGTGCTGTGGAGTCCACCATATTTTATATGTGAAATCTACTCTGTCCATCACGTAAGAACACGTATGTTCACCTTCCATCTAAAACCAAATTACCCTAAAAAAGTTCAGAAGAGCTACACCAATGGGAACAAACAAAATTCTGCCAAGAACCTCTAATTACTTCATGTGCATGGTGTGGCCTACCCGACCTCTTAAATGAGGTCTGTTTCTTGTCCTCCCTTCATTCTCCTGGGACACACCTAATTAACTGATTGGATAAAAGATACACAACACGGTGACCGCACACTCAAACCAAAGGTTGGGCTCCCATTCCTATTGTTCCCTGTGTTGTCTCACCTACTGACTTTTAATCCCAAAGCCTATCTCTGAGGAGCACACCTCATAAATGGAGCGAATGTCACACCATTGATATAATGGGCCACGAGCGTAAATATTTTAACAGGAGTAGAATTTTGGATTATATATATATATATATATATATATAGGAAATGGTTCTATGCTGTGGAGCTCTTGGGAACTTCCCATGAGGTCGAGCTGTGTAGGCCCCACCATGATGTGTATTGAACATCAACACCGTGCATTTGATGGGTCCCCTTTAAATGATGGGATATCCAAAAATCAACTGTATACGGAGCTCAGGTGAGCCATAACATCTAAATGTGAAGACATGCCTAAAACATATAAAAGTACTTGGTGCGGCCCACGTAAAATTTGGATGCATCTGAAACTTAGTCTGACCTCTCATCCAAGTGGGACACACATAATGGATGGGCTGGATTTATGAATCACACCGCGGTAGGCCCAATAAATGATCATGAATGTTTTAATAGGAGGGTAACCCTCTCAACTTTTGTACATGGTGTGGCCCACAAAATTCATCGATTGACTTGATTTTTAAACCCAAGGCCCAACATGGAATGGTGCATTTGACTAATGGAATAGATGTTCAACATGCATTATAGTGGGGCCTACATAGCTCGACCTTCCCATGAGGTCGAGTTGTGTGGGTCCCACCATGATGTATGTCAAACATCAACACTGTGCATTCGATGGGTCCCCTTTAAATTATGGGATATCCAAAAAATCAGCCTATATGGAACTCAGGTGGGACATACCATCCGAAATGATGTGAAGACATGCCTAAAACATATATATATATATATATAGATATATATATATATATATATATATATCTTCACACGAGTGCATGCATGTGTAAGTGTGAACGTGCAGTCAGACAAAAAGACCCAGCGAATAATTTTAAACGCCTCGTACGACCGACGTCCTCATGGTTACCACCACAAATAAGACTAATTAGCTATACATTATTTTCTAGGATGTTGTCCAACTGGGCAATAAATGGGACTGATTTTCACGAAAGGTCATCCTAACGGTGGGGCCAACCTACTGGACGGGGTGGATTTCACACGCAAACCATAGGTTGGAAGTAATCCGGGGGGGTGGACAGTAACTTATTGTCCAACCGGTTGGATGTGAGTAGCTCTTTCGCTGACTTATGTTGCGGCCTGTACGAACGTTGACTTGTACAATTGTTGACTTTTACAGTTGTTGACTTTGACTTGTTCAAGCCTGGAAGCAGATGCATGAGCATTTCTCTTTGAATGAAAGCGAAACGCTTGGGGCAAGTAATCCAAGGTAGGTAAAAGGAAAAAAACAGGAAGGAGAGACTACAATGTCCCAATATGCCTATATTAACGTCTCTTCCTCCATGGCAACATTGTAGAAAGTAGAGATGGCGAGGGTAATCATAGATTCTTTGGGTGGTGGTGACCATGATGTTTTGTTTCAAATTCCCGTGGGCTTGTTCTTCCTTTGCATGATGGTCGTGTCGCTCTCGATCATATCTATGATCATCTTTGCATGCAGTGATGGTGGTGACGATGAAGATAGCTCTAAGAAAAAGAAAGAACGTCCAAAAGATTATGGGAATTGGGATATCAGTGTTTGTTGCGGCTGCGACGGTGGTTGTGCTGATGGTGGTGGTGCTGACGGTGGTGGCGGTTGTGGTGGTGGTGGAGGGGGTTGTGGTGGAGTTGGTGGAGGCAGTTGAGGGGTTGTGTTAGAGATAGTGAAGTATTTCAATTATTACTCAAGGGAAACCATATTACATTTGGGAAGGGGTCACCTACAGAGCTTAATACTAACTTAGCATGCAGCCCTGTCTTTCCCGCCAATTTTTCACTCGTGTAGGACATCCGAACCATCTAAACATTGGGTCCCACCATGGATACCAAATGCTCGGAACTCATGTCCATCCACTCATAAGGAGGGTCAAAGGACGCTAGGTCAGACCGTCGCCATTCCGTTGATTTTAACAGAGAGGCGCATTTTCTAAAAGAATGATGAGTTGGCGGGAAAAGTGGGTTGCATGCTAAGTTAGCATACACTCGGTTGTAGATGAACAATTTCTTAGTATATTTATATCTAATCTTGGTGTTGTAAGGAGAATGGGTTAAAGCAATCTGTTCTTTTCTGTCGTTGGCATTTGAATTACAAGGTATTCTTGGTATTTCACTGCAATTTTTATTGTTTAATTCCAGTAAATATATTCCACGTGTGCACTTTTTATGAGTGCCTGCATATCAAGAGTCATACACTATCTGGTGTAGCCAACCACAAGTTGGTTGTTGAAGGTTTGACATCTTGGTAAAGGACGGTGGATAATATCCAAGCACTTAAAAATTCCATACGTAACATACAAGTCGTGCAAATTAAATTGTGCAAAGTAGTGATTTACATTGTCCTCTATCTCTCTCTCTATCTCTCTGTCATTTCTGTCATTTCGTTTGTGCGAGGCTGGCCACTAGTGTTATAATCACTCCTCATATGTAATCTAAGAACCAATTAACTAATTTTTTCATAAAAGGTGTTATAAGATTGCATTTGTTAGATATTATATTCAAACTAGACATGTTTGATATTCATGCTTGAATTTAAAGAAGAGTGTTTGAGGAGCCAATTTTTTTAACTATATATTAATAGATAAAAATGTTATAAAACCATTCCAGCTAGCCTCACAAAAAATCAGCCATCTTATCATATGATCCCTCTAACAACCACCATACACCTCTACACGAAAAACCAACCCAAAAGCCTACCAGCCAGTCCCCGGGACAGAAAGGACTAGATGTGCACTTCCTTATTGAGGATAATTTCCTCTCACTGTGCCCGGCCCTGTATACCAAACCACGAATGGGCCTCGAGAGATCCGCACAACTTGTAAACCAACCAGTCAGGACTTCCGGAACTATCCAACCTAGCAAGCCCATCCGCCACACAATTTCCTTCGCGAAAGATGTGTGAAACCATAAGGATAGCTCATCTCATCTCAATTGCTCTAGACCATACCAAATATGTCACGTTCCTGAGGATAGAGATGTTATTCTCACAAAAAAAAAGAAGTAGATAAACGGCATTATCGTGATAATAGTAGAAGATTTTTATTTTTTTTTAATATATATAAATTTTTACAATTTTATTGCAAAATTATTTCAATATTATCGTGAAAATCATCTAAGAGTTTAACTAATTATGATAATTTAAATTTTAAAAGAATTTATTAATTTATAGCAACTATTTTTATTTTTATTTTCCAAGAGATGTTTCTGATAAAAACAAAATAAGATGAACCTATTGACCACTTAGAGGAACCAACATGTGCAACGCACATGGAGGGTCAGAAGTGGTGTGCCAAACATGCTATATATAGCACGGGTAATTTGTGTAAGCCCCGTATCCTAGACCGTACCGTTCCATAGGCTTCCGCGGTCTTCCCGGTCGAATTCCGGCAACCTTCGACCCTTAACCGGTATTTGCGCGCGACCTGGATTCTCGTGCCGTCAACCTGAGTCGACTCAACCCAGGACTTATACCTTAGCGACTGCGTCGTCGCCGCGGTTCCGATGCCGCGACTTGCTCGCCGAGGCGATACCCTGGTTGGGAGATATGGGCCAGCGTTCGGTGTGAGGAAAACACCGCGCGTGCGAATTTCGAGGGAATCTCTACAAGGTGTCACATCAATCAATCAATCCCATCAATCCCATCATGTCAAGTACACATCACCTTTCACCCTTTCCCAAGCAAACCCCCAAAGTCAAAAAGTTCTTACACCACCCATACCTCTCTTACAACTTTTGCCAAAAAAGTCAAAAAGCCTCTTACACACCCATCCCTCTCTCTCCCATCCATCACTCTATCACCCATCACTCCCTCTCTCTCTCTCCCTTACAAGTCTCTCTCTCTTTTTCAACTTTCCCAAGCAACAAAAATCCCATACGTATGAGCCTCTCCCATTCCTCCCAAGCTACATGTGTGGCCCACCTTTCCATCCTTAGATCTCTCATCTCAACCATCCATTTCTCATCTTCCTCCATCTAAGAGAAGCACAAGGAGCTAAGGAAGCCAAGGGAGCAAGAAGATCAAGTGGTGGGTGTTTTGATAGGGTAGATTTTGATGTTTTTAAGATGGGCCAAGTGAAGCCAATCGATCAATGGTTTGGATCTCACTTTGGACCCTAAGATGTGGCCGATGGCCCACTTGGATCATCATGATCATTCCATGATGGGGCCATTCTCCATGGACCCCATCATGATGTTTATTTCTTTGCATGCTTAGGGTCATCTAGACCGTCTATTTTAGTGGAGAAGGGATCTCCACCGTTGGATTTCGATTTCATGGACCCACATGTAATGGGACCCACTTGATGTATGATTTAGTGCAAGGGAGGGCCCATAGTGCCGGGGCCCCTCCATCACGCGGATCTCACCCTTTATCTCTCTATCCCTCTCTCTTTTATTTTATTTTATTTTTTTAATGATAATGAGTTTGTGTGGCCCACTTGAATGGACCCCACCATGAGGTAGGTATTTTATCCAAACCATTTATAAGTGGGGCCCATCTTATATGTGTAGTACCCATGACTTGGTGGCCCACCTAAGCAGGGCCCACCTCCAACGTATGTGCCAAGTCCAGCGTCTAGGGACGCTGGACGTTTGCTGGAAAGAAACACAAATATCAACTTCTTCCCAAGCTTGGGGATGGTCCACTCATGTAGGCCCCACCTTAATGCATGTATTCAATCCATGCCGTCCATTCCTTTCCCAAGATTGTTTTAGGCGTTGAGCCGAAAGATGGGACCAATCAGACTTTCAGGCGGGCCATAACATGGTAAATAGTGGGCTTACCATTGAAACATCCCCTATTGCTTCTATACACTGAAACAGGCCCAATATTGGGCTTGTTTTGCTTGTCTTGAGCCATGGAGGGCCATTGGACGGAGTGGATTATCGGACGTGGGCCCCACCTGTGAAAAACCACAGGAAATCTTTTTTTTTTTTTAAAGCTTGGGCAGCAGCAACGCTGCTGCCGTTGTCAGAGAGCAGGCAGCGCCTGCTGCTACCTGCGCCAGCGTCCAGCGGACGGACGGTCGGGCAGCCTCTCACGGCTGTAGCCGTGGGCCCCACCTTGATGTTTATCTACCATCTAAACCATTCATAGGGTGGGCCACTACCTGATGTGGGTCCACCCCAAAAATCAGCGTGATCCAAGACTCAGGTGGCCCACACCGTATGGAACAGTGGGATTGAACCTCTACCTTTGAAACCCATTTGGGGTCCACAGAAGTTTTGGATCAGGGTGAAAATTGTTCCCACCCTCCATCTAGGCCCACTTGGCCTTATCAACGGGTTGGATGGCATATCAACATTGTGGTGGGCCCCACATGGAGCCCACAGTGGTGTGTGTGTTTTAAAGCCACCGTCCAGGCGGACGGTGGAGCCCACTGTGATGTTTGTGTTATGCCCCACCGTCCAGGGACGGTGGGCCTGTTGTGTGCATGTGTGTGTGGTGTGTGCGTGTGCGTGTGTGTGTGTGTATATATATATATATATAATATTACATTATATATAATATCATATGTACTACATATATATTATATATTATATCACATTTAATACACTGGTGGTGTCAGGCCCACTTCAGCTACTTGTGGCCCATGATTGAGGCCCACTTTGATATGCATGTAAGGCCCATGGGTCGAGGCCCATTGATGCATTAGGGGCCCATGGGTTATGGCCCATTAAAAATGTTTTGGGGCCTATGGGTTGAGACCCATTTGATCTACATTTGGGGTCCCATTGGGGTGACCCATTTGATACACATAAGGCCCATGAGATTAGGCCCATTTGATGCATTCTAAGGCCCACGGGTTATAGCCCATTGCAATGTATATAAGGCCCATTGGTGCGGCCCATTGATGTGGCCCACTTAATGAATATAAAGCCCATGTGATTTGGCCCATTTGATGTATTTACGGCCCAATGGGATGTACCTAAGGTCCATTGCAATGTGTGATCCCAACATGGGTTATGTAATGATGTTTACGTCAGGCTATGCCTTGGGAGCAATGGTGGTTTGACGTCCCCATTGCAAGTATAGTGTTGGTTAAATGTCCGCATTATGACTTTCCCTAAGGCCCATACGTGTAATGTGTAGGCCGTCTAAGCCCATCTTCATTATGAACATTATCCATCCCATATAACATGTTTAATTCCATGATTCATGATCATATGCATCATACGTATGCTTGATATGAGAAATGACTGATCAGAGCATATGCATTGTTTAAGGGCTCCCGAATGTGCAGTGTTGCCCTACATGAGCGTATGATACGCATAGGATTGTTGTATGACCGATAGTGTGATTCATGCATTCGCATTGTGTGATATGGTTCTGTACGCCCTAGCGACATCGGGGCCGTAGCCTCCACGCATTTATCGTGGTTGGCGATTGATCGATACCAAAATCTTGTTTTACATGGGGTGCGATAGATATCCCTGGGTGAAAGTTCCTAAACCCTTATGGTACCAGGAGGTTGCTCCAACGTCTAGGCCAGTGGATGCATGGCGCCGAGTGCCGATTACCGTGCAGTTGCGCTTTAAGGGATGCGGCCTTACCCGCAGAGTAGGGGGCAATGCTAGGCCGAGTCTGACCCACTCGAGGAATGGGTCCGCTATTGACGAGCCGAGCCCGATTTTGGCAGGCGAATAGTGAGGTCTTTTCCACTCACCTTATTGCGCGCGATGGGGCGAAAATCTGGCTTGGAGTGTACTAGACCCCGGTGATATTCTAGATTTTTGAGCTGTATTGATATGTGGACTTAGATGAGGATTTGTATGCTTGAGTTGCATTTCGCATTACATGGCCTTGGTATGGCCGACATCATTCTTTGCACCGCATGGCCTTGGTACGGCTAATGGTATTCTTGGCATTCATCAGCATGTTCCGCATTACTCTGATACTGCATAGCTGCATTACTACCTTGAGCATACACTTTCACCACCCTCTAAGCTTTCTATAAGCTTATGCACGACCGTTGCGTGCAGGTGACGTTAGATCGCAGCAGCGCTGAGGCTTGGACGCGTGACAGATCATTTTGGAGTTTTTGTTCATCATCCTTATATTTCCCTTTATGCTCATTGTACTTGTAAAGTTTTTGATCATAGTGAAAATGTGATGGAGTTTTTGGTTGTTGTTGTGGGTTATGCCTTTGGTTATGCTTATTACGAATCAAACTGATGTTGAAAATCCTCCTTGTAGCATCTCAGGATCGGAACCTGGCGAATGGGTGCTGGGAGCCGAGAATGGGGTTCTACGGAGGCTATCGGCGCCGGATTTGGCGATCGAAAATTTTGTGAGCCCGGTTTCCGAGTTTGGGGCGTGACAATTTGTGTGTACATGTGTATGTATAATTAATCAGAAACATATTACACACGTGTAATATGTGTGTACATGTGCAATATGTGTGTACAATATTATTCTCACAAAAAAGTAGCTAAATGGCATTATCGTGATAATAGTAGAAGATTTTTTTTATAACCTTTTACAATTTTATTGCAAAATTATTTCAATATTACCATGAAAATTATTTAAGAGTTTAACTAATTATGGACATAAATAATTTATTAATTTATAAAAAGTACTTTTATTTTTATTTTCTAAGAGATGTTTCTGATAAAAACAAAATAAGATGAGTCTACCGACTACTTAGAGGAACCAACATGCACAACGCACATGGAAGGTCGGAAGTGGTGTGCCAAACATGCTATATATAGCACATGTAATATGTGTGTGCATGTGTATGTATAATTAATCAGAAACATATTACACACGTGTAATATGTGTGTACATGTGCAATATGTGTACAATGTTATTCTCACAAAAAAAGTAGCTAAATGGCATTATTGTGATAACAGTAAAAGATTTTTTTAAATTTTTTTTTTATATTACTTTTTACAATTTTATTGCAAAATTATTTCAATATTATCGTGAAAATCATCTAAGAGTTTGACTAACTGTGATAACTTAGAATTTAAAATAATTTATTAATTTATAACAACTATTTTTATTTTTATTTTCTAAGAGATGTTTATAATAAAAAACAAAATAAGATGAGCCTATCGACCACTTAGAGGAACCTGCATGTGCAACGCACATGGAGGGTCGGAAGTGATGTGCCAGACATGTTATATATAGCACGTGTAATATGTGTGTACATTTATTTATTTATTTTGAATAAACATATCTTTTTTTCCATTGCAGAGAAATTTTTACATGGAAGCCTATTTCGGGTAGGGGGAAACCCAGGGACAAAGCCTGGACTGCCTATCATATGCTATACAAGGTGGATTGAGGAAATTCCCTAATGTAGCCTAAGCTTGTTTTGTCCAAAAGAACTCGCCCCTTAATCAAGTGAGGGAGGGAGGAAAGACCATGAAAGAGCCTATTGGATTGCACTTTGCTGCCGATTTTAGCCAAGCTGTTTGCTGGACTGTTAGCTTCTCTAAGAACATGAGCTATCCAAAAGTTTCCCCAAGAAGAGAGCTTCTTGATCCTAGTTAGCTAGTAGGACTATTTCAAGGAGAGGAAGCCTTCGTGAGACAAGACACCACCCAACTGGAATCTGACTCGATGAAGATGTTGGGGAGGCTGAGATCCAAATAGAATTTTATACCATCAAGGACTGCCCACAACTCTGCTGTGTTGTTGGAAGCTGCCCGTAGCCACATGCGAAAGCGAAGATCAGATTGCTGAGATGATCTTGGCAAATGCCCCCGGCACCTGCTAGACCTAGATTTGAGAGAGCAGAACCGTCCACATTTAACTTGAAGAGACCCTCTTAGGGCTTGACCCACTTGATTAAAGAGAATGAACAGGTTGGGCGGGGGGAACCGGCAGAGGCGAAGGATGCAGGAGCTGAAGAGGAAGAGGGGCGACGCTGGATATTTCTCGCAATCTAGGGGAAGAGGGTCGAACCACCATATAATCTTATAAAAAACAACTGAAGTAGAGGACGCCGAATTGTCGAATCTGGCAACATTCCTAGCTTTCCAAACCTCCCATAGAATGAACGTTGGGGCCAATCAGATGCCCGCGTGTCTACTGCTAAGGGGAAGTGGTCTACGCCACCACCAATAAAGTTGGTTCTGGATGGAGGACTGACGAAACAACGGAATTTTGAAGAAATCTGCAGACCGCTACCGCACATTGTCTGCGAGAGAGCCAAGAAGGAAGAGATGAGAGAGAGATTCGACCTAAGGGCCTGCTGTTGACGCATTATTATAGCAATTGCAAATAGACGCCAGCTGGATTCCTTTCATTTGAATGAGATCATCAACGCGTAAGGCGTCATTTAGTAATCTCCATAGACATAAGGAGATTTTTTGAGGAATCTTTGGATGTCATACTCTCTTGGCCCAAGGAAGAATCTGCCCTCTGTCTCTAGAAATGTTCCAAACATATTTAGCAAAAAATTGGCCCGTGGCCGCCAGTGGCCGGAGAAGAATATCATCTACGTCAGAGGTACACAAACCACCCCTCTTGATGAGGTCCTTGAGCCATACAAGAAGAGAATTGGAAGCTTTTAGCCTGATGTCGTTTGCATTGAGAAAGTCTGCCACTCTGAGATCTCTCATAGAATCAGAGATTTGTAGCGATGGGAGCCCAGCCTGGTCCAGTTTGCGCTCCACATGTTGCAATTGCCACGTCCAACCACCCACTGAGCGTGCCTGTCCAGGATGGGGAAGAGACCCACTAATCATTTCCAAATTGGAGACACATTCAAAGACTGACTGGTAGAGATGTTGGTAGATGAGATGATCGAGTATTTAGAGCGGATGAATTGACCCCACAAACTGTCGTTCTCCTACTGTTTGGCACTCCATGTCATCTTCAGATGAAGTCCTTGCATGACATCCTACAGCTTTCTAATCTCCAGTCCACCCTCATCTTTTGGCATGGCAATGGAGGTCCATCTTCTCCAATAAAGGTTTGGCTTTCCTTCCCGCCAGCCCCAGAGGAAATTAGCAAACATCCACTCTACCTCCTTCAGTATTTTCTTGGGCACAATAATGGTTGCTAAGATATGGATAGGGTACCGCTTAGAACGTATGAGATGAGAGCGAGTCCACCAGCTTGGGAGAGAATTCTGGCACTCTAGCCTTGAATCTTGGTAGCCAACTTGCCCAGCAAGGGGGCGAACAAGTTTTGACCTTGGCAGATTGTCTGCTCATGCTCTCCCCCACCCCCAAAACTCTCTCTCTTTGTAGGAAATTTGAGAGGGTGCAGCCTTGAGGATGGAAGAGTCAGAGCGACCTTGGCAGCCCATCTGCTCACGCTCTCCCCCACCTCTAAAACTCTCTCTCTCTTTGCAAGAAATTTGACCTTCGATACTAGGACCGAAGACCTATTTCAGATTTTCGGCAGATATGGCAAAATCTCTAAGACTTTCATCCCCTCAGATAAGATCTCCAAACGATCCAGGGGTTTTGGATTCATCAGGTTCTGCTACGAACAGGATGCCCTAAACACGATTCGGTGCCTGAATGGTTGGAGGATTGATGGTCGGATCGTTTCCATTGAGTATGCAAGAATCCAGAAGAAAGGGGCATCTTCCCCGTCTCGGCCCGCCCTCGTGTTGCCTCCCTCTGCTGCTCAAAACCCCCTATTGGTTTCCTACTATGACATGGCGGCCCCCCACCCCCCCTCCTAGGACAAGCTCTCTCCGGGTGGAAAACTTACACTCTGAAAATCCCTTAAAGGCTGATAGGTTTTCGCTTTCAGCAGACCCCAAGGTGGTTAAGAGGCTTCGAGTTTCCCTTTCCTTGGCACTGGTGGTGACAGTGCGTAATGCCTCAATCTCTCTAATGCAGTTGATTACATCTTTTCAGGCGTCTAGACTTTCTGCAACAAAGGTAGAGATCATCAGGTTAGCTGCGGTAAAATTCCTTATGAAATTTCAGTTGAGGGAGGTGATGTTGACCTTCTTAGACAACGCTATTTTACATCGAAAGATGGAGCTGGTCGACGCTCAGGTTTGGACCTCGGAGATGTCTGGTTTTTCTCAGGGCACCTGGATCAGGCTGATAGGGATCCCATCCAATTCTTGGTACACAGATGCCATTAGAAGCTTAGCCTCAACTTTTGGAGATGTGTTGGAAATAGACAATGTTGCAACTACCGGGTCTTTTCAAGGTTTTGCGAGGGTTCGGATTAAGCTGCATCCCGGCTCAGAGCTTTTAAAGATCAGAAATCTCTTTGTTAATGGTATCTCCTACCCAATTTTCGGTCTCGTTGAGGCAGGCGATTTCAGATCTGCTCTGTCCGCCAAGATTTCGCTGGCTCCCATCGCCTTCGGATTAACCCGCGAGTGGGTAGAGGCTACTTTTCGGGAAAACGAGGCCAGCAGATCTCGTCCGAAAGCTATTTGAGATGGCGCCCAGATGACCACCCTTTCACACCTAGCACCTGTTTGTTAAAATCCCCCTTTGAAGACCCTCCCCTCCATTGGAACCCAGCTGAATACCTCTTCACCCCTTGCACCTGTTTGTCATAATCCCACTTTGAACTCCCTCCCCTCCATTGGAGCTCAGAAACCCCCTCCTTGTCCTGTTCCCCCCTCCTACAGAAACTATTCCCTCCTCCAACCTAGATGAGCCTAACCCTTACCTGCCCCTCGCCGCCTAGCCCCAATCTGACCCTGTTTTCCCTCCCTACCCTGTCGAAATGGTCAATCCTATCCCGCCTTATACGGACCCTCCCCTTCCTTTACCCATACTTGATATCCTCCCTGTTTCCTCGGCTTGTCGCAATGTCCCTCCGGATTCATCGCCCCTACATTTGGCGGCGATGTCTTTAGAGAATCCAAGGTCCCTCTATCAGCCTGAATAAGAATACTATAGCAGCATCGCACTATGAAGGGGATCTTTCCAATCAGAATCAGGGTATGTCTTCGCCACCTCAGGTGGCTTCTGGGATATCCAAGCCCCCTCCTTTTCTATCCAGATTAGCTAGCAATTCTCCTATTAACCTCAGGAGGAGAAGGCTTCCTTTCAAAGAGTTGAACCAGAATCAACAGATTGCTCCCTTGAACTTAAAGGAGGGTTAGCCATCTTTGTCTTCTGGTAAATTGAAAGACCCGCAACACATCATGGTGGTACTTCCTCTGATCCAAAGTAATCCCAGTACAGAAAACTGCTCTTTTGCTCAACTGAAACCTCCAAACAAAAGATCCAGTCTTCCTCAGGTGACAGACATCTCCCCTTGTGAATATTCCCTACATCATAATTTTATCCAGGAACAGGAAGACAGTGGTGATGAATTCTCAACACAGGGAGACAGTGGTGATCATTTCTCAGCAGATGAGGCATTCCCTCAGCATGAGCAGAAGTCTACTTCGTTGGATTTGTATCCACACACCAAATCCCTACCTGCTTCTTGGAATTCCTTCTCAGCTATACAAAGAACATGCAGTAATCGATCATCCAAAGGTAAATGAATTGGAGTTGCGATGAATTGAAATGAGAGACTCAGACTATGAAAAAGGACGTTCAACTATGGCAATGTGACTGATGGATAAAACAATCATTTGGAATGTTAGAGGCGTGGCCAACTCGACGACCCTTTAGTCTGCACGTAGGCTCTCTCGAATTCACAATCCCTGGTTGTTGGCGATTTTGGAACCTATGGCGAGAGAAGAGAAAAGAGTATCTATGGGGTTAAATCTGGGCTTCCATTCCTCTCTCTCAAATGTAGAAGTTGGAGGTAAATTTTGGTTCTATTTCAGCTCTCATTTATCTGTTCAAGTCATTCAATCATCATCTCAGATTATCTCATTTTCTGTCCAAGTTAATAACTCCCATATAAAGTTTGTTATCTCTATTATTTATGCCAAATGTTCTAAGCTCCAGCGAAAAAATCTTTGGCTTGAAATCTCCTCCTTGGCCAGCAGGATCTCGGGCCCGTGGGCCATTGGTGGTGATTTTAACGCTATTCTCTCACCTTCTGATCGAAGAGGTAGTCGGGTCTTTGACCACAGCAGTACGTTTGAGTTTGCGGCTACAATGAATGGGGCTGCGCTCATGGATGTGGGATATTCGAGTAATAGTTTTACTTGGTGCAACAATTAGGCCGGTAATGCTCGGGTTTGGGCGCGTCTTGATAGAGTTTTTTGCAATGGCAATTGGCTGTCTAGCAATCCTCATTTTCAGGTCCAACACCTGCCCCGGGTGGACTCCGATCACTCCCCTTTACTTCTGTCGAGCCCCGGAAATCCCCCACCCTTTGCAAAACCATTCTGTTTCCAACGAATGTGGATGCTTCACCATACATTCAATCAGGTGGTTCTCGATGCTTGGATGGAAGATCTTCATGATCAGCCCATGACAAACCTCCTCTTGAAGATCAGGAAAGTTAAATGTAGATTAAGGGAATGGAATAAAGCAGTTTACGATAATGTTTTTCAAAATCTCAGAGAGGCCAACAGAAGTTAGTTTCTTTGGAGAACCAAGTGCAGCTAGCCTCATCCGACATCAGCCAGTCTACTATATTAGAAGCTAGACGTCATCTAGCCAACATGGAACTAGCGGAAGAAATTTTTTGGTAACAGAAATCCCGAAACAATTGGCTATCGGAAGGAGACCGAAACACCAAGTATTTTCATCTTCAAGCCATTGAGAGATCTAGAAATTCCTCCATCTCGGAAATTCAGCTCAACTCTGGCTCCAACACTTCTGACCCGACCCAGATTAAATCGGCAGCAGTTGGCTACTTTCAAAAGCTTTTCCAATCGGAAGATCACTCTCAAAATATACATCTCCTTTCCAACATTCTAAGGTTGCTAACAGTGGCTGATAACGCCTTCATGATGCACCTTCCCTCCATGGAGGAGGTCAAGTTCGCAGTAATGGCAATTCCTATCGACGGGGCCCCTGGCCTAGATGGTATGTTAGCTACCTTTTTCGGGGGATGTTGGGACACTGTGGGCTTTGATATCCATAGGATAGTTACTCACATTTTCCAGGGGGCAACCTCCAGCGTGCTTTCACCACATCTCTCATCTGCCTCATTCCAAAGGCGGCGAACCCTAAGCATTTCTCCGATTTCAAACCGATAAGTCTATGCAATTGTGTCTACAAAATCTTTGCTAAGGTCATTACTTCTCATCTCGCCACTATCCTTCCCAAGCTAATTTCGATTGAGCAAGGGGTTTTGTTAAAGGAAGGTCGATTGCTGAAAGTATCGCTTAGACTAGGAAATTTATCGAGATATTGGTCGTAAGGTTCAGGGGGGAAACATTATCTTGAAGCTTGACATGGAAAAGGTATATGACCAAACTGAATGAGACTTTCTTAAACAGGTTTTGGCCCGTTTTGGATTCGGCGACTCTTGGATTGAAATGGTGGAGAAATGTTAGAGCAACGTTTGGTTCTTGGTCTTGATCAACTGGGAAGGCGCAGGTTTCTTCAAATCTTCCAGAGGTCTGCACCAAGGAGACCCTCTTTCCCCCAGCCTTTTCATTCTGGCCGCGAAAGTTCTTAGCAGAGGTTTCTCAAATTTGGTTTCTAGTGGGGCTTGCTCTCCTTTTAAGCTTAAGCATGGCTGCAAGTAAATTTCTCATCTACTCTATGCGAACGATACGATTCTATTTCTAAATGGGAGTAAATCTTCTATTACAGCTACGGGCAGTTTTCTCTCCTGTTATCAGTCCCTCTCGGGCTAAAAAATTAATCTCTCTCAACAGTTGCTTCTACTATGCTCCTTCTCTCCCGTCAGGCAGGAAGAGACAGATTGAAAGGATCCTCGGTATGTGTGGATCGTCATCTCTGTTCATTTATCTCCGCGTCCCCTTATTCACGGGTCGAAACAGAAGTTCTCACTTTCTCCTGCTGATAGCTAAGATTGAGTCCAGAATCCTCGGTTGGTCTGCTCGCTACCTGTCCCAGGTCGGTAGATGTACCCTCATCAATCAAGTTCTTGGCAGCAACCCTATTCATACGATGGCGCCAACCCATATCTCTTTCTCATTTTGGATAATTTGGAAGCAAAGATGGCTGATTTTTTCTGGGGCTGGCAAGATGGGAAAAAAAAAAAGCTTCATTGGCTGAGCTGGCGCAAAATTACTCGTCCAAAAGATGAGGGTGGTTTGGGCATCTGCAGGCTCAGGGAGGTGATTAAAGCCCTGAGACTCAAGATGGCGTGGACGTTGTTGTCCTGCTCTGCCTCCAGCATTTGGGCTGCTTTCGTCATCTCAAAATACGGTCAGCCTCTTCATGTGAATCCTGCTTCTGATCTTCAACAAGGTACTTCCCCTTTGTGGAAACAGGTCGTCAAAATGTCCCAGCTCGCTGAAAATGCCTCTCAATGGGCCATTGGTCAGGGGGATCTAAATTTTTGGAAATGCAATTGGACGGGTCTGGGCCCCTTAGCTAATCTCACCCTTTAATCCATCCCACCAGGTTTTCTTCACCTTTCTATCAGGGAGGTCCTCAATCATGATGGGCCCCACATTCCAAGGCCTATCGCTGATCTCCTGCCAGAGAACGTCTTGGATCATATAACCACCGGTGTTTTCTGTACTTCGCCTGGGCCGGACGAGCGTTTCTAGCCCCACGACCGCTTGGGCATCTTCACGGTTAAGTCAGCCTAGGCTCTTTACAGGGTTAGATACAACAATCTGCAGTGGTCCAATAAAATTTGGAACCCCTTCCTTCCCCTGAAGATTTCAATGTTCGTTTGGCGTTTGACCCAAGGTGTGATCCCAACGGATGACAGGATTTAGGGGCGTGGTGTCAGTCTTGCATCTAAATGTTGTTACTGTGAGCTTCATCATTCTCCTTTCAGGCCCTCCCCGGAGACCATCAACCACCTATTCATCAGCAGATTCCTTTCTGATCGAGTGTGGTCATTTTTCAACAGCAACTTCAATTTCCACCTTCCCTACCAGGATTCGGTCTGGGAGAGACTTTCCTCTTGGTGGAACGTTCTGCCCACTGGTAAGAGCCCTTCCCATATTCAATGTACAATCCCCTGCCTCATCCTTTGGGAGCTTTGAAAAGTAAAAAATGTGGCTCACTTTGACAATGTCTGACCCACGGTGGTCAATGTCGTCAATCGCATCTTTTGGTGGCTTGGCAGGATTAGTTACCATCGCCCTGGAGCCAAAACATTTGCCACAGTTGACCTCTCCTCTTTTCATCGTCTCAACATTCGGCATCGCCCCCCTACCTAGAGATTTTTTCAGGTGGTTAAGTGGTCCAAACCATAGGAGGGTTAGATGAAAGTCAATATTGACGGAGCCACGTTGGGGAATCCAGGTGATTCTAGAGGTGGTGGGATTGGAAGGGATTCCTCCAGCTCTTTTCTCTTTGCTTTCTCTCATGGGTATGGCGTCGGGACAAACAATAGAGGGGAGCTTAGGGCCCTCTACGATGCGATGGATATCTGTACTAACCAGGGTTATAATCGGATTTTCTTGGAATATGATTCGAAATGCGTGGTCGAAGCGTTTTTGAGAAAATCCTCCCTAGCTTGGAAATGGAGATATTGGTGGACCCGGATCAATGACTTGAGAACAGGGGCACTTTTGTGATTTTCCTTGTTCCGAGGGAAGGCAATGGCCCTGCCGATGGGCTTGCCAAGGCTGTGTGAGCAATGGAAGGAGCTTTTGCACAGGTTCACCCTTTGGCCTGAGACAGACTAGTAGTCGGAGATGAATTTTTTTGACCACATGTAGAGACTTGCTGGAACCATTGACGAACAAAATAGTGTCGTCCGCATATAGCAAATGGGAGATCTGTTTGCAGCCAAGCTTCACCTTGAATGGAGTACATAGCCCTTGGGAGCTCATCCTAGATAAACCCCTGCTGAAAACTTCAGAGGCAAGAATGAAAAGGCTAGGGGAAAGGGGGTCGCCTTGTCTCAAACCCTAGGAGAACTTGAAGAAACACAACTAACCCCATTAACTAGAACCTAAAACCAGTTATTATTCTAACAAGATTTGACGAGCTTTACCCAGCTAGCATCAAACCCAAATTTCAGCAGGACCTGATGAGAAAATTCCACTCAACCCTATCATACGCTTTCTCCATGTCAAGTTTTAGCACTATATTACCTCCCTAGACTTTCCCGTCTAAGTCTCTGAAAATTTCTTGAGCAAGGTCGGTGTTTTTTACAATCGATCGGCCCCTAACAAAGGCACCTTGCTCTAAGGAGACCAGCTTTAGGAGGAGAGCACTTAGCCTGGTAGTGATTATATTAGTGAATATCTTATACACTGCGTTGCAGATGTTAATTGGCCTATAGTCTGCGAAGGATCTAGCCCCCTGATTTTTGGGAAATAAGCAGACTAGCGTGGAGGAGAATGACCTTGGCAACTTGGCCCCTTTTCAAAATGTCACAATTGCAGAGTGGATATCTTTACCTATGATGTTCTAACAACCCGAATAGAAGGCTCTCGAAAGACCGTCAGGCCCAGGCACACCATCTTTAGGAAGTTTTTGCACTACTTGTCTAGCCTCGACCAAAGACGAGACTTACATCAGCATTATATTATCATCTTCAGAAATAAGGGGAGGGATGCAATCCAGGAGATCTTCCGTAGCTGAGGATGAGGTATTTGTTAATTTTGAGGACAGCAAGGAATGCAGGAATTTTACTGCTTCTCGCTGGATGGAAGGCTGGTTCAACACTATCCCTGCCTCTCCCAAATGGATTTCCTAGATTCCCAATTTTTTGACCTTTTCCGAAGCTGAGAAGTGGAAAATTTTCGTGTTTATATCTCCTTCTTCTAACCAGGAATTCCAGGATTTCTACTTCCAAAAGATTTCTTCTACGAGTTCCATCTTGGCCAAATGGAGCCTAGCTTCTGCCAGATCGGCTGAGGAGACCATGGGGTTGGACTGAGCGCTGGTCTCCATGAGAGTCAGCATTTGCTCGGCTTTTTGGATACTTTGGAAAATGTTCCGAAATATGTCACAGTTCCATATTCTCAAGTCCATCTTAACTTTCTTCAGTTTTAGCTGAAAGTTCATCATGGGCTGAGAGGAGAGGTCTACCGCCTAAGCTTTTTCAACAACGTGGGAGAAGGTCTCGTGAAGAAGTCACATCCGCTGAAAGTGGAAGGGCTTGGGAACTGATGGGGAGGCCATGGGAAAGGTCATCAAAAGAGGGCCATGATCTGAATTTAACCTAGAGAGGTGCTTAACTAGGAAACTGGGGAAGGTATGCATCCAACTATCATTACAGAGGATTCTATCTAGCCTTGACCAGGCTTGAGAGAGTCCAGCATGGTTGTTACACCAGGTGAATCTGTTGCTTACAAATCCAGCATCACACAACCCGACCTTATCGATAACTTCTTTGAATTCACACGCGTTATCCAAATCTTGACTCCAGTAGCCGAGCCACTTTGAAGAATCAAGAACTGCATTAAAGTTGCCGCATACTACCCATGGGCCGCAAGGGTCTCCAAGGAACTTCAGAGAAATCTCCTAGTGAATCTAGAGCATTTAGCATAGAAAAATGATATCCAGAGACTAGCTATCTGGTGCTGCATACATACATCTAAAGAAATCATTTAATTAGACTTGCCTATGACTGAAATAAGAAGATCATTACGGTGGAAGATCAAGATTTTCCCACCTTCAGAGGCGTTGGATATGGAGGAGTGGAATCCTAATTTAAGATTGATCCCCACTCTCCGACTATCTCTTCCCATAGGTTCAAGAATCGCAACAATCAATGACTTATAGGATCGAGTGAGCCTTTTCCTTGTACGAATTGTGGGTGCATTGGCCATACCATGGGCATTCCAGATAATGATGTTATCCATCAGAAACATTTCTTGATAAGCCAGCCCTTCTTTTGAGCTGAAGAAATCTTCTCTTCCTTCCTTTCGAGCTTGTCTAGGAGTCGATACGGAGCCCACCATCGGTGTGGGCTATCTTATATGGAGATAGATCAACGGTGAGATCTAGCTGTCTGTAAACTGAGATACAACCGTTAGTTAGACCCTTGAGAGGCAGAGAATTTCTCTCTACGTCTAGCTGAGACCTGGGGGTGATATTAGGAGAGGAGATAGTATCCTGTAGCGATTCGTTCACTGCCCAAGTATAGGGTTGTGATGTAGTAATAAACTCGGTAAGACCGAGGTCGAATCCACAGGGACTGAAACTTGTACGTTTCCTGAAACTAGGTAGAAATAGAACTAGCCTAAGATGCAATCTAAATCAAATATAAATTGATGAATAATGGTGAGAGATTAATGTAAAACTTTAAGGAATTCAGAGGAAGGAAACTAGGGATTCAGAGGATCCACTTGTAGAGATCAGGGAGATCTTATGCCTGCATTAAGATTTATGGAAATCAAACTGAACCTATTTGATCTGGTTTTCAAGAGATGAAAGGTATATGAATTAGAATGGATTCCATCATCTAACCATGCCCAGGAGACAAAGCAAGTAACAGGATTAAACTAATTACCAACCAATCAAAAATACATGAAAGTTAGGAAGAGTACTATCATCCAACCATGCCCAGGAGACGATGGTGAACAACAGGGCCTCCTGACGTCATAAACATCAAAAGAGAAAAAGAGATATTCAAAGCCATTGCAAACCCATTGTAATTTCAGTCACAACAGACCATTAAAGACTGAGAAAATATTCTTTTAATAAAACTCAAATCAAAATCAATTCAGTCTAAACAGAAGGCACAAGTATAGACTCATCCCATCACGCTACAAGCTTCACCTCTTAGCCCTAGCTAAGAGGTTTAGCCACACATGAATGGGCTAGATCTCATAATAAAATAGAGAAAAAGAAAGAAGAAGAAAACAATTAAGAAAAAAAACCAAACTCTACTCCCTGTCTCTCTCTCTCTTGGCGTCTCCACCCAGCAACCAGCCTCCAAATTCCAACTCCTCCCCAATCTCTCAGCCGCTGCCCTTTTTATAGGGGATAAAAAAGCCGGTTATGACTGGGAATTGGTGCGAATCTTTCTCTTCTGCAACACAACTGCGTTTGTGTGGGTAATCGCAAACCACTTACGTTTGAACCAAGTATGAGACACTAGCCATCAGAAACTCTCAAAACGGACTTCTTGGACAGGGTTGTGGCCTCCCTGTGGACATTTTGGATGGTACATATCGTGATTTCGACCACGATCAAGATCACACAGCGGCTGACAACGGCCGATTTTTTCGAACGCAGAATCAACGCTATTTCTGCGCTGGACTGATGGTGGGGCCCACGATCGGGTTTCTCCAGATAATCCACTCCGTTCATTATATTACCCTCGCAATTTCGGTCGGAAATGACTAATTTTGAATCTATTTCGGTGCGCCCCACGTAGTTTTCATTCAGCCGTCCATTCTCCGTTTGGATCCTTCAAGGACACCAAATATCTGAGGAAATTCATATGTAGAACAGGGCACGGTCGATTTGACCTCTTGAAACGAATGGTCGGTCCGGATTGATGGCTTGATCGAAGGTGGTGGCCCACAAAGCATCACAGTGGATGCCCTATTGCAAACAGCATCTTCGCTGTCAAGCGCTGTGATGGTCGGTGGACCTCACAGAGTCATTTTTGATGGAATCCACTCCGTCCGTTGGTCTCAGGACGAAAAATCGTACAGAAAAGAGTATTTTTGGAGTTACTTAGGTGTGGTCCACTGATCTTTTCTCACTGCCGTTCATCTTCCGTTTGGATAGTTGGATTGCAATCCTCACTGTCTTCTGAGTTTCTGACACCTAGGCGAGGGTAATTACCCCCCTTTTATCACCTTGGACGGTCCAGATTTTCAGCATATATGATGGATGGGTCCCACAGTCAAAAACCGGAGTCGGTCGTGTAAACGCTGTTGCGTTTTTGAAGAGGACGCGGGTAAGGGTGGCTGACCCTTTGTAGGAATTCGGTGCACCACAGGAGTGCACCGTCTATGCACTCGCATGCTCCTTGTGGGGTCCATCAAGATGTATATATGAAATCCGCTCTGTCCATCCATTCTGTCACATCATTTATACCGTGGAGACCAGAGATGAAGCATATCCAAACAGCAGGTGGGCCCAGAATCATGATTCCGAGGGATGATCTATCCATTAGGCCACTTCCACCAGGATACAACGGCCGAAATTCTACATGTACGGTTAATTTATGTTCTTCAGGCCGTGTATGAAATTTCGGGACAAACGGATGGTGAGAAACCTATGATCTTGCATTCTGGCTGACTTTCGGGCCACTTGAGCTTCAGTTTCTCGATTTTTTCGGATCTCGGCTGTGTAAAATCGTCGATCCCAATCCCCAGGAGTCCGTCCCCTGCTTTTGTGACATCGGAGTGCCGAATCCACGCTTTTAATACCCAATTTCAGTTTAAGCTCCTGATTGCATCCTGCAACAAAACACAATTAAAACCGGGCGTTAAACAGTATCATACCCGTAAATCTAGGTAATAAATGGGGTTTAATATGTAATATTTGACCCTCAACATTTAGCCCCAACCAGCATTTTGCTAGTCCCGAGCAAAATATGCGAAAATTAAGTTGAGAATTACGAGATAATTCTTGTGAAGCCGAGTGATATTTTGAAAAACAATCCAGATATGAGAAATCTTAAGATTCATGAATGCTGATTATCAGTTTCTCCTGGCCTCTCATGCACGGTGAATTTCATAATCAAGTTCAAATATTAATCCATAAACTAGAATAATAAACATTGAGTTCCATGGGTGTATAGTGAAATCTCGGCTTACCATCATTAAGAGATTCAATTCTTTATTTCAGGATTTCGTTGGTAATCAACAAGAGAATTCATGATAACCAAAACTTGCCTCACAGATCATTTTTTCATTTTTTTTTTTTTTTTAAATTATTTAAAGGAGACGTCCAGAAGGGGAGTCCAATCCTCACCTATAGGGAGCAAACCTATGGTGAAGATTGTACACCTAAACCTTTTTCTGATATCATCCATGAGGAATTAAATCCACACCTATAGGGAGCAAACCTATGGTGAAGATTATTCGACTTACTCTTTCAATTCTTCTTTATAAATTGATGCTGAAATTTTTATTTTTCAGGCTGGTTCTTTTCATGCTCAGTGATTACCAAATTAACCCTTCAGTTTCAAACTGAAATCTTAATGTGTAAGCGAGATGTGACATGGGAAATCATGACTCAATCAATGTTTACAACTTCTAATAACGGATTAATAATTCAAACTTAACTGTGAAATCTAACGAGTAACTGAATCCAAGAATAGTAAATCACAAACATTCCATATTCCGTAATTCTAAATCAAAGATGGTCAAAATCACTTTGAATTCATATGAAATTCCAGAAAATTTCAAAATTTTCACAATTTTCGGTCAGGACTAAGAAAACACTGATTAGGAAGCCTAATCTCCCACCCCAACCTAAAATCTACATTGTCCTCAATGTAAAAGAAATAAGCATACAATGCAAGTGATGGGAAGATAGTACCTGGATGATGAATCGAGAGAGATTTTCCAAGAGATTGCAGCATGGAATCCAGTCAGCACGAGAGAGAAAGCAGAACAAAAATAACAAAAAAATAAAATCCTACCTATACCACTTTCGCAGGTGCTCTCGATTGCATTTAGCGTATGCAATAAGCCTTTAAACCCCTAGGTTACCCCTAGTGGACGAGTTGTAGTCTCGTGAGGTTTTGCAGTAATGTTACCCACAAACATTGAACTAATGAATGAGAAAAGTGAAATGGAATGAAAATTTGGGTTGCGTCCTAGGAGCGCTAAGTTTAACGTCTTCAACTAGACAAGAATGGACCATGAATTAATCAATCTTGATAACCTGGGTCCGCCAAATAAATTTCCTCAACATCTTTGTTCACCAAATCATCTAAATATGGTTTCGCCAAATAAATTTCTCGACAAATGGTTTTAATCGATGGCCATTGACTTTAAACTCCTTGCCATTGTCGAGATCTCTTACCTCAACGGCCCCATGAGGAAAAACAGTAACAACAATGTAAGGGCCGGTCCAACGAGATCGAAGCTTACCCGGGAAGAGATGTAATCGAGAATTATACAAAAGGACCTTCTGACCAGGCGTGAATGATTTTCGCGAAATGTGTTGGTCATGAAATGCTTTCATCTTGTCCTTGTAAATTCTCGAATTATCGTACGCATCATTCCGGATTTCTTCAAGTTCATTTAATTGAAGTTTGCGTAGCGAGCCAGCGTTGTCCAGATTGAAATTAAGATTTTTGATCGCCCAGTACGCTTTATATTCCAGCTCCACAGGCAAGTGACAAGCCTTCCCATAGACAAGTCTAAAGGGAGACATTCCAATAGGAGTTTTAAATGCAGTACGGTATGCCCATAAGGCATCGGTCAATCGGATTGACCAATCCTTACGATCTGGGTTAACCGTTTTCTCCAAAACGTGTTTGATCTCCCTATTAGAAATCTCAGCTTGTCCACTTGTCTGTGGATGGTATGGGGTGCTCACCTTATGAGAGATACCGTATTTCTTCATTTAGCTCTCAAATGGTTTATTACAAAAGTGTGAGCCCCCATCACTAATGATGGCTCGAGGCGTTCCGAATCGAGAAAGGATGTTCTCTTTTAGGAATTTAATGACCGTGCGATGGTCATTCTTTCGACACGGAATCGCTTCGACCCATTTAGTGACATAATCCACGGCGAGCAAAATATACAGATTCCCAAACGATTGGGGGAATGGTCCCATGAAATCGATACCCCAGCAATCAAATGCTTCAATGATAAGGATGGGATTCAAAGGCATCATATTTCGACGGGACAATGCTCCCAATTTCGACAACGCTCACAAGTTTTGCAAAACTCATGAGTGTCCCTAAACATAGTGGGCCAATAGACACACTGGAGAATCTTGGCCGTGGTCTTTTTAGCAGAAAAGTGACCACCACAGGCCTCGGTGAAAATTAGATGACACTTCGATGCTCATCGTCTGGTACACATCTCCTTAGAATTTGGTCCGACAATATTTAAATAAATAAGGATCATCCAGAAAAACTTGCGTACCTCGGTGAAAAATTTCTTCTTATCTTCGCAGTCCACTGTGTCGGTATGGCACCGTAGCAAGATAGTTAGCAATATCAATAACCAAGGTGAATGGGAGACTCTGAACAGTTGTTCATCAGGGAACATATCATTGATATGGGTCGCCTCAAGGGAATCAGAGGTATTAAGGCGAGAAAGGTGATCGGCCACAACGTTTTCTACTCCCTTTTTATCTTTAATTTCCAAATCGAATTCTTGGAGTAGAAGGATCCATCGTATCAGGCGGGGCTTAGAATCATTCTTCGAAAGAAGATACTTAAGTGCCGCATGATCTGTATAGATAATGATCTTGGATCCGATCAAGTAGGACCTAAATTTGTCCAAGGCGAACACTACGGCTAAGAGTTCCTTTTCCGTAGTCGAGTAGTTCACTTGGGCAGGATTTAGAGTCCTACTCGCGTAATGAATGACGTAGGGCCTCTTATCTTTTCTCTGGCCTAGGACCGCCCCAAGAGCATAATCAGAAGCGTCGCACATAAGCTCAAAAGGAAGGTTCCAGTCGGGTGGCTGCATGATAGGTGCAGTGGTTAACGTGCCCTTAAGCTTGGTGAAAGCTTCCTGGCACTGCTCAGTCCACTCGTACGGAGCATCCTTTTGAAGAAGATTACATAAAGGACGAGAGAGAAGACTAAAGTCCTTTATGAATCGCCTGTAAAATCCTGCGTGTCCTAAGAAGGATCGCACGTCTCTGATGTTCTTGGGTGGAGGTAGGTTAGAGATAAGATCGATTTTTGCCTTATCTACCTCGATTCCTTTGGACGAGATGATATGCCCAAGGACAATTCCCTTCTGAACCATGAAATGACATTTCTCCCAATTAAGTACCAAGTTCTTTTCTTCACATCTTTTCAACACACATTTAAGGCTTTCCAAACACTTGCTGAAAGATGAACCATAAACAGAGAAGTCGTCCATGAAGACCTCTAGATATTGCCCCACCATATCAGAAAAGATACTAAGCATACATCGCTGAAAGGTGGCAGGGGCATTACATAGTCCGAATGGCATCCTTCGATAGGCAAAGGTGCCGTAGGGACATGTAAATGTGGTCTTTTCCTGGTCTTCAGGGGCTATCTCTATCTAGTTGTAGCCCGAATACCCGTCAAGGAAACTGTAATAGGAATGACCAGCTAACCTTTCCAGGATTTGATCAATGAATGGTAAAGGAAAGTGGTCTTTCCTCGTGACGGTATTCAACTTCCTGTAGTCAATGCACATTCTCCAACCAGTAGTGACTCTAGTTGGCACAAGTTCATTATTAGCATTGGCTACGATGGTGATTCCGGACTTCTTAGGGACCACTTGAGTTGGACTCACCCATTGACTATCAGATATAGGGTATATAATACCCACGTCTAATAGTTTAAGAACCTCGGCCTTAACCACTTCCTTCATATTTGGATTTAGTCTACGTTGTGGTTGCCGAGCGGTTTTTGCATTATCCTCAAGATATATGCGGTGAGTACAAATCGAGGGATCGATTCCCTTGAGGTCCGCTATCGTCCATCCCAGAGCTCCTTTATGCTCAATGAGAGTAGATATAAGCATACTCTCCTGTTCTTTCTCCAGGTGGGCAGAGATCACCACCGGGTATGTCTCATCTTGACCTAAATAGGCATATTTCAAATCAGAGGGCAAAGGTTTTAGGTCAAGCTTCGGCGGCTTGAGGTTAGACGGTAGAGGCACTACATCGGTTTGTGGCAATTCTTCAAATTGTGGCCTCCACCGGTTAACTTCAAGTACCGGTGCAGTATCAAGCAAGACGCACGTCTCCCTAAGCATGTCATCACCAAAATCATGGGAGTGGGCCAGGCATGTCTCCAGATGGTCGGAGGATAAGGTCAGAGGCGTCGTATCTTCCACAAAAGAGTCAATCATGTTAATGTCGTGGAAATCGTCATCATCCTATACCATTCCTGCAATTGATAATTGCATTTGACGTGGCAAGGAATGGGCGACCAAGAATGACGGGAATCTGAGTGCTCATGTTATTGATGGGTTCGGTGTCCAGGATGATAAAATCTACAGGATAGTAAAATCTATCGACCTGGACTAACACATCTTCAATTATCGCTCTTGGTACACGAACAGAGCGATCAGCAAGTTGTAGTGTGGTTAGGGTGGGTTTTAATTCACCCAAACCTAGCTGTTTGTATACCGAGTAGGGAATCAGATTGACGCTCGCTCCTAAGTCAAGAAGTGCGTGATCAATTCGATGGTTCCCGATCACACATGATATGGTTGGGCTACCGGGATCCTTGAATTTCTGTGGCACGTCTTGCTTCAGGATGGCACTCACTTCCTCAGTCAAGAAGATTTTCTTTTGAATAATTTTTCGTCTTTTGGTCGTGCATAAGTCTTTCAGGAATTTGGCATATGAAGGTATCTGTTTAACGACATCAAGTAGAGGAATGTTGACTTTCACCTGTTTCAACACCTCTAGGATATCCTGAGAGTTAGAGAGAGGTTTTGGTGAAACCAACCGTTGGGGGAATGGAGCAACTGGCTTCTCTAGAAGTTCCGGTTCTACTTTTTGTGGGGCATCACTGGATCCATCATTGTTGTCCTCTTCTGGTTCTTGAGGCTTTTCGGGCCTAACCGGAAGAGTTTTATCAATGATCTTCCCACTCCTAAGAGTGGTGATGGATTTAGCATGCCCCATCTGATTTGAAGAGCTGGGATCATTATTCTCGTACTGCGGTTTAGGATTGGGGAGAGGTTGTGCAGGAAGCATCCCCTTTTCTATAACCGTCATACGAGAATCTATCTTTTGCATAAAATCTGTAATTCCCCGCATTGCTTGAGCCAGCTCTTGTATGGGATTTTGAACCGGTTCCTCTTGAGGTTTCACTTGATTTGGATTTTGATTGAAGAAACCTGGAGGAGTCACCGTTTGTCCATTCCTCCAACTAAAGTTTGGATGATTTTTCCAGCCAGGATTGTATGTGTTGGAGTTAGGTCCTTAAAGGTCTTTGATAATTATTTACGGCATTGGCTTGTTCATTCAACACTCCTCGGAAGGCAGGTATGGACGGTTTTCAATTGTGTGAATGTTGCAATCACAGATGCCGCATAAAACAATTTCATTAACCTTATCCTTCTTTCCTTCCATGGCCTCAACTTTCCTTATGAGCGTAGTCACTTTACACTTGAGATCATCCTCTTCTTTCAAGAGATATACTCCACCTTTCTCCTTTAATTGAGTCGGCCTAGACGTGGTGTTCGCCATTGGGTAATAGTCTCATGATTGTATTTTTTCAGCGAGACTATCGAGGTACTCCCATACCTCGTCGACATCTTTATTAATGAACTCTCCATTACACATTGTCTTGACCATTTGGTGTATGGAAGATGTCAGTCCATCATAAAAAAAATTTGTAATGCGCCACGTTTCAAATCCGTGTTGTGGGCATGAACTGACCAAATCTTTGAACCTTTCCCAACATTGGAAGAATATTTCATCTTCTTTTTGGGCAAAGTTCATGATTGCTTGTCTGAGGGTAATCGTTTTATGATGTGGGAAGAATTTTTTATGAATTCCCTCTGCATGTCGTTCCATGTGCCAATGGATCTAGGACGCAGTGAATGTAACCACGTCTTAGCTTTCTCTTTTAAGGAAAAAGGAAAGAGTTTCAGCCTAATTGTATCTTCAGATACATTAGGAAAACATAATGTAGCTATTATCTCATCGAACTCTTTCAAATGTAAATATGGACTTTCAGATTCAAGTCCATGGAATTTGGGAAGGAGTTGGATAACTCCTGGCTTGATGTCCATTTGTCCTGTATTTTCAGGAAAAATCATGCAATGAGGGGTACTCACTTCCCGCCGGTTGTAGATAATCTCGTAAAGCACGAGGCGGGGGTGCCTGTTGCACCTCATTCTCATCTTGGGTATCCTCCACCCTGGGTGGAAGTGGAGGAGGTTGGTCTTCAGCCATAACCTCAGTTAACTCAGGGGATTTCGAGCGGTGTCTAGTCCTGCGATGGATAGTCAACCCCTCAACCAATCCTCCTTCAGTCAAGAGACGTCGAGTGTCGTCACGGGCCCACTTGGGCATGAAAACACTCGCAGCCCTCAATTAAAAACTTAACCCTAAGAAAGGAAAAGAAAATCTAGCAAGAAAGAGAGAGTTGGAAAGAAAGTACCAAATTGGAGTCCTGAGTTAAAACCTGCAAAATAAAATAAAATAAGTTAGATTCTAAAAAGAGAAGAACAATTCTTTAAAAGAAAGATAGAAGTGAACTAGCTTCTAAAAGCAAGAATTCCTAAAAGAAAGTGAAGAGATCTAAACTAAAAAGTAGATTACTAAAAGAGAATTTGAAAAATAGAAAGTAGGGAAGGAGCTTACCGAATTAGAAATTTCTATCTTAAAGGCCTACAAAATAGGAAGGTTAGTTTCTAAACAAAAATTCTAAAAATAATTTAGGAACCAAATTAGATTTTAAAAGAGTTAAAATTAGAAAGTTACTAAAAAACAGAAAGTTAATTTCTAAAAAAAGGGAAAAAAATAACCTAATTCCTAAAATAAACTATTTCCTACAGATGGGAGGATACTACAATTAGAAAATTTCTAAAATTCAAACCCTAATTCTAAAAATAGAAAAAGTAGAGAGATTAGGAAGGAATTACCAATTGAGAAACTTATGTCAAGATCCTATAAAACAGGAACAAGTTAGTTTTGAACTCAAATAAAAATAAATAAATAAAAACTAAGGTTAGTAAAATCCTAATCTTAAACTAATCCTAAAACCAATTAATTTCAGAGAATCGTAATCGTCAGTCGCCAAAAACTTGTTCACTCCCAAGTATAGGGTTGTGATGTAGTAATAAACTCGGTAAGACCGAGGTCGAATCCACAGGGATTGAAACTTACATTTCCTGAAACCAGGTAGAAATAGAACTAGCCTAAGATGCAATCTAAATCAAATATAAATTGATGAATAATGGTGAGAGATTAATGTAAAACTTTAAGGAATTCAGAGGAAGGAAACTAGGGATTCAGAGGATCCACTTGTAGAGATCAGGGAGATCTTATGCCTGCATTAAGATTTATGGAAATCAAACTGAACCTTTGATCTGGTTTTCAAGAGATGAAGGGTATATGAATTAGAATGGATTCCATCATCTAACCATGCCCAGGAGACAAAGCAAGTAACAGGATTAAACTAATTACCAACCAATCAAAAATACATGAAAGTTAGGAAGAGTACTATCATCCAACCATGCCCAGGAGACGATGGTGAACAACAGGGCCTCCTGACGTCATAAACATCAAAAGAGAAAAAGAGATATTCAAAGTCATTGCAAACCCATTGTAATTTCAGTCACAACAGACCATTAAAGACTGAGAAAATATTCTTTTAATAAAATTAAATCAAAAATCTCTTCAATCTAATCAAAAGGTACAAGCAACATCTCTCCCATCAGGCTACAAGCTTCACCTCTTAGCCCTAGCTAAGAGGTTTAGCCACACATGAATGGGCTAGATCTCATAATAAAATAGAGAAAAAGAAAGAAGAAGAAAACAATTAAGAAAAAAAACCAAACTCTACTCCCTGTCTCTCTCTCTCTTGGCGTCTCCACCCAGCAACCAGCCTCCAAATTCCAACTCCTCCCCAATCTCTCAGCCGCTGCCCTTTTTATAGGGGATAAAAAAGCCGGTTATGACTGGGAATTGGTGCGAATCTTTCTCTTCTGCAACACAACTGCGTTTGTGTGGGTAATCGCAAACCACTTACGTTTGAACCAAGTATGAGACACTAGCCATCAGAAACTCTCAAAACGGACTTCTTGGACAGGGTTGTGGCCTCCCTGTGGACATTTTGGATGGTACATATCGTGATTTCGACCACGATCAAGATCACACAGCGGCTGACAACGGCCGATTTTTTCGAACGCAGAATCAACGCTATTTCTGCGCTGGACTGATGGTGGGGCCCACGATCGGGTTTCTCCAGATAATCCACTCCGTTCATTATATTACCCTCGCAATTTCGGTCGGAAATGACTAATTTTGAATCTATTTCGGTGCGCCCCACGTAGTTTTCATTCAGTCGTCCATTCTCCGTTTGGACAGTTGGATTGCAATCCTCACTGTCTTCTGAGTTTCTGACACCTAGGCGAGGGTAATTACCCCCCTTTTATCACCTTGGACGGTCCAGATTTTCAGCATATATGATGGATGGGTCCCACAGTCAAAAACCGGAGTCGGCCGTGTAAACGCTGTTGCGTTTTTGAAGAGGATGCGGGTCGGTGGACCTCACAGAGTCATTTTTGATGGAATCCACTCCGTCCGTTGGTCTCAGGACGAAAAATCGTACAGAAAAGAGTATTTTTGGAGTTACTTAGGTGTGGTCCACTGATCTTTTCTCACTGCCGTCCATCTTCCGTTTGGACAGTTGGATTGCAATCCTCACTGTCTTCTGAGTTTCTGACACCTAGGCGAGGGTAATTACCCCCCTTTTATCACCTTGGACGGTCCAGATTTTCAGCATATATGATGGATGGGTCCCACAGTCAAAAACCGGAGTCGGCCGTGTAAACGCTGTTGCGTTTTTGAAGAGGACGCGGGTCAGCGGTGGCTGACCCTTTGTAGGAATTCGGTGCACCACAGGAGTGCACCGTCTATGCACTCGCATGCTCCTTGTGGGGTCCATCACGATGTATATATGAAATCTGCTCCATCCATCCATTCTGTCACATCATTTAGACCGTGGAGACCGGAGATGAAGCATATCCAAACAGCACGTGGGCCCAGAATCCTGATTCCGAGGGATGATCTATCCATTAGGCCACTTCCACCAGGATACAACGGCTGAAATTCTACATGTACGGTTAATTTATGTTCTTCAGGCCGTGTATGAAATTTCGTGACAAACGGATGGTGAGAAACCTATGATCTTGCATTCTGGCTGACTTTCGGGCCACTTGAGCTTCAGTTTCTCGATTTTTTCGGATCTCGGCTGTGTAAAATTGTCGATCCCAATCCCTAGGAGTCCGTCCCCTGCTTTTGTGACATCGGAGTGCCGAATCCATACTTTTAATACCCAATTTCAGTTTAAGCTCCTGATTGCATCCTACAACAAAACACAATTAAAACCGGGCGTTAAACAGTATCATACCCGTAAATCCAGGTAATAAATGGGGTCTAATATGTAATATTTGACCCTCAACATGATTCCCCATTCCTGAGTGTGTTGGGATAAATAGGCGAATTTCCTACTGATATGGATAGACTCTGATATGGGGTCTATCTATCAGCAGAAGATTGCTACTGGGAAGTGGAGCATAATACGAACTCTCTTGCCTGATGCACTGAGATATGAGAGTCAACTGGTTGGTATTGGTTAGGATTGGGCACCTAAGGGAGAATAAGGTTTTCTTGGCTAGCAGGGGAATACAGAGAAGAGGACGGGTCGTCGGGGAGCATCTATTTTGGACTTCTTCTTGTAGATGGGGCAGGGAGGATCTGCTCTCCAAGATGTAGCCGTTGTTCGATCATAGGAAGGTCTGTCATGGGGATGGACTGAGGGACTTGAGAACAGAGCATCAATTGTAGCTGCCTGTAGGGCTTGGAGAGAAATGGGTATCTAATGGAATAGTTGGAGAGGAGTCGCGGTTCTCTGTGGCATTTTCTCGAGCATATTGACTGTGATTAGAAGAGGTATTTCGACGGCCAATGCCAGAG
Organism: Magnolia sinica; assembly: GCF_029962835.1. Lineage (NCBI taxonomy): Eukaryota > Viridiplantae > Streptophyta > Magnoliopsida > Magnoliales > Magnoliaceae > Magnolia > Magnolia sinica. Next base: position 4,905,838 of record NC_080582.1, on the reverse strand, counting down.
AAATTGGAGGTAGCCTTATCACTAACCTCAATACCAGCATACTCAATCATCGCTTTCTCTGTATTTTTGTCATCTCTTGGGCGATTATCATCGTTGTCTGGGTCTCTATTCGTAATTGAGTTCTAGAGTTTCTTATCACCAGGATGGACTTCTTCCTTCATACCTTCAATTTGGGCTCTGATTTCATACGAGTTACCTGCCACTTGGAGCTGGATTGGAGAATGGAGGGACGATCCCTTCATCTTGGACACATTTACTCTTGCAAATATTTGGAAAATGCCAAATCTGGATAATGTGTCCATGCATATATCACTTCCCCAAAAAGACTATCCAAATCATGGATAACTGATTCAAACCACGCATGGGCCAGGATTCTAAAAAGGCGGATCCATGTCTCCTCATCTTCCATTAAAATCGATGGAGACCATGGGGTAATCTCCACCATACCCATGTTTTGCAAACGAGTTTTGTCTGTCACAAAGTTTGAGAGTTCCTTCCTGGATTTGAAGGAAATAAGAAATTGATAGGGAGAAATCCTAGCTACATCAATAGCAGAAGCATTAAATCTAGATGATCTGATACCATCTATAATCTGGAGGATGGATATCACTTTGCTACCTGAGGAGCCCAACAAACCAAGGTCTAGTTCATCCATCTCCCGAGAGACTTGCATTGGGTCCGCAAACACTCTACAAAATCCCCGATGTTTTGGATTGGGGATTGTCCCTATTTTTTCCCATCTTCTCGTAGGGGGAGGAGCCCCACCTTGGGCAGCAATATCTGGTTTCTTTCCTTTCAAGTTCTGCTTTTGGACTGGATGCATCTCGTCGGTGGACCTCGGCCGTTAAGTAGATCTAGGTCGGGCCTCTTTCATGGAGACCACTGTACCATCAATCCTTTTGCCATCGAGAACGCCCCTAGCGGCCCGAGCATCGTCTTCGTAGAAATAGTGCACGAATTCATAGCCTCTAGGTTTGGAAGTACCTGGGAAAAACAAGAGAAAGACCTCAGAAATTCTTCCATATTTTTGGAAGATCTTGAGCACGTCTTCTGTCGAGCAACTGAACGGCAGATTTTCGACAAATAGGCATTTTGGATCTGGGATTAATTTTCGCCGGGTGACGAAGGAAGGTCTGGATCTCCTATGAGAGGAGACACGATGCCCTTTCATGCCCTCTCCGGCCTCTACCGTTTTTCTCAATGTTGGGTTATATTGGAGTACCTCAAACTGCTATATTTATATTCTTGAAGCGGCTACCTTGCCCCGGAGAATGTCATGCGTGGGCATCTGACGGAGAAGGCTGCTGTATTTGGATTTGGAGTCGTTGCTCTGGAGATTGTAAGCAAAAGGCCAAAATCTAATATATATGTGTGTACATGTGTATGTATAATTATTTAGAAACATATTACACACATGTAATATGTATGTACATGTGTAATATGTGTGTACAATGTTATTCTCACAAAAAAAGTAGCTAAACGACATTATCATGGTAATAGTAGAAGATTTTTTTTATAACTTTTTACAAATTTATTGCAAAATTATTTCAATATTATCATGAAAATTATCTAAGAGTTAACTAATTATGGACATAAAGAATTTAAATTTTAAAATAATTTATCAATTTATAACAAATATTTTTATTTTTATTTTCTAAGAGATGTTTCTGATAAAAACAAAACAAGATTCGCCTATTTTCCACTTAGAGGAACCAGCATGTGCAAGGCACATGGAGGGTCGGAAGTGGTGTGCCAGACATGCTATATATAGCACGTGTAATATCCGTGTACATGTGTATGTACATTTAATCCTGGACGACTTTTTTTTCGATTAATACTTGAGCGTCACTTCAACACACACGTGGCTAAATGAGAGGACTTGAGAACACTTATGTTCACCCTGCATACAAATAACAATAATAATAATAATAATAATAATAATAATAATAATAATAATAATAATAATGAAAAAAGCTTTAATGGAAACATGTTAACTGTGCCTAACACCTCTAATTACTTCACTTGGTGTGGCCCACTTGAGTTTCAAATGAAGTTGATTTTGTATCTCTTCCCTTCATTCTCACCTGAATTTGAGGAAAGATAACACATCACGGTGACCCCACACCATTCCCATTGTTCCCACTGTCCCACATGTCTTAAACTTCCCCTGATTTTTATTCCCAAGGCTTAGCATTGAGGAGCGCACCTCGGTGTGGATGACACACAATTAAGATGGTGAGTCCACAAAGTATGTGTATTTTAACAAGTGTAGAATTTTGGACAAGAAATAATTTTCTTTTACAGGTATATTTATACATATGAGTGTAAAGCTGGACCATAAATTACCATACAGCGGATAACTTTCAACATTATTTTCTATATTGTTGCCGACATAAGGTCATCCTCATGGTGGGATGACCAAATAGGGACGGAGATTGCCTGTAGATCCAAAGGCCATCCATTTTGCCAGCTCATTTAGGATGTGAACGGAAATATATATATATATATATATATATATATATATACTCAAAACTCAAATGAATAGGATCACAGAAAACAAAGTGGATCGAACGCCTACTATTGGAAGCTTCTTAGAGGCCACAAATTAAAGCTTCGGATCAAGCATATATTTGTGCTTTCCCTTCATCCAGGTATGTGTAACCTTAAACAGGTTGAATGGCAAATAAGCATCATGGTGGGTCCTAAGAAGTTTTCAGGAGTGGTGGGTATCATCTCCACTATTTCATGTGTTGTCATCCATAAGCTTTGTCAATCTGTCTTAGTTTTTGATTCATGTACTAAAATGAGCTGGCAAAATGGATGGACGGCCTGATAAAATATATACATCATGGTGGGCTCCACAGGACAGGTTGGTGTCGCTTGCAAATCATAGATTTGGAAGTCATATATTGGGTAAATGGTAACTTATTGTCGAACCGGGAGCAGCTCCCTCTAACTTACGTGGCAGCCTGTGCAACCGTTTACTTGTATACGCCTGTGGGCTTAGAAATCGTTGACTTGTATATTCCTGGGGCCGTAGCAATTCTTGGCTTCTATATTGCCTATTAGCTTATGAAAACAATACTTTGGGGACAAGTAATCCAAGGAAAGAATGACGAAATTAGGAAGGGAGACTAGAATGTCCCAAGACGCCTATATAAACATCTCTTCCGTAGCAACATCGTCCAAGGTAGAGATGGCGAGGGTGACCATAGATGCTTTGGGTGGTGGTTCTTACGATGGTGTGTCTCAAATTCCCATGGGCTTGTTTTTGCTTTGCATGATGGTCGCGTCGCTCTCGATCATATCTATGATCATCTTTGCATGTAGTGACGGTGGTGATGACAAGGTTAGCTCTGAGAAACAGAAAGAACGCGGCCGAAATTACGGTGGAGATTGGGATATTATTTGTTGTTGCTGTTGCGGTAGTAGCGGTGACAGCAGCGGCGGCGGCGGTGGTGACGGAGGTGGCGGTGGTGGTGGCGGCGGTGATGATGGTGATGACGGAGGCGGCGGTGGTGATGATGGTGATGATGGAGGCAGTGGTGGAGGGGGCGGTGGATGTGGGTTTGGGGATGGTGGAGTGGGTGGTGGAGGTGGTGGTGGTGAAGTGGGTGGTGGGGGTGGGTGTGGTGAAGTTGGTGGAGGTGGTGGTGGTAGTGGTGGTGAAGTGAGTAGCGGAGGTGGTGGTGGTGGTGAAGTGAGTAGTGGAGGTGGTGGTGGTGGTGGTGAAGTCAGTAGTGGAGTGGGTGGAGTGGGTGGTGGTGGTGGTGAAGTGGGTAGTGGAGGCGGGTGGAGTGGAGGTGGCGGTGGAGGGGATTTGGGAGGTGGGGCTGGAGGAGGCGGGTGGAGTGGAGGGGGTGGTGGAGGCGGGTGGAGTGGAGGTGATTTTGGAGGCGGCGGTGGTGGAGGTGGGTGGAGTGGAGGCGGGGGTGGAGGTGATTTTGGAGGCGGGGGTGGTGGAGGCGGTGTTGGAGGGGGTTGGTGAGGCGGGGGTGATCGAGGCGGGTCTAGCGTAGGCAGCAGTATTGGTGGTGTCTTATTAAAGACAGTGCATATGGGTTATTAGTTAGGTGAGACCATATTACATTTGAGAACGGATCACCCACAAGACAGCTTTAAACTATGCAAGCAGCCCTGTCTTTCCCACCAAATTGTCACTCATGTAGGACGCCCGAGCCATATAAACGTTGGGCCTCACCATGAAGTCCAAATGCACTCATAAGGAGGGTCACACACGGACAGCAAATCAGACCATCGCCTTTCTCTTAATTTTAACAGCGTGCATGGTGATCATCTTAATGGTGTGGCCCCCTACACTCTAGATGGATCGTATTTTCTACAGGAATGACGAGTTGGCGGGGGGGAAAAAAATGGGTTGCATGCTAAGTTATCATATTGTAGATGATCAATTTCTTCAATACATTTATATCCAATCTTGGTGTTGTAAGTGCAATACAATTTTTATTTTTTATTTTTATTTATTTATTATTATTATTATTTTTTTTTTTTTAAGGTGTGGCAAAGCCCCTTGTATTAGATGAATATAGAAAATTACAGACTTAGAATTGGGGTGGGCTCAATAGAGTATGTCGCCACACCTATCATTTGGAGATACACTGGGAGAAGAAGTGGCCTTGGACAAGGAAGAGCAGGGATAACTTTCAATGCGAAGAATCCGAAAACTGGGACTGATGAAGTGAGAGTTAGGGAATCCGCAGAAGCAATTCTCTATCAGAGGAGCCCAAAGGGAGTTAGGCCTCGTTTGTTAAATCTGAAGTCTAAAGCCTGAATCTAAAATCTAAACCCTGAATCTGAAATCTGAAGCCTAAATCTAAAATCTGAAGTAAAAAAACTTGTTTGGTAACTATGGCTGAAGTCTGAAAATTAAGTACTGAATTCAAAACAATCTGTTTGTTAAAAAACATCTGAAATGTCTGAAATATGTTAATTTGACACATTTGCCCCTATCTATCTCCTGTTTGGAAATGCTTTACGTTATAAAGAAATTATTTTTTATTAAATGAAAATAAAATTATTCTATTTAATTCAAATAAACTATAAAGTATTTAATAGAAAATTAAAATATCATTATTCATAAAAACAGATAAAAAATTAATGACTTGCATGTATAAGTGTGGCGGCAATTTCTTCTCGCATATTGGACATAATAGTTTGTTCGAAGTTTCCAAATACTCCTTCCACTTCAGGCATATCATTCTCTGATTCGATATTCATCTCTAAAAGAGCATTTTCATCATTGTATTATTGGAAGAGTGGATCGGAGATAGATTCTTTTTTGATGTAGTTAGCATGATTTTTATTAAGAGTGATGAAATGATTTTTATTAAGAGAATGAGATCAGTGAGGCAACTTAACATAAGCATCACACTACAAGTTTTCTTCCGTGGGATTGTGAAGTGAGGCCCATTGCTTTGAATTCGAGTGAGATTTTATAACAAATGCACCCTTTGTCTTGCTTAGTTCAAAACCACATTTTCAATGTTCCTTTGTTGGTTGGATTTCAGCTGTATGTCTAGTGGGCCTCATCATGGTTTACCCAACATTCACTGGGAGCCCGGCATGTATCTTGAAAGTAGACTGGTAGCTCTTAAGAAAAAAAAAAAAAAAAAAAACTATTCCCTTGTAAATATGTGGCCTACCAACTCAGGGGACTCGCCTGATGTTTGGGCCAAGTTATTAAGATAGTGGGGCCCACCTGATGCATGGATCAGATGTCCCCCAGGGCATGCCAGGTTGGTATGTAATTGAGGTGCATGTGGACTTCTCTAAACTACATATATTGGTTTGTTTTTAATTATTAAAATCCAAAAATCCAAAGGAGAATGATCACTTGAGTTTGAAGGTATGGTAATTACCATAGGTGGGAGTTGTATGGATCCACCGTTATGATTGAGTGCCGTCCAACCGTCCATTAGATACTCCCCATGTTAGGCCTAGATCCCAAAATCAAACCTGATCCACACAGCTCAAGTGGACCACACCAAAGGAAACCATAGAATACATCCATATGGAATGCGGGGTCCACCATGTTGTGTATATGCCATCCAACTTATCAGTACAAATCTGAGTTGAGCCACATCAAGTGAATATATTGGTTTTAGCCATGATTGTACATTTTCCCCTGCAGGTGCCCCACCCGAGTTTCGGATCGGGATGATTCGATGTATGATCAATATGAGGATTTTCAGCAGATGTACAGCTTGGATTCCACATAAACATTACGGGTGGGCCCCACATAGCTGGAATGTTTGTGATCATTACCAAAATCAAATTTTCATGGCTCAAAAAACCTAATTTAGAGATCACAGTCCCCAAAACCTGATTCAAAATGTGTCGTTTGGGTGTGCAATCCACCCCAAAAATTCTATATAGCACAGTTTCACAACATCCCAACATGCAATTTGTTTGGATATGATGGCCATGTATTTGATTATTCCACGTTTTCACTAAATGGGCCATTAATTCTCCTTAAACAATGAACCCATCAAAAAAAGTAAATAAAATAAAAGTGATCCAATGGTAGACGTTCAATCCCCCGCTGCTTTTTGCAATGTGGTCCATTTTTTCTTTAGATCTGTCTTATTTTTCATTTCAAGCCTTACGTCGAGCTCGAAAAATGGATGGACGGGTTTGGATATAACAAATACCTCGTGATGGGACCCACAGAAATGACTTCAATGCATTGCGTACTGAGTAACCCAACACGCTAAGCGTACTGAGTAAACTCTGTGGGGTCCATCATGATTTAAATATTTTATCCACTCCGTCCATACATTTTAAAAGATAATTTTAGGGCTCTGTACCAAAAAAAAAAGTATATCCAAGTCTCATGTAGACCTCACCAAGGGAAACAGTGTGAATTGAAATTATACAGTTGAAAATTTCTTAGGGGTACAGAAGTTTTGGATCAATCTGTTGTTTGTGTTTTCCTTTCATTCATATCTGTGTAATCTTATGAACAGGTTGGATGACAAATAAACTTCACTGTGGGGCCCACAGAGCACTGACCACCAGCTATTTGCTGGTGGCAGGGGAGTAGCCAATCCATTTCCCTTCGAACGCGGATCGCGTCCTACCCCGCCCAGACGGTCTGGGCAGAGATCTGTAGGGTCCACCGTCATGTAAGTATTTTATCTAAGCCGTTCAATGTTTTTCTTATATTATTTTAATGTATGATATAAAAGATGAAGCAGGTCTACAGCTTCAGTGAGCCACACCAAAAGATACCGCAGTGATAATGATAGCCATTGTTGAAACCTTTCTAAGGGCCACTGTCATGTTTTTCTACCATCCAACCTATTCATTAGGTCATGTAGACGTGGATGAAGTGAAAACACAAATATCAGCTTGATCTGAAACTTCTCCAGCTCTCGAGAAGTTTTTAATGGTGGACGTTCAATCCTCACCTTGTGGTCCAATTAATCATTGGACATGTTTCTTTTATTGGATCACACCTTAAATTATCTGTAAAAATTGATGGACAGTGTGGATCAAACACATAAATCATGGTGGGGCATAAAAAAGTTTCATAGGTTAAAAGTTGATTTTGTATTGCGCAGACAGCTTAAAAGAAAAAATTGTCATAGTAACTTGAAAAGGGGTACTTTTGGAAGCAAAAACTTTTTGTTTAATAAAAAATCACGGAGCGCATTCCGTGTTCACCATTAAGCAAGACTCCTATCACGGAAATAATTCAGTGAAAAACCACTTAGCGCTTTCCGTCTTCCATGTTAACAACGTATTAACAAACACCACTAAACATGGAAAATTTTTCCAATTCCGCGTTAAGTGCAAAAATTCAGTGTTAACAAACACGGCCTTAGTCCAGTCCCTTTTTAGTTTTTATCCTCCTAATCATCCCAACGCCGGCTTTGTCCATCACTAGAGAGCCCTTGATATTTCTCGGAAAAAGAGATTTTGATCGGTATTTGTTGTCCGGGTAGCCCCGTTACTTGCAAGTTTTGCAAGGCCATTTGCAATTGAATTGCCTTGACGGAGGGTACGTATGAGTGAAGCGAAGCGAAGGTTCATTGTTTCTTTGAGGTTGAGGATGAATCCCAATTGGTACCAAGAGTTTTTTTGAGGTTGAGGATGAGTCCCAATTGGTACCAAGAGTTCCAGCAACCTGTGTAGAGAGGGAATGAAAGGGCTTTTTGTGTATAAACTACTCTATCCTTGTGTATCTTTATTGCATTTGAATTTTGAACCAAAAATAAATAAATTGTATTCTTGATATTTCACTCTACAATGGATGCTTTATTGTTTAATTCCAGTAAATATATTCTATTTGTGCACTTTTTTAATAAGTGCCAGCATATATTATATCAAGAGTCATACACTACTAGAGTATCAAATAACTCCTTTCCAATTAGCCAACCTCAAGTTGGTTGTTGAAGGATAACACACAAGCACATAGAAATTCTTACATGGCATATAAGTAATTCAAATTAAATTGCGTAAAGTAGTAATATTTATATTGCGTCTAACTCAATTTTCTATGACTTCACTAAACACATTCTGTCATTTCATTTGTGAGAAGTTAATCAGTGGTGCTATTAGCACTCTATATTTTCATAACAGGTATAAGAGGGTTTCATGTCTCATATTATATTTAAGTAGAAGATATTTGACATTTATGCTTGAACTTAAGTTAGAATATTCAAGGAGCCAATCAAGAAGAGATCTCGACTGTTTAGGGCCTGTTTGAAACATGGGGATTAGGTGGTATAAAATTGCATTTGATCCAATGTGAATTCCAATTGATGTTGGAAGCGGCAGGAATGATTGAATTAATTTAGATATCATATAATTCAATCCTAGTGGAAGATATAATAGAATTTCTGGTGGATTTTGAAATACACTACATCTATGGGGCCCCACATTGATGCATGTGTTTTATCTAGGTCATTCATTCATATTATTCATATATGCACTTTACACATGATATTCAAGTCGCATATACACGCAGGGGACTGGCATTAGTTGTGAAATCTAGCTCATTAATTACAAGTTCATGGTCTACCAAACATATGTTTCACTTAATATACATGTTTTTCTCATAAGAATTTAATCCCAAACATAGGATTGGATGATCAAATTACTATAGTATTTCTAGACATATAATATTTTTGTAATAATGGTGTCAATTCCACTTAATGCAATTCAATACTATTTAATTCTGCATTTCAAACCGGCCTTACGTTCCACACTCGGAAAATCATATTAATCTTATCATTGGGAGTACCACTTGTGTACATTGAATTAAAGAGATTTTTGTCATTTCAATATTACTTTATTTTTCAATGTACATTTTATGTCAATTCAATAGATACAAGGCCACATGTGTGATTGAAGGCATGTATTTAGAATTTATATGTGGTTAAGAAGTGTGGGCGTGACAAATTCATACTTGAACCAATATTTGATTAGACCATTGGTATCCCCTGTGCTAAGTCAAACTAATTAGACACTAGAAATAAGATTAAGCTATCCTTTCAATCACCAATTGTAATCAACGATAAGGTGATTTGCGAAATGGTAGGAGTCCGCCGTCATTCCTGATGGAATTTTTTTTTATTTTACCTTATATAGAAGGACTCTCTCTTACACTAGTAAAAGCAATAAATTCCTTAAAAAATTAAGATAAACACATAAATAAAAGAAAGGTTGAACAATGTCGATTCCATTAATTGAATATGTGGCCCATTACAATTAACAAAGTATTATAAAATAACATAGATAAATAAACAAATGAGACAAATACCTAACCGGCCTATAAGAATAAATGATCGAGGCGAAAGGTCAATAGGATGTGATCAGATAGGTGTGATCGCCTAAGTAATAACTTAGCTAATCGAAATCCAGCAACTTAGGGTTGTGGACATTTTATCTAATCCTACAGTATTGTAGCAATGAACGTTGGATAGAAGCAATTTCTAGAACTAGGTTAGGCTATACTTAAATAAAAATAAAGATGTATGAAAAATAAATTGAAAAGTAGCCGTGTTTGACGTGGAGCCTCGAGCTCTTCATCACATGTTCTTTTTATAGTTTGTTGAGGTAGTTAAACCCTTGTTGGGTTTCCATACTAATGCTTAATCTTCTACATATTTGACATGCATCATGAATAGGAAGGTCTTCGGATAGATCTAAAACTATTGGCTTATCAGATCTTGTTCTTATATTTGATACTTTAATGGGAGATCTTAGTGGCCACCAATCAAATTCGATGTCAATCAAGAAAATCTCTGTTGTTGATCCTAGACCTCAAATCGATCATGATCATGCATCTGGTGAGCCCAATCAAACTACCCATTGCATTTGATTGGAACTTTCTCTCTCTAACAGTTTGGAGTATTGTATGGTGAGCTTTACAAAGCTCGGGTGTTGTATGGTATTATAGATAAGGCCGAGGATCTCACACAAACCTTGCATCTTTCTCTATCTAGAAGGAAGACAATGAGGCATTGTGTCATCCTCGCACCATAGGTTGTACATCTCTGGGTACTTGGTGTCCCCTTCAACTGGGATAGGATTAGGTAGGGTCCCACCTCACCCAAGACCATGCGGCCCCTACTTGGGGCCGACCATGATGAATGTATTTTATATCCACACCATCCATCCATTTTGTTAGATCAAGATGTGAGCTCAAAAAATGAGACAAATCCAAATATCAAGTGGACCATAATATAGGAAACTATGGTAATTAACTATTAAAACCTTCTTGTGGGCCACAAAAGTTTTGGATCAAGCTCATATTTGTCTTTTTCAGCTATCTAGATTTATGAGACCTTACTAATAGGTTATATATTAGATAAACATGATGGAAGCATTATAGTAGGCCCTTAACAATGGGGCATTCAATCACCATTATTTCCTTTAGCATGGTCCACCTGAGATTGCGATATGCTGTAATTTTAGGCTCATGCCCTAAAATGATTTGAAAAAACACAGATGGACAATGTGGAAGTAGAATACATACATCAAGGTGGGCCCTATGGTAAGGGCCGCACCATCAACTAATCTGCTCCCATGTTAGTTCTTGAGTATCCGATGCGGATTGGGTAGTACCAAGCTAGGAACGGACAGGGCTCTGTGTGGCATCTGTGGTGTATGGGTTTTATCACAATGTCCATTAATTTTTTGATATCATTTTAGGGTAAAAGCCTAAAAATACGGTAGATGTGAGGCTCAAGTGGACCACATGACGGGCAATAATGACACCCACCATTGAAACCTTCTTGGGGCCTACCATTAATTTCCATCTAACCTATTCATAAGGTTATATAAACCTGGAGGGGGAGGGGGGGAACAAATATCAACTTGATCCAGAACTTCTTCTTCTTCTTCTTTTTTATCCAAAACTTCTATTGCCTCCAGAATGTTTTCAATAGTAGGTGTTTAATCCCCATTGTGTGGTCCACTTGAGCCATAGAACTACCTCATTTTAGGGCTTATACCCTAAAATGATATAGTAAAATGTACTGTGTGCATAAAAACTATACATCACAATGGCCTTAAGAGCCCCTGTCCTTTCCTAGCTAGGGTGGGACAGGGATAGTACCATTCCACATCCCTGATCATCTTACTTCAACACATGCATGGCTAGGATACTGAGGCAAGGAGGGATGTGATGAGATCGAACACCATCTTCCTCAGGGGGTAACTACTCTAAATCCATAGAGCTCTCACAGAGCTTTCTCCAATCCACGAGGGATAAAGGCAAAAATAATTCCTATTAAATTCAAAATAACTCAATTGATGATAATTTAAAAAAAAAGAAGAAGAAATTACAACTCTTTAAATAAGAAACTCAAACCTAAGATGGAGTTTTAGACGTAGACTACAACTCAAACACCCTAAAACGTGACTTACTATAAATAGTAAACTTACTATTTGTATACAACCTCTATTCCAACTAGACTTGGTTTTTGGCCAAAATTAGTAAATGTCCAATTTGGCTCAACTACGCTATTCTCCTAACTTTTCTAAACCCTTTTCATGTTGGGCAGGACTTTTACAATTCAAAGGATCAAAAGTCATACTTGAAAAAAAACTTACTATTTATAGTAAAAATGAAACTTAATAGGACTTTTGACCATCAATCTAATGGAATTTGACAAATACAGCTTGGGCAACCAAGCATAGTAGGGTTGGTTAGCTTAAGTAGGTTTTCCTACCCAAAATCATATATAATATGTCGAAAACTCATCCTGATTTACAAGATACGACTGATTTGAGGTTCTGATGCTCCAGATCATTTCCACCTCTGATCCAGCCTTCTCTTGTCCATCTTTGCCATGAAAGTGTCTGTGATCCGCTCTACATCAGATACCCATTCCGCGTCCCTAAGAATCACTTCAATACACACGTGGGGGACTTGTTACTTCCAACCATTGGAAGGGGCAGAGTTCTGTGGGGCCTACCAGGTTAAATACATGCTTGAAATCCACTCTTCCCATCATGTGAGAATACTTATCTTTACTGTACGTATAAAAAGATCACACTGATAAAAATAAAAAAATAAAAACACAAATAGGAACAACGAAAATTGTGACTAAAACCTTTAACCTCACGTGGCGTGGCCCACATGAGTTTTGAATGAGGTTGATTTTGCATCTCTCTGTCCTGGTGAGCAAACCAACCCACACGGTGTAACCCCACATAAAATCCTATGGTAGGCATTCCATTCTATTGGTTCCCACTGGCATGGCCCACATGACTAACGCTTCTAACTGACTTTCGTTCCCAGAGCCTAGCATTTAGGAGCATTTCACGCAATCAACCTAGTGGCCCACGGACCATTGGCGTTTTATCATGGATAGGATTTTGGATGAGAAATAGTTTTGTCGGCAGAAATTGACAAGAAATTACCATCCACTTAGTAGATGGGCTACGCTAATGAGACCAAGTTGCTCTTTTTGTCATTTATTAGTGACTATATATACATTATTTTTCTATAGGGTTGCCCACCTGTGAAGTTGCTAGGGTGCAGGAATCATTCCAGTGAATTGTAGGATTTGCACTAGCATCAATTTAGAGAATTAAATTGAATTAGAATGCATATATATATTGATCGGCCATTTCACTGTTTGTCGGGGTGATTGAATATGGCAGCGTGTCTTTTGGTGTTCCGCCTTTGCCCCACTTATGTTTGGTAGCAAACTCTAATAGGAAGAGATGTGCAAGGTAAAGCTATAAAGATTAGGGGACTGAACACATCCTTATATAGGCTTAGGCTGGGTGGGAGGAAATCAGGATTCTTCCAAGTCTGCCTCTCCTCAATCCAATTACCAGAGACAAGCCATATATCCAACACAACTATATTGAGAGTTGTCTCTTGTACTTCACACCTATAAAACTTGTGTACACCCAATGGCTCTCTAGGTCCCACCTTGATGGTGATGCGATCAATCCAATGCAATTATTGCATTGCCAGATGGAACTATGCCATGTGTGGCCCATAATTCCAATATTGGATTAATTTACACCTAAGATAATCCTATGGGTGGGATGATTTAGTAGGGATGTGGATTGCGTGGATAGACCAAGCTATGTAGGCCCTATATAGATGTGTGTATTTTATCCATACCGTCCATCCATTTTTCTAGCTCATTTAAGTTTATGAACCCAAAAATGAGGCAAATCCAAAGCTCAAGTGGACCACACCACAGGAAAAAGTAGGAATTAATGCTTACCGTTGGAAACTTCTTGAGGTGACAGAAGTTTTCGATGAAGCTGATATTTGTGTTTTCTCTTCGTCCAGGTCTGTGTGACCTTATGACTAGGTTGGATGTCAAATAAACGTGATGGTGGGCCCAAGTTTTCAACGGTGGGCCTTATTAGCCCCCACCATTTCCTGTGGTGTCATCCAATTGAGCTTTCGATCTACGTCGTTTTTGGATTAATGCCCTAAATTGACCTGCTAAAATGGATGGACGGTGAGAATAAAACAAATATATCATGGTGGCCCCACATAGCTTGGATAGGTGGGTGTGGCACGTAAACCATAGGTTGGAAATAGTCCATTGATTAATTTCCAACCGGTTGGATGTGACTTGCTCCCTCTAATATATGTAGGAGCGCATGCAATTATTGACTTGAATCCGCCCCTAGACTTGGCAATTGCTGACATTTCTATTCCCGTTGACTCGTAAAATCAATACTTCTGGGACAAGAAATTCAAGGAAGGTTCAAGGAACTTAGGAAGGAGAGAATACAATTACCCAAGATGCTTATATAAACATCTCTTCCGTGGCAACACTGCAGAATGTAGAGATGGCCAGGGTGTTGGGCGGTGGTGATTATGATGGTGTGTTTCAAATTCCCATGGGCCTGTTCTTTCTTTGCATGATGGTCATGTCACTCTCCATCATATCCATGATCATCTTTGCGTGTAGCGACGATGGTAACGACAAGGATAGCTCCAAGAAAAAGAAAGATCGCCGCAAAAATAACGGAGGAGATTGTGGAGATTGTGGGAGTTGTGATTTCACTGGTTGTTGCGGTTGTGGCGGTGGTGGTGATGGCGGGGGCGGTGATGGTGGTGGTGGGGGTTGCGGTGGAGGCGGTGATGGTGGTGGTGGTGGTGGTGGGGGTTGCGGTGGAGGCGGTGGTGGAGGTGGTTGTGGTGGGGGTGGCGGCGGTGGCGGCTGCTAAAGACATATAGTTCACGTCAATTACTTTTACTTTTTAGGTGAGACGATATTACATTTGGAACTGGATCTTAATACTAAGCATGCAGCCTTCTCTTTGCCGCCAAATTCTAATGCAGGACATCTGAGCCATCCAAACGCTGGGCCCCACAATCAATGCCACATGTCCTGAACTCTTGTCCATTTGCTCATTAAGGAGGATCCCACTCGAACGCGGAGTCAGATCATTCGTCCTTTCCTTGATTTTAACAATGTGAATAGTGATCTTAATGGTGGGGGCCATTTCCACTTTACATGGATCGCATGTTCCAGAAGAATGATGAGTTGGCATGAAAGATGGGTTGCATGCTAAGTAAAGCATACACTCGGTTGTAAATGATAAATTTCTCAGTATATTTATATTTAATCCTTATGTTGTAATTAGGAGAATAGGTTAGTGCACTCTATTCTTTTGTGTCATTGTGGTATTTGAATTTTGAACCAATAAGAAAATATTGTGTTCTTGGTATTTTGCTCCACAGTGGTTGTCTTGTTGTTTAATTCCAGTAAATATATTTCATGCACTCATTCATGAGTGCCTACCTCAAGTTGGTTGTTTAAGGTCAGATATTTTGGTAAAGTACAATGCATAATACACAAGAACTTGGAATTATGGGCATGGCATAAAGGGGTATCAACAGGCTGGGTATAGAATAGGCTAAGCTCAGTTCAAGCCCGACCTGTATTTTCAACCTAAGCTTAAATCTAGCTCGAGCATATGATAGGCCAAAACGGTCCAGCACGAGCCCGGCTCAAAATGTTTATAGAAGGTCAGCCCAAGCCTGAGCCCAAAAGAAGTTTTTTTTTAAATAAATGTTTAGTAAGCCCTCCAATTACTTCTAGCACATTTCATTTATGATATTTGATACGTGATTTAGTGGACCTCGCAGTCATGAGAGAGACCAAGAGGATGCTATTGCTACAATGGTGGAAGGCCGCAGCGCTACGGTGGTGAAAGGGCTTGGTCTGTTGAAACAAAGAGATGGGAGGAATGGGTCGGGGGGAGAGAGAGAGAGAGAGAGAGAGAGAGAGAGAGAGAGCACTGTACTTTATTTCATAAGTATTTATTTTAACAAGAAACTCCAATTGGTTGGGATTGCCCACTCAGGTGGGTTCCACCATGGTGTTTATGTGAAATCCACCCTAACCACTAGGTGTATTATCTCACGTTAGGCCCAGGGCCCAAAAATCAACCCCTTCGTATTTCAAGTGGCTGACAAGATTGGAATCAGTGTATTCCAACACTCACCCTCTAAACTATTTCCCTTCGTGTGGCTCACCTAAATAATGGATGTGCCTTGCATTTGAGCCCCGGGGCCAAAGTTTTGGCATGATATCTAATTGTATGAGTAGATTTTATATAATTATCACAGTAGGCCCTACAAATATCAAGGGTGGACGTCTCTCTCCCAAATCATTTTCCTTTGTGTGGCCCACCTGAATCACTGGTTAGCCTTATTTTTGAGCCATGCGCATAATATAGCATAAGCATCTAATGATCAAAGTGGATTATACCTACCTCATTACAGTTGGCTCCATTAAAAAAGTAATTAAGAGTGGGCGTCCATCTCCGAAAAGAAAAGTATAAGAAGGCACACTACAGAATAAGTGTGTGGGGGCGTGTATGCATGTGCCAAAAAAAAAAGGTACACCCTTCAATTTTTATGGGACAAACCATGACGTGTATGTGAGATCTACTAAGACTATTAGATGTGTAATCCTATGTTAGGCCAAGGGTGAAAATTTACGCTAACCTATGATTCAGGTGAGCCATGCCAAAGGAAATAATTGCAAGAGAGACGTCCACCCTTAACTCTTACAGGAGCACTATGATGATTATATAAAATCCACTCTAACTATTAAATGCCACACTAATATTAAGGTATAGGGCATAATTACTAGGCCCATCAAGAGTTGGGCATTGAGTCGAGTCGGACCGAGTTGAGGCTTACCTGTCTCGATTTGGTTTTGAAATAAATCTAATCCAAACTTGACCTAACTCAGTACCAAGTCCAACCAGGTCACTGGTATTTACTCAACTCAAGTCGGCACCGCAATTGAGTTGGGTGCAGCGGGTATCCCTGGGCTGAAATCACAACTAAAAACCTAGTTGCACCTGTCAGAGTTGCAACCTGATCTCCATCAACTACATGACATCTCAAATCTAAAATGTCATATATATATATATATATATATATATATGGAACTTCCCATGAGGTCGAGCTATGTGAGTCCCACCATGATGTGTGTCGAAAATCAACACCATGCATTTGATGGGTCTCCTTTAGTTTATGGGATATCTTAAAAATCAACTCTTTGTGGAACTCAGAGCCATATCATCTAAAACCATGTGAAAACATGCCTCGTTAAAATTTAAAAATTATGATTATTAGATAATTATAAGCAACGCTTCTCAGTTCAGGTCATCATCAATATAAGATCACAATACTCATAACGAAATTTAATATAATCATGCATAAAACATTTTTAAAATACTTGGTCGGCTAAGTTGTCTTGGAATGGCCTCAAATTTAGTGTAACCGTCATCCAAGTGAGACACCTATTGGATAAGAACCGCAAATCAGCCTTATAAACACTCCGAGAGGTTTCAATGAATGGGCATCTACTCTTAATTGTTGTATATAGTGTGGCCACATAAGTCATGGATTTACATAATACGTATGCACATGGCCCACCATGAGAGGGTGTGTCCAATTCCCAAACACATCATGCTCGGGCAAACCAAAACTCCCTCGAATCATCTACCCATTGTCATCGATTTCCATCAAACCCAACAAAATAAATAACAATCATAAAAAAGGGCAAAATTAGCAAAAACAGAGCTCAAGGCGGGTATGTTTACGTCACCAAGTTCTGTGGGTCCTATCATGAGATATGTGTCAATACCAAACCGTTCGTCCATTTGGGGACTTTATAATGGTGGACCCTGTTAGAATATTGTATGATCTTGTTACCATACTTTGTGTGATCTTGATATATTAGATCGTAAATCTCCAACTATGTAATATTCTCTCTAACTATGTAATATCCTATATTTAGCACCTAGGATATTTCTTACAACTATGCATATTTACTATTAATAGGTTGTAATCATACTATAAAGAGGGTGTTCTTCCTCCAATACAATACACATTGAAATACAGAATTTCTATGACAATCTCTCTCTTTCTCTTTATTTCTTCATGGTATCAGAGCCACACTCTTGTGGCCTATAAATTTATATATATATATATATATATATATATATATATATATATATATATATATATATATATATATAGCGGTTGTTTGGAGTTCTTTTTCGCCATCTTCAATATGTCTCTATCTGCCTCAAGTCTTGATTCAATTGTCCATCCTATTGATCTTATATTAGATGGATACAATTATAGTCTGTGGGCTTAGAATATGGAAGTCTTTTTAAAAGGACGTCGGCTATGGCATTATGTGACTGGAGCAGTCCCTCAACATACGCCGGGGGACGGTGAGAAAGACGATGCCTTTCCATCTCATCTGGAAGAGTGGGATAGTATTCACTACAAAATTTTGTCTTGGTTCATCAACACTTCCATTTCATCCATCAATAGTCTTCCTCCACGACTTGGGAATGCTAAAGTTGCTTGGGACTTTCTGGCAAAAAGATACAACTGCACCTATGATGCTTCATTGGAGTTTCAACTGGAAGCTAAACTCTATCAGATGCGTCAAAACCGAGGTCAGTCTATTGCTGTTTTTTATTCTCAAACTAATCATCTTTGGGAACAATTATCTACCACAGACCCTAAGTTGGAATGTTCTAAAGACATTCAAACGTTTGCCACTTGGCTTGATCGACGGAAGTTTATGCACTTTATGATGGCTCTTCAAGATGATTTTGAATCTACTCGAGCTTCTCTTCTTCACCGTTAGCCACTTCCAACATTAGATGTTGCAGTTGCTGAACTCATCTTTGAAGAAACTCGATGATCCACTATGCAAATGCAATCTTCTGACATGGTTATGGCCACCGCTTCTCATGGTGCTTCTCAGTCTTCTGTTAGACGTTCTTTCTCTCAATCCACCTCTAAGCCTGATTTTTGCAAGTGGTGTAAACGAACTGGTTATACCATCGATGAATGCTGTAAGTTCCAGTATTTTAAGCAGAAAAGAGCTTCCCAATAGACAACTGCGATTGCTTTATCTGATCCTCCTGTACTTAAGACTCCACCTCAATCCACTTCTCTTACTACAGCTGACGTGAAGGACTTAATTCACCAGATTTTGTCCCAATCCTCAATTGCCATGTCCGTCACCCCAAGTAAATCCCAGTGGTTTATAGACTCTGCCTGTTGTAATCACATGACATCTGATTCCACCATCTTCTCTCATAAAACAACTATCTCTCCCAATCCTGTCATATATACTGCCAATAGTTCCCATATGTCTGTTAGTCATATAGGGTCTATTTGTACCTCTAATTTATCTGTTGGTGATACTTACCTCGTTCCTAAATTATCTTTAAACCTTCTTTCTGTTGGACAACTATGTGAGTTAGTGTTCACACCCCAAGTGCAGGGTTGTGATGTAGTAATAAACTCGGTAAGACCGAGGTCGAATCCACAGGGACTGATACTTGTACGTTATCTGAAACCAAGTAGAACTAGAACTAGGCTAAGATATGATCTAAATAAAATAGAATTTAATGAATAATGGTGAGAGATTAATGTAAAACTTTAAGGAATTCAGAGGAAGAAACTAGGGATTCAGAGGATCCACTTGTAGAGATCAGGGAGAAATTATGCCTGCTTCAGAAGTCATGGAATTTAACTAGACTTCCTTTGATATAGTTTTCAAGAGGTGAAAGGTGTATGAATTAGAATGGATTCCATCACCAAGCCATGCCCAGGAGACAAAGTAAACAACAGAATTAAACTAATTACCAACCAACCAACAATGTATGAGGATCAGGAAGGGTACTGTCATCCTACCATGCCCATGGGACAATGATAAACAACAAGGGTTCCTGACTTCATAAACTTAAAAAGGGGAAAGAAATACTCAAAGCCATTGCAAACCCATTGTAATTTCAGTCACAACAGACCATAAAAGACTAAGAAAAATATTCCTTTAATAATTAACTATATCAACCTCAGTTTAGAAATTTAAATTAAAGGCATAAAGTAGGTTCTCCCATCTCGCTACAGGCTTCACCTCTTAGCCCTAGCTAAGAGGTTTATTCAACCATGATTAGGCTAAAACCCTTAGAGTTCATAAGGAAAGAAGAGAATAACCGCCCAGAAAAAGAAGAAAAAGAAGAAGAAAATAAGGAAAAACTTCCCTTTCCCCGTCCAGTCTTCTCGTTTACACAAGTCAGCAACTCTCTCTTTTCTTTCCTTCTAACCCACGTCCTCCAGTAGTCAACCTCCACTCACGTGCCAGCCCAAGAGCAACTCCACGTTCAGCAGCCGACGTCCAGCAGCCAACGTCTTCAGCGCTCCCTTTCTTTCTCCATTTTCAGCCTCCACGCTCCAACCTCAAAACCGAGACGCCCCTTCCACGCTTTCTCTTCTCTGTTTTATAGAAGACCCTCCTGAACACTTCGGTCGAAGTTTCCCTTCCGCACCAGGAGAGCTTTCGCACTTTGTTTCCGCAACTGAGTTCGTATGCGCAGTAAAAACGCAAAACGACTTGCGTTTGGAGTGTCTTTGCGGCGTGATATCGACCTACCTGACAATTCTGAAATCTTGGCTAGAGTATTGGACTCCCTGTGGACACTTTGGACGGTCTGGATCACTCAAAGTATTGATGACCGTGGCCCACTATCTCCCGCAAATTCCGATTTTCCCGAACGCGCGTAAGGCGTACGCAGAGGCGCTGACGTGTTTGGTGGGCCCCACAGAGGTATTTTCGGAGAAATTCACCCCGTCCATTAGATTCAGGATGAAATTTCAGTCAAGAATGGGTGATTTTGAACGTCCATTGACGCGTCCCAGAGAAGAAATCACCTCAAAAACTGTTTTGAACGTCGCAGGACCGCCTGTTTGTGGCCTCTGTATTACGCACGTGTGCTTACATGGGTCCAAAAGTTTAGCAAGGTTTTGTAGTAGTCGAGGCCCTCTACACGATGGACGGTTTGGATTGTCCGTACGTATGCTCTGTGGGGCCCACTAGCGTCCATAAAAACGGACAGCGTCCGTTCATTTTACGTCGTGAAACGGCAGTTGCCGTGTTTGGGAAGGAGACGCTGGTCAGCGCTGCTAACCCGCGTTTGTTGGCTCGGTGCGGCTCGGGTCTGCGTGTGCTGTGCACACACACATCACATACGGGCCCCACTGTGATGTGTTTCAACAATCTGATCCATCCATTCATTTTTCCATCTTATTTAAACCATTGAGACCAAAGTTGGATAGTTCCAGATATCAGGTGGGCCCAGAATCAACGGTTTATGGGCTGATCTGTCAGTTGGGGCACTTCCAAAGTGATCTGAGGGCTGAAATTTGATATGTACGGTTAATTTATGGCCCCCAGGCCATGTATGAAGTTTTGAGCCAATCAGATGGCGAGAACTATGTGATCTTGCATTTTTCACCAATTTCAGGCCTCTTTAACGTGAATAACTTGATTTCCTCGGATCCCTGGTGTGTAATTCCATCGATCTTGGTCCCCTGGAGTCCGTCCCTTGCCTTGGGTGTCATCAGAGCGTCAAATCCATGGTTTAAGCACCCTTTTTCAGTTCATGCTTGTTAATACACTCTGCATCACAAACACGATTAAATCAGGCTATTAAATGGTATCATGCTTGTAAATCCATGCAATAACTGGGTCTGATATGCAATATTTGACCCTCAACAGTTAGGTCTTGAACTGAAATTCTCTAACAAGGGTGTTGATGTACAGGATTCACAGATGGGTCAACTGCTTGGGACATGCCATAAAGTTAGACGTCTTTTCGAGCTCTCATATCTGCAGCTTCCTTGTTCAACAACCACTTCCATGGCTGCTGTCACTGTCACTTCCAGTTTATGGCATACCCGATTAGGTCATGCCTCGCTTCCACGTGCCCAATTCTTGGCCTCTCAAGGTCATTTAGGATCAGTTAATTTTCAGTCATTTGATTATGTTTCATGTCATCTTGGAAAACAGACACATTTGTCCTTCAATAAAAGTGAATCTTTTTCTTTTGCACCTTTTGACTTAGTCCATTCTGAAATTTGGGGTCCTGCCCCGATTCTGACTGAGAGGGGATCTTGGTATTTTGTTATCTTTGTAGATAATTACAGTCATTATACTTGGATTTATCTTTTACGACAGCGGTCTGAACTCACAAATGTTTACCATAATTTTTACAAAACGGTACATACTCAATTTTCTTGTCCCATTAAAACTTTTCGTTCAGATAATGCTATGGAATATAAAGATAAATCTTTTCTTACCCTTTTACAACAAAATGGAACAGTCTCTCATCATTCTTGTCCATACACTTCTCAACAGAATGGTCGAGCAGAACGTAAACATCGTCATATTCTAGATACAGTAAGAGCACTTCTCATCTCTGCTTCTCTTTTAGAACGCTTTTGGGGTGAAGCTGTTCTCACTGCTGTCTACACTATCAATCGTGTTCCCTCACCTACCATCCACAATAAAACTCCTTTTGAGCTTCTCCGTGGTACAGTCCCTAACTATTCCTTGATTCGAGTTTTTGGTTGTGTCTGTTTTCTCACTCTTCCTACACATGAATGCACTAAACTAAAACCATGATCCAGACTCTGTTGCCTTCTTGGTTATGGTCTCACTCAGAAAGGTTATCGTTGCTATGATCCCATAGCCAAACGTCTTCGTATTTCTCATCATGTGGAGTTTTGGGAGCATAAGATGTTTACGAGTCTTTATCCTTTTCCACAGTCATCTTCCAGTTATGCTCCTATTTTTACTGATCCATCTATTGCTTTAGTACCTCACCCCTCTGCAGAGATGCTAAGCTCCTTAGACGTTCATTCTATGGCTGCTCCTGATCCAACTGACATATATATCTGTTGATCCTCCTGTTACATCAACTGCCTTTGAGTCTGTCCAGGCACCTGCACTTCGTCACTCCACTAGAGTAAGAGCCCCTCCTTCTCATCTTCAAGACTATCATTGTTTTTATGCCCCCACTCTTCACGAACCACATACTTATCGTGAGGTTAGTACTGATCCTCTTTGGTAAAAAGCTATGTCTGATGAACTAGAAGCATTCCCAAAACTTATACTTGGGACCTAGTGGATTTGCCTTCCGGAAAGTTTGTAGTTGGTTGTAAGTGGGTTTATAAAATCAAGACTCGGGCAGATGGATCAGTGGAATGATACAAAGCTTGCCTTATTACGAAGGGTTTCTCTCAAGAGTATGGTATTGACTATGAGGAGACTTTTGCTCCTGTTGCTCAACTTACCTCTGTTAGATCTTTGCTTGCAGTAGTTGTTGTGCGTCATTGGGAACTTTTTCAGATGGATGTCAAAAATGTCTTCTTGAATGGCGATCTTGTTGAGGAAGTCTATATGCATCCTCCACCTGGCTATGATCATCCTCCTCACAAAGTCTGTCATCTTCGTCGTGCTCTTTATGGTCTCAAACAGGCCCCTCAAGCCTGGTTTACCAAATTTAGTTTTGTTGTTGCTCAACAGGGCTTTATCCCTAGTGTATATGACTCTACACTGTTTCTGCGAACTACTGGTGCTGGTACTATTCTTATCCTTCTTAATGTTGATGACATGATCATTACAGGGAATGATCTCTCTAGTATTCGAGATCTTCAACACTTTCTAAGTTAGAATTTTGAGATGAAGGACTTAGGGCAGCTTAAATACTTCCTTGGTCTTGATGTGACTTCCGGTTCAGATGGTTATTATCTATCTCAGACTAAGTATACTTCTGACTTGCTTTACAAAGCAGGCTTGACTGATAGCAAAACGTGTACTTCTCCTCTTGAATATAATGTTAAGCTTCTTGCTATTGACGGTGAATCTCTTCCAGATGCTACTCTGTATAGGCAATTGGTCAGTAGTCTCATCTACCTCACAGTTACTCGCCCAGATATTTCCTACGCTGTTCACTTGGTTAACCAGTTTATGAGTGCACCACGCTCTACTCACTATGCTGTCGTTCTTCGTATCTTGCGCTATGTCAAGGGGACTTTGTTTCATGGTCTTCACTTTTCATCACACTCATCTCTAGAGCTCTGCTCTTATTCTGATGCTGACTGGGCTGGTGATCCTACCGATCGTTGCTCCACTACGGGTTATTGTTTCTTACTTGGTACTTCTCTTATTTCTTGGGGTAGCAAGAAACAAACTGTTGTTGCCCGATCTAGTACTGAGGCTGAGTATCGTGCACTTGCTGATACTACAGCTGAACTTTTGTAGCTATGATGGCTTTTGACAGACATGGGTGTTTCTCAGTCGACTAGTTCCCTCTTTATTGTGATAATCAGAGAGCTATTCAGATTGCTCACAATGATGTTTTTCATGAGCAAACCAAGCATATCGAGATTGACTGTCACTTCATTCGGCACCACCTCCAGCAGGGTACACTACATCTTTGATCCATCTCCTCCGAGGATCAACTTGTCGATATTTTCACGAAGTCTCATCCTCCTGGTCGACTTCGTGATCTTGTTTCCAAACTCAAGTTGACTTCATCATATCGAGTTTGAGGGGGGATGTTAGAATAATGTGTGATCTTGTTACCATACTTTGTGTGATCTTGATATATTAGATTGTAAATCTCCAGCTATGTAATATTCTCTCTAGCTATGTAATATCCTATATTTAGCACCTATAATATTTCTTACAACTATGCATATTTACTATCAATAGGTTGTAATCATACTATAAAGAGGGTGTTCTTCCTCCAATACAATACACATTGAAATACAGAATTTCTATGACAATCTCTCTCTTTCTCTTTATTTCTTCAGACCCTAAAACTAATTAGACAGATCCAAAGTTTAAGTAGACCACACTGCAAAAAGCAGTAGGGGATTGAATGTTTACCGGTCTTTTGAGGTCACGGAAGTTTTGGATCCATGTGATATTTGTTTTTCCTCTTCATCCAAGTCTGTGTGATCTAGAAACGGATTGGATGGAAAATAAACATTCTAGTGGGCCCTACAAATATTTTAACAGTGAGAATCATTATCCCACTGCTATTTGTGGTGTGCTCCACTTGAGTTTTGGATATGACTAAGTTTTGGGATAATGTTCTAAAATGATCTCACTAAATGGATGAACGGTGTGGGTATAATAAATACAGCCCATATAACTTTGATCTCCTTTTAACCGATTAGCACAGCTCGGAGCTCAAGGAGCGTCAGTGCTAGTCTTCTCACGGCACGTTTATACACCAGCTATGTGGGATGGTGTACCACACCAGCTGTATAGCTGGTGTAGGTATGTGTTGATCCCTGACTCTTAGGGCTATTTACAAGTCAGGCTAGCTCAAAAAATTCACTCGACTCAGCTCAATTCAACTTAAATTGACTCGGATTGAATAGCTGATTTGGGTCGAGTCAAGTTAAATATTTGAAAATCGAGTTGAGTTCGAGCCGAGTTCGACCATGGGGTATTTCAACTCAACTTGGCTCAGCTCGTACATATATATAATATTAACTTTTAAAAAAAGTAAAAAGTAAAAAACTTAAAAAACCCTACCTCTACCCAACCCAATCCCTCTCTCTCTCTCTCTCTCTCTCTCTCTCTCTCTCTCTCTCTATCTCTCTCTCCCTCTTTCTTTTCCTTGCTCTTACCCTAACCCTACCCAGCACCAGCAGCCCGCACGCCACAGCCTGCACGCCGCACGGCCGCACCCAACAGCCTGCCGGTCGTCATCTCCGCCCCTCTCTATCTCTCTCTTTCTCTCATTCTCTTGAAGTCTTGATCTCTCCGAGCTAACCTGTGCGGCCACGCCCAATCCCAACTTGGCAACTTCGAGCAACGCCCCACACGGCCGCACCCAGCAGCCCACATGGCCCCTCGGTCACCACAAAGTACAAAGGTAGGTGATTTTATTGATTAATGTTTTTTATTTATTTATATTAATATAATGAATAATATATGATATGATTGTAGATTTTTTTTAAAAATTTTTAAAAATATGATTAATTGGATCGAGTTGGGCGATGATGGCCGATGGGTTAGGTTAAGTTGGGCAATAGCAGCAATAGGTTGAGTCAAATTGGGGTTTGGACTCATTTGGGTCGAGTTAGGCGATGGGTTTGGGTCGGGTTGGGTGCTGGATTGAGTCGGGTTAGGGTTTAGGTCTCGTGGTTAACATATGAACAAGCTCGAGCTCGAGCTCGACTCGAACCACTAGCTCGACTCGAACTCGACTCGACAACTTGGGCAAACAAGCCAAGCTTCAATGTTGAGCTCGAGGCTGAGCTCAAACTCAAGTATAGCATGGACGAGTCGAGCTGAGCTTGGCCCACCACGACTCGACTCGGCTCGTTGTACAACCCTACTGACGCTACTCAGAGCTCAAGTTAGATGAACGGTTCAAAGGAGATCAATGTTACATGGGCCCCACAGTGATGTATAAATTATATCCACACTGGTCATCCATTTTTCGAGATCATTTTAGAGCATTATCTAAAAAATGAATCATATCCAAAAGTCAACTCAACCACACCACAAATACCAGCGGGGATAATGATTTTCACCGTTAAAAAATTCGTAGGGCCCACCATAATGTTTATTTTCCATCTAATCTATTCATAAGGTCAAAATGACCTAGATGAAGAGGAAAAACAAATTTCATATTGATCCAAAACTTCCATGACTCTAAAAGGGTCTCAATGATAGACGTTCAATCTCCCATAGCTTTTTTTTGTGAGGTCCACTTGATAGTTAGATTTGTCTTATTTTTCATCTCAAGCCTTAAGATGAATTCAAAAAATGTATGGACGGTTTGGATATAACACATACCTCATGATGAGACCCACAGAACTTGCTGACGTCAATACATCAGCTATATAGCCGGTGTGTGGTACATAGGGTGACATCGAGTAGAGCCGAGTCGAGCTGGCCTCAGCTCGACTCGGCTCGGCCATGAGCTAACCTCAGCTCGAACTCAGCTCGGCTCGGCCATGAGCTAACCTCAGCTCGAACTCGGCTCGGCTCGATCCTCGAGCCTGACTGGCCAGCTTGGCTTGGTTCAGTTAGCAACTCGGGTCAATTCGAGCTGAGTTCGAGCCAAGAGCAAGCCGAGTTCGCCATTGTAGCATTTCCACAAACACTTAGATTGCACCTTCAAAATCCCACTGTTTGTAAAACGGAAGCAATGGTTTTACAGGTATTTTATCAAACACCTTATAAGCAACATAAAAACCAAGAAAAAAAGGGTATTTGTTTCATGTACTGTTACACCCCGAACTCGAAAATCGGGCTCACAAAATTCTCGATTGCCGAAATCGGAGCCGACAGCCTCCGTAGAACTCCATTCTCAGCTCCCGGCACCCATTTGCCAAGTTTCGATCCTGGAATCCTACAAGGAGGATTCTAATATCAATTTATTTCATAATGAGCATAACCAAGCATAACCCACGATCAATAACCATAAGAACACCAACATAAAACCTACTATGATAAAAAACTTTTGGATACAGTGCGTATGAAAGGAAAATACAATATGACGAAAGCAACAAAACTCTAGAAGCTCGTCTGCATGCTCCTGCTACTACTATGCTACAGCTGTGTCCTGGCGTCACCTGCATGCATCAATCGTGCATAAGCTTATAGAAAGCTTAGAGGGTGGTGTAAGTGTGTGTGCAATATAAGCGTGCTCAGAATTCAAGGTCAGAGTAATGTGAAATCATGGTGATGAGTACATGAATGCAATCAACCGTACCAAGGCTATACGGTGCAAGATATGAATGTTATCGGCCATAA
Organism: Magnolia sinica; assembly: GCF_029962835.1. Taxonomy (NCBI): domain Eukaryota; kingdom Viridiplantae; phylum Streptophyta; class Magnoliopsida; order Magnoliales; family Magnoliaceae; genus Magnolia; species Magnolia sinica. The sequence goes on along the minus strand of NC_080582.1, from coordinate 4,878,203 downwards.
CACGGCCATGCGATGCGAGATGCAACTTAAGCATGCCAATCCTCATCATATATCAATACAGTTCTCATTCTGGATAATCACCGGGATTCAATACACTCCAAATGTCACTGTCGCTCTCCTAGTCGCACAATCCAAGTGAGCGTAAGAAACCTCACTATCTGCCTACCCAATAGTCTGTCAATACCTATCTGGCATGTCGATAGCGAACCCATTCACGAGCTGGTCAAACCCAGCCTAGTATTGCCCCCTACCCTCGGGCAAGTAAGGCCACACCCCTTTCCAACTGACCACGACACAGTAGGAGATGTGGCCTCCTGGTATTCGACCCTCATGCCCTCATATATCCACTTGGTCTCGACGTTAGAGTCATCTTCTGGTACCATCGGGTTTAGAGATTTTCACCCAGGGACATCTATGGCGCCCGTATGCTAGAACCAAACATTTCCGGTATCTAATCCAGCCACCCATGATGTGTCTGTGGAGGCTAAGGCCCTGATGTCACTAGGGCATACAATGAGCACAATCACACGAATGCAAGTGCATGAATCATACAATCAGACATGCAACAATCCTACACGTACCGCACGCTCATGTAGGGCAACTCCGCCTATCAGGGAGTCCATAAACCATCTACCCGAAGGCATGTACAATGATTAGTTAATCCTTACATCAAGCATACATATGATGCATATGATCATGAATCATAAATCTATACTAAGCATGTTATGTGGTGATGGGTTCTGATCAAAATGAAGATGGGCTTATACGGCCTACACATTACAGGTATGGGCCTATTAATAGGCCCTAGGGAGAGAGTGACAATGTGGACATTTAACCAACATCATCCTTACAATGTGGACATCAAACCATCATTGCTCCCAAGGTGCAGCCTGCTATAGAATCAACACATATACCATGGTGGAATCATACTACAATGGGCCTTATGTACGTCCTACAGGGCCTTGACCCATAGGCCTCCAGTACATCAAATGGGCCTCATACATGGGTCTTGTATATACATATCAAGGTGGGCCTCAACGACGGCCACAAATGCATCAAGATGGGCCTAGTCACATAGGCCTTGCATACATCACAATGGGCCTTAAATTATCTCCAAAATGGTTGGATGGTTTGGATGAAACACATGCATCATGATGGAGCCCACACTAATGGAGGGTGTGGATTACAATACATACACAAGTGGGTCCCATGTGGGGCCTACCATAATGTTTATTTTCCATCCAACCCATTGATAAGGTCACTCAGACCTGGGGCCTACAGTAATGTTTATTTTCCACCCAACCTGGGCCCACTATAATGTTTATTTACATCCAATCTGTGCATAAGGTCACGTGGACCAGGGCCCACCATAATGTTTATTTACATCCAACCTGTACATAAGGTCACGTGGACCAGGGCCTACCATAACGTTTATTTACATTCAATCTGTTCACAAGGCCACGTGGACCAGGGCCCACCATAACGTTTATTTACATCCAATCTGTTCACAAGGCCACGTGGACCAGGGGGGCCACTGTAATATTTATTTGCCATCCAAATAGACAAGGGCCCACGGTAATGTTTATTGCCATCCAAACTTTTCATAAGGTCACGGTCAGGGGCCCACCCTAATGTGGTTCGCAAATCCAGCCCACCCATTATGTGTGTCCCACTTGACTGAGGGCTCAGATCGAGTTTCAGTCGCGTCCAAATTTCAGGTAGGCCCTACCGAATGATTGTATATGTCTTAGGCATGTCCTCACATGATTTTAGATGGTATGGCCCACCTGAGTTCCGTATACGGCTGATTTTTGGTAGGGGGGCCATTGCCCTAAGGGCCCACCTAATGCACGGCGTTGATGTTCGAAACGCATCACGGTGAGGCCCACAGCTAGGGCCGTGAGGCCCAGCTCGTCCGTCCGCCGTCTGCCAGCTGTTGAGGGTCAAATATTGCATATTAGACCCCAGTTATTACCTGAATTACGAACATGATACTGTTTTAATGGGCTATTTTAATCTTGTTTGTGATGCAAGGAGAATTGATGAGCATGGATTGAAAAGGATGCTAAAGGTATGCGTTTGACGCTCTGGCATCACCAAGGTATTAGACGGGACTCCCTGGGACCAAGATTGAGGATTTACATACCAGATATCAGAGAATTTTCAGCCACTCACTTCAAACAAGCCTGAAAAACGTCCAGAATGCAAGATCACAATGTTCCCACCATCTGATCGACTCGAAACTTCATCCAGGGCCTGAAGACCATAAATGAACCGTACACGTCGAAATTTAACCATTAGATCCCTGTGGAAATGGCCCAACAGTCAGATCAGCCCATACATTGTCAAACTGGGGCTCACCTAGTACCTGAATATGCTTTAATTCAAGTATCAACCCTTTAAATAAGCTAAAAAAATGGACGGACGGAGTGGATTTACCATGAACATCACTGTTGACCCTACACCAGTACGAACGTGCATATGGGTGTGCACGTTCGCAGTGCACCAGACCGAGAAAGATCAGTCAACATGCATTGACCGATCCTTCTTCAAAGAATAGAAACGGAACTCTGTTTTCGCCAGCGTCCATGTAACGGACGGACTCTGTCCGTCTTGCGAAAGTTAGTGGGCCTCACACATCAGTCATTTGAAGGATCCAGACCGTCCATCCTATTCAGGGCACACTCTTGTCCAATCCTGAGCTAAAATCACATGAGATTAGGCATGTGTGGATGCACAATTTCCAGCAACAAAAGAACCTCGGCACTGCTACGTTAACGGATGGCGTCCAATTGGGCAACGTCGTGGCCCACCAAGACTGACCAATTGGAAAATCCAAGCCATCCACCTTGTTTCCCATCCAAAACCGACCATCCCCTGTCCCGCTTCTTGATTTCCTCAGAGGTTACATGTACATGAAGGTTTAAACGCAGGACGGACGGCAGCAAGAAAGATTCTGTGGGTCACACCAAAACCTATCCAAAACAGTCCCTTACCGACCAGTTTTTCGACGTGATTCTAATGGACGGAGTAGATTTCCTCACTGACACTGATCATGGGCCCCACCAGTAGCTCAGCGCAGGTCTTGCGCAGGCAGAGCGTCTAAGCAGAGCCCGGACGCTGCCGCCTTCCGTGGACCCTTATGTGATATCAATCACAATTGGATCAATGATCCAGACCGTTCAAATGATAGAGTAGGGGATCTTGAACCCCACCAAGAAGTCAGATCCCGAGTCTGGACGATCAGTTGTCCAAAATCTTCATCCAAACGCAGCATGTTTCCTGCTCAAGCGGCATTGGCTGCGAAAATTCGCCACCGCCTCTGGCTTTGATAAATCGATTTTCTGAGGTACGTGAGGAGGCATCCAGCGCCAGAGGGGGGATGCAGGCTAGGGACGTGGAGCAAGAAGAAGAGAGAGAGAAACAAGAGCAGAGACGGGCTCTAGTTTTTCTTCTTCTTCTTTAGTTTCTTTTGTTTATGAATTTTTTCAGAGATTATAGCCTCATCATGTCAATGAGCGGCTGAACCACTTAGCTAAGGATAAGAGGTGAAGCTTGTAGCGTGATGGGGGACTCTTTCACTTGTGTTTTGTATTCATACTGAACTGATACCGATTATAGTTTATTTAAGGGAGTGTTTTTAGTTTTTAATGGTCTGTTGTGACTAAAATTACAATGGGTTTGCAATGGCTTTAAGCATGTTTCTCCCTTTTATATTTATGACGTCAGGAAGACCTGTTGTTCATCATCGTCTCCTGGGCATGGTAGGATGACGGTACCCTTCCTAACCTTCACTATAAGAAAAGGGGTTTTTAGCGACGAAATTTTTTTCATCGCTAAAAGAGACTTTTAGCGACAAGCAAAACTTTCGTTGCTAAAAGTTTACTTTTAGCGGCGAAATTGTAAATTCGTAGCTAAAAGTCACTTTTAGCAATGAAAATTTTCATCGCTAAATTTTGTGAACATTTTTTAAATGTGTGAACACTTTATCCAAAGGTTTACTTTTAGCTACGCATATTTTCGTACTTAAAAAAAGTGGCTGGGACTTGTAGCGACGAACATTTTCGTCCCTAAATGTGTGAACACTTTTTGAAATAAAATCCAAAGTTTTACTTTTAACTACGAAACGTTTCGTAGCTAAAACAGTGTCTGGGACTTTTAGCGACGAAACATTTCATCGCTAAATGTGTGAACAGTTTTTGAAATAAAATCCAAAACTTTACTTTTAGCTACGAAACTTTTCATAGCCGAAAAAGTTGGTGGCGACTTTTAGCGGCAAAAATTATCGTCGCTAAATGTGTGAACAGCTTTTCAAATAAAATCCAAAGGTTTACTTTTAGTTACGAAAATTTTCGTAGCTAAAAAACGTGGCTAAAGCTTTTAGCGACGAAAATGTCGTCGTTAAATGTGTGAACAATTCTTTAAAAAAATCCAAAGGTTTGCTTTTAGCTACGAACATTTTCGTAGCTAAAAAACGTCGCTAAGACTTTTAGCGACGAAAATTTTCATCGCTAAAGTCTTTTTAAAAAAAAAATTCATCTCAAATTTCCTTTCATCATATTTTTCCTGATATACACCTGTTATATAAAATATTTCATCATATTCATATTCACATCCATCTAAACCGAAACTATGTAAATCCATCTAGACATAAGCTACATTCATCCAAACATAAACTGCATCCATCCAGACATAAACTACATTCATCTAAACATAAACAGCATCCATCCAGACATAAACTACATTCATCCAAACATAAATTGCATCCATCCAAACACAAACAATCCTATGGAAGAAAAACAAATGAAAAGAGAGAGAACATATGAGAGATGATCCAGACAAATGAAAAGAAAAACAACCTTAACCTAGGTTAAGGTTTAGGTTATAGGTTTTAGTTTAGGTTAAAGTTATAGGTTTTGGTTTAGGTTAAGGTTTAGGTTTTGGGTTTAGGTTAAGGTTACAGGTTTAAGTTATAGGTTAAGGTTATAGGTTTAAGTTAGGTTTAGGTTATAGGTTTTAGCTTTGGAATTTGAGAATATGTTAAGGTTTAGGTTTAGGAATTCGGGTCAGGTTCAGGATCGGGTTTAGGCTTGGGTTTTCAAGTTTAGGTTTAGGTTTAGGTTAGGGAGTTGAGATTGGGATTTGGTGTAGGTTTAAGTTTAGGGATTTGAGAATAGGTTAAGGTTTAGGTTTAGGAAATCGGGTTTGGGTTCGGGATCGTGTTTAGGCTTGGGTTTTCAAGTTTAGTTTTAGGTTTAGGTTAGGGATTTGAGATTGGGATTTGGTGTAGGTTTAGGTTTAGGGATTTGAGAATAGGTTAAGGTTTAGGTTTAGGAAATTGGGTTCGGGTTCAAGTTCGGGATCGGGTTTAGGTTTGGGTTTTCAAGTTTAAGTTTAGTTTTAGGTTAGGGAGTTGAGATTAGGATTAGGTGTAAGTTTAGGTTTAAGGATTTGAGAATATGTTAAGGTTTAGGTTTAGGAAATCGGGTTCGGGTTCGGGTTCGGGATCGGGCTTAGGCTTAGGTTTTCAAGTTTAGGTTTAGGTTTAGGTTAGGAAGTTGAGATTAGGATTTGGTGTACGTTTAGGTTTAGGGATTTGAGAATTGGTTAAGGTTTAGATTTAGGAAATCGGGTTCGGGTTCGGGATCGTGTTTAGGCTTGGGTTTTCAAGTTTAGTTTTAGGTTTAGGTTAGGGAGTTAAGAATGGGATTTGGTGTAGGTTTAGGTTTAGGGATTTGAGAATAGGTTAAGGTTTAGGTTTAGGAAATCGGGTTCGAGTTCAGGTTCGGGATCAGGTTTAGGTTTGAGTTTTCAAGTTTAGGTTTAGTTTTAGGTTAGGGAGTTGAGATTAGGATTTGGTGTAGGTTTAGGTTTAGGGATTTGAGGATTGGTTAAGGTTTAGGTTTAGGAAATCGGGTTCAGGATCGAGTTTAGGCTTGGGTTTTCAAGTTTAAGTTTAGGTTTAGGTTAGGGAGTTGAGATTGGGATTTGGTGTAGGTTTAGGTTTAGGGATTTGAGAATATGTTAAGGTTTAGGTTTAGGAAATCGGGTTTGGGTTCGGGATCGAGTTTAAGCTTGGGTTTTCAAGTTTCGGTTTAGGTTTATGTTAGGGAGTTGAAATTAGGATTAGGTGTAGATTTAGGTTTAAGGATTTGAGAATACATTTAGGTTTAGGTTTAGGTTTAGGTTTCAGCTTATAGGTTCAGGTTATAGGTTTCGATTTTGGTTTTAGGTTTAAGTTATAAGTTTAGGTTATAGGTTATAGGTTATAGGTTATAGGTTAAGGTTTATGTTATAGGTTTTGGTTTAGGTTAAGGTTATAGGTTTTGGTTTAGGTTAAGGTTTAGGTTTTGGGTGTAGGTTTTGGTTATAGGTTTAGGTTATAGGTTAAGGTTATAGGTTTAGGTTAGGTTTAGGTTTAGGTTATAGGTTATAGCTTTGGGAATTAAGAATAGGTTAAGGTTTAGGTTTAGGAAATCGGGTTCGGGTTTGGTATCGGGTTTAGGCTTGGGTTTTCAAGTTTAGGTTTAGGTTTAGGTTAGGGAGTTGAGATTGGGATTAGGTGTAGGTTTAGGTTTAGGGATTTAAGAATACATTTAGGTTTTAGGTTTAGGTTTAGGTTTTAGCTTATAGGTTTAGGTTATAGGTTTAGGTATTGGTTTTAGATTTATGTTTAGGTTAATGTTATAAGTTTAGGCTATAGGTTATAGGTTAAGGTTTAGGTTAAGGTTATAGGTTTTGGTTTAGGATAAGGTTTAGATTTAGGTTTAGGTTAAGATTATAGGTTTAGGTTATAGGTTAAGGTTATAGGTTTAGGTTAGGTTTAGGTTTAGGTTATAGGTTATAGGTTATAACTTTGAGAATTGATAATAGGTTAAGGTTTAGGTTTAGGAAATTGGGTTCGGGTTCGGGATCAGGTTTAGGTTTTGTTTCGGGATCGGGTTTAGGTTTGGGTTCGGGGTCGGGTTTAGGTTTGGGTTTAGGTTAGGGATTTGAGAATAGGTTTAGGTTATAAGTATATGTTTAGGTTAAGTTTTAGGTTAAGGTTTAGGGAATTGAGTTTAGGTTATAGGTTATAGGTTATAGGTTAAAGTTTAGGTTATAGGTTCAGGTTATAAGTTATAGTTATAGGTTTAAGGTGTAGTTTTGGTTAAGGGTGTGGTCCCTGCAAATACAGATATAAACACGGCCACCAGGGCAAATGGCCAGGCCCCTCCAATGCTGTCCATAGGAAATGGACAGTTTCATCATGGTCATAACAGCGGTTCCCACCTTCCAGGGACCCCCGCTCATCCGGATAGCTTCGACGCACATCCGGGTCTGCTCCATTAATTTTGAGCAAATATATAAACACAGTCTGTCCAAATGGCCAGGCCCCTCCAATGCTGTCCATAGAAAATGGACAGCTTCATCATGGTCATAACAGCGGTTCCCACCTTCTAGGGACCCCCGCTCTACATTCAGATAGCTCCGACGCACATTCGGGTCTGCTTCATCAATTTCAAGCAAATACATTTAAAAACAAGTTAGGCATCTATTTTTTTATGGATGAAAACCAATCTTGAAGACTATTCATCAGGCAGTCCCTACAATGGATAGTAGTTGGACATTGAATGATTAAAAGCATTAACCACTTCTGTTGCTTTTCTGCATATACACAAGATTCATAGGCTGAAAAATTGCCACTGAGTTCGTGTTTTATGTTCAGTTAGTAGAGACGGACAAGCTCTTTATACCATATGACCTACAGTTGATGAAAATTTCAAGTAAATTGTACGAGGTTTATAATAATCTTAGAGTGCAGAAAATTTCCAAGTATGTGCCTTTCAGTCTGAGTTATTTCTCTAATCACGATAGCCCTGGGAGGGTTGATACGAGGGATGGGTTGATTGCAAGAGGCCTGATTAAAACTGTATTGGGTTATCTTGCCGGACATAATCATTTCAGGACCAGCAAATAACCCAATATAGTTTTAATCAGCCTCTTGCAATCAACCCATCCCTCGTATCAACCCTCCCAAGTCTATCGTCATTAGATAAATAACTCAGACTGAAATGCACATACTTGAAAATTTTCTAATCTCCAAGATTACTGTAAACCTCATACAATTTACTTGGAAATTTTATAACATGAAATAGTACATGAGTGAGAGAAGACAACGTAACCTTTTATATAGAAGCCAGAAATTGATAGGTTGGGATTGTCCTATCGAGGAGATTCTTGGGCTAGTCCATCTGCTGTTGGGACAAACACGGATGGGTTTGGATTATTGGACCATGGACCCCACTTGTCATTGAAAACCAAGGATTAAAATGGTGTGACAATCTATATGTAGTAAGATATATATAAAAATCCCTTGTGTAGTATTTGTGAATTATGTATTTGTGGATAATGTGTAGTTGTGTACTATCATTTATATAAGAACATGTCCTGACTATATATGGACACACATGCTAAGATATACATATGTGAGATTGGTGAAGCTAAATTTCAATGGATCACATTAACTCAACAAAATCAAATGTCAGGGTCAGTCTTGGGGTGTTGTCATTGCACTATTAGCTCATATATGGTAGTTACACATATGATGAATAGTTCCAATCTTTGGATCATCTGTACATGTGGGCCCATGATGGTGATCCTGAACCAGCACATAGGGGAAGCAAAACCCATAAAGAAGATCTACCCCTAGCCAAACAGCCACACAGACTATAACAACCATCAAACTACATTCATACAGGTCATTAGGAAACAAGATAAGGAAAAAAAAATAAGGCATCATTTTTTAATCCATGTCTTAACCCAATCCGTTGATTTCTCACAAACATCATGGTGCCCCCTTTGCTTCTCGCCTACTATGACGGGCAACCCTCTCCTTACCATAGCAATCCTCATTTTGGATGGCAGATACTCACCATCTCTTCAGATACTCACCAATATTGGACATTTGTTTGTCTAATTTAGACCACTTATTCTTTTTCATTTACCATTCCTTTTGATTTCCACAGTTTGACACCTAGGATCATTCAGTTGGTATGATTTTCAAGTTACCACTGACTTAGAATGGGCCTTATTTATCTGGATGGTTTCAATTGAGAAACATAAATGCCTGGCCGGGGCAGCTCTGAAAGCATTGCAATGCAATTCCTATCAGAATCATATCTATACACATGAAACTAAATAAAAATGTTTACTGATAGAAACATACTACCCAACACCGACGTTATGGACACTGTTTATGCATACTAAACAAAGAAAAGGCTTTGCCTAAGCTTTTGACATACAGTATCCAACAACAATGATGTTTCTCAAATGAGCTATTTAAAAAAACTTGAGCTTTTGAGATTACAGTATCCAACAATAATGATGATTCATGAAATGAGCTATTTCAAAACATATTGAAATGTATTCAACCACATTCCTTCCTTTGAGGAAGAACTTGGCCAAATGGGCTATAGAAAATCCATGCAACCAAACAACTAAGGCATGTTACATGATATTCCGGCCACATTTTTAACTCAGATTCATGCAGGTACAACAGGACAAAATTAACCATGTAAATATCCATGTTCCCATTGCATGAGCATCATCTGTGCTCTTGAATGTTGACAGTGTTGAACACCATCTTTAAATTAATTATTTACTAATTTGCTCCATAAAAGATTTTTCCTTCTTCCAGGGTATTCCTTGATATTATTTTCAAAATGTGTTGGTCAGGATCCGGAAGTCCCTTTATCTTACATCCTTGTATCCATGTCCAAGAGATCACAACTGTCTCTAAGATTCAAGGAGACAGTGCCCAACAGAATCTGGGTTTTTAATGCGTGTGTTGTGTGTGTGTGTGTGTGTGTGTGTGTGTGTGTGTGTGTGTGTGTGTGTGTCTATTTTAGGTCTTTTGTGTTTTCATTATTCTTTGAGTTTATTTTAAAATATGGATGGATTAGTATGCCGGGCATCTTGAAGTCACAATATCCAACACCTTGTCATGTGCCCATCACCATTGCTAGATTCCTATGTTAGTTTTGGACCATTTAAAAAATGGTGGTGACTCTTCAAACATACACATGGCATAGTAGTATGGCAATCAGACTGTCCAAATTGCTGACCCAACCATGGATGGAGAAAAACTGAAAAGTTGCACTGATAAAATAATATTAACCATCTGATCTTTCCCTACAAATGGGAACACTCACTATTTTACTTTTAACCATGGATTTGATAGCCATTAATTGGATGCTTAGTTTTACTCGATCAGTATATTTTTTGTTACATGCTCCATCCACAGTGTGACCACAGTTTGGATGGGTCTGATAGCTGTACATCAGTGCAACACGTGAGGATGAGTCACCACCATTTCTCAAATGGTGCAAAACCAACATACAAGTCTGACCTGGATCCATCTATCACAGCAAATCTTTTATTCTGCCTAGTAGCAACTGCACCTAATGGTAGTATTTGCAAATACTAGTCCCAAGCTGATCTTGAATTTTTTGCTCAACTACCATGAGAATGAAGCCAATCCCAAATAGTTGGGACAGGGTTGTAATGATGATGATATAGCAGCAAATCTTTGTCTGTGAGGAGCAAGTCAGAACTCCCATTCACCGAAGGCCTCTAATTCTCGGACAACTTCAAGAATCCTCAACAGATAATAATAGTTCATAGCAAGGATGAGAGAGAGAGAGGGAGAGCGATGGAGATGGGAGTTTTGAATACGGGAAACATTTATAATACAGCTAGAACCAAGGATGAGTTTACCAGGCTGCTTTAGGATGACCACGTAGATTGAATTGTGCACATCTCATTCCTAGTATTCATACAGAGGAAAAGCCTCAAGTTGCAGTTACATTCCTTTAAAGTTGAATACGAATCGGACTCCAAAAGTCCAAATTGCTTTGTTGTTCATGTAATAAAATATAGAGGTAGGTTACCAATTTCAACAACAAAATATATTGATGAAATATTCTCTAAGCCTGCCAAATCTACAAGATTTAGTTTCCCACATTTTATGAGCTCCTCATCTCCTATATTTGATTCTTCTATATACATGGTTATGGAAAAGATAGGGAACGACTGCATCAGAAAAAAAAAAATGTTTGTTCAGTTAAATACGCTTACATAATCTTTAAGACTAACCATCAGTATAGTTAATAACCATTACCTGCTATGCTTGTTTAGTGCTATGCTTGTTCCAATTTTCCATCCTATTGATCTTCCTGGTGCAGCCCACCCTTTTCACCAGTCTGAGCTTCTACTCCAGTGTCATAAACAGGAAAAAAATCCCACCAAACATCATATTTTAGAGTAACAACGGGTTAGATGGCAAATAAACTCTATGGTGGGCCACTGTCACGTGGGATAGTGGGCCCCACAGCGTATACATGTATTGGCCCCACCGTGGCCCATTCCATTGATAGTCGTGGGGTCCATGGACACCATTAAAAACTTCTTAGGGTCCAATGTAAGGTTCATTTGCCATCCAACCCTAAATCCCCAAATTCCTAAATCCCCAAATCCCTAAATCCCTAAATCTCCAAATCCCTAAATCAGTATTGAGATTGAGAGAGATTGATAGAGAGAGAGAGAGATACCTCACGGTCAATCGAGCTTCAGAGAGAGAGAGAGAGAGAGATAGAGAGAGGAAGTCCGGGCGTGCATGGGTAGGGCGTCCGGCAACGGTCCGCGAGAGAGAGGAAGAGAGATACAGAGAGACAGAGGAGGTAGAGGATGCGAGAGAAACAGAGAGGGGACAAGGAGGAGAGATCAGAGAGAGAGAGAGGAAGAGAGAGTCAGCGAGAGAGAAGAGGGAGAGGAGGGAGAGAGCGCCGGAGGAAGAGAGAGTAGCGAGAGAGAGAGAGAGAGGTTATGTCGTTTGGGTGTAGGCATCTGTTAAACGCCCTACTTTGACTGACGTCCCCAAGTTCTGTGGGCCCCACTATGAAGTATTTGTTATATCCACACCGTCCATCCATTTTGAGATATCATTTTAAGTCAGGAGCCTAAACCTAGGGCAGATAAAAATTTGTAGTGGACCCCACCACAGAAAACAGTAGGGAGAGTGATTCCCACCGTTGAAACTATGTTAAGGCCCATCGTGATGTTTATTTGAAATCAAACCTGTTCAAATGTTAAAAAATACCTTGAATAAGCTAAAACACAAATATCATCTTGATATAAAACTTTTGTTGCCTTTAAAAGTTTTTAATGGTGGGCGTCACTGTCCCATTGTTTTTTGTGTTGGGGCCCACTAGAGCTTTGGATTTAACTCGTTCTTTGGATATTGCCCTAAAATGATCTCTACAAATGGATGGAAGGTGTGGATATAAAACATACATCATGGTGGGGCCCAAAAATGAGAGTATATAAAATATCAGGTGGACCACACCACATGAAAACAATGGTGATTAGATATACATCATTAAAATCCTCATAAGGCTGTACCGTTTATTTGGCATCCAATCCTACTAAACGAAGCAGCCATAAGGCTGTACTGTTTATTTGGCATCCTTTAGAAGTTTTCAAGGGTAAGCATTCCATGGATCCTCTAGATTTTCTTCATTTTGAGCTTAGCACAGATATTTTCAAGTCGGTAGTTCTCAATAACATGTTCAAATAATTTGGTGCCAATTCATATTTTAGATATGAAAATTCTATACTTAGTTTCTTTCGTCATGGTAGCTTAAGGGCTATTTATGATCTAGCTGCATCTTTGGTTAAAAGCAACACTTTTGTATAAGGAGCATTTTGACTAATAAACCATGTCTTGATTCCTTGTTAAATCAATCATAAATTATGAACTAAAAACTTGAGCTCTTTTTTCTGTCTAACATTTGGGCATGATTTCCATGTTTCAGAAACTGCATATGTGCCATTTTTCTCTTTGAACTTTCCTTATTTTTTTGGGTTTGGAGCTTTTTTTTTTAATTTTTTTTGAACAAGTAAAATGCCTGTTGATCTATACACATACATGTAAATAAACTAACAGCATGCTTAGTCATCTTTCATACATAGATATAGACCATAAACATGAGAAAAGATCACATAAGGGCCCACCACCTTTCATGCCAATACATCATGCTGGTAAGACATCCCAGCCACACAAAATATGGGTCGCACCATGATCATTTCATGTCATCAAAATTTGGTCTATTGACTCACTAGGTGAGTAACACACCTGCATTGAGTAGGACCATTGGCTTTCGATTGATTTCAACGATGCGGCCCATCTATTGAGGGGATCAACCTGATTTGCCACAGGTGATTTTCATAGGTGGCCCACTTTTTACTTATGGGGATGTATGTGAAAGTCTATATTTGTCTAGTTGGTGCAGTCTTTCTTCGAGTGTCCAACCTTCCCACACTTGAAACAAATCGAGTTTCGGGATCGACTACCCCCTTTCATCCAATGCCTTTGTTGGCTAGATTGGGAACATTTCCTTGGCTGTGCTACCACACCGTTTGTGGTTTCTCCTTGTGACCCAAGTTCTTCGATCTGCAGATGATGACCCACCTTGTCAACTTCACTTCCTGTACTAGGCAACAATTGGGATCCTTTCTCATTTGATGCATTGAATGATGCACTCTCTCATCCATTAACATCTCCTGCACCCTCATCTGTATGTAAACCCGGCTCCTTGCATGGCAGATGGTGGCCAACCAAATCCACTTGGAATCCTTCACCAGAAGATGATGGCGGCCCTTTATCTGTGAATCCATGGAGTAACATACCCTCCAGTGCATTACCATTTCCTCCTGCCCCTTCATGTAATCTACGGGGAGGGGAATTAAACTCGTGCCTGTGAGGAGCAAACCCACGACAAAAGTCGTTCGTCCCAACTCATGATAGGTAATCCACAGGGAGGAGAATCACACTCTTGTCTATAGGGAGCAAACCCATGACCAAAGTTATTCACCCAAACTCGTGACGGGTTTTGGAAAGTTATATATATATATATATATATATATATATATATATATATATATATATATATATATATATATATATATATATAATGACAGGGTGTCCTCATCCCTTTAAGGCGAGACCATTCCCTGCAGATGCACGAAAACCACGTGCATCAAAAAATCCACATGGAGGGAATTGAACTTGGTTGTTAAGCGTCATAAGCATATGCCTATAAGAGTAGGATCAAGCTTCCAAAGAAAGAAAGAAAGAAAGAAAAAAAAAAGAATAAATGGACAGGCGTACGCTTACTAGTGAAAGAAAGAAATTAAGGGTTAAAATTTTAGGAATATTAAGATGCAATAATTAAAAACAAAAAACTGCCCTGATACACAGCGTGTTGAACAGAGCAACGAGTCGAGTCGGACCAAGTTAGGGTTGACCTGACTCGACCCGGTTTTGAAATAGACCTTGTCTGAACTCGACCCAACTCGGTACCAAGTCCAGCATGCCTAGCCCGATCTGAGTTTAAGTCTGGCCTGGACTAATCCAGATTGAGTCCGACTCGGTCACAGGTACCAAGTCGAGTCAAGTCAAGTCAGGTGTGGCAGGTCTCCAGATGTGGAGATTAAAAAAAAAATCGGGATCAACCCACATTGTTCATCCATTTTTCGAGATCATTTTAGAGAATTATCCGAAAAATGATTCATATCCGAAAAATGATTCATATCCAAAAACAGGCCCAGATGATGAGAAAAAACAAAAACCAGCTTGATCCATTCATTAATGGTGGCAAATAAACCTTACATTGGACCGTAGGAAGTTTTTAATGGTGCGGTCCACCTAATATTTGTATTGCCATGTGATATGTCCATAACTTACAAGATCCTCCAAATTCCCAAGAATATTTGATATTATTAGTCTCAATTCCATTTTTAAATCCCAATGATGTGTGTCAAACATCAACACCATGCATTTGATGAGTCTCCTTTAAATTATGGGATATCCCAAAAATCAGCCGTATACGGAACTCCGTTGGGCCATACCATCTAAAATTATGTGAAGACACGCCTAAAACATATAAAAGCATTTGGTGGGCCCCACCTGAAATTTGGATACGTCTGAAACTTGGTATGACCCCTCATCCAATTGGCACACATATAATGGATGGGCTGGATTTGTGGATCACGACTCTGTGGACCCAAAAAACAAAACTCATGTTTTAATGGAGGGTAACTCCTCTCAACTTTCGTATGTGGTGTGGCCCACACAAGTCATAGATTGAATTGATTTTTAATCCCTGGGCCCACCATGGGATGATGCATCTGACTGATGGGGTAGATTTTTGACATGCATCATGGTGGGGCCCACAGAGCCATACCAGAAAATTAGCAAGGCCCGCCCAAAATTTGGGCGCGCTCTCAAAAGAGAGGCCCGCCCAAAAAAACCCCCAAATCGTTCGACACACACACACACACACACACACTCTCTCTCTCTCTCTCTCTCTCTCTCTCTCTCTCTCTCTCTAATAGACGTTGCAAAATTCTTACATCTCCTTAGACAAGGCAAAGTAGATCTCTTTGATTTGAGGTAGATTTCTCCTCGTTTCTGTCTGATTTTCGATCGTATTGGATTTCCTAGCATTTCTTGTTGATTTCTAGATTCAGATTTTCGAGCATTTGTTGGTGATTTCTAGATTCTGATCTGTGTTGTTTTGGTTGAATTGGTGCAATTTTTGGATTAAATGGGGGGGGGGATTTTAAGTTAGGGATTTGGATTTTCTAATTTAGATTCTGTTTGTTTTGAGGGAAAAATCTGAAACGTGCGTAGAAAATGCTGAATTTTGTATGAAAATATGAAATGAGCTGATGGAACTGAGTAGTGTTTTCTGTTTGGGTGGTAAATGTACTGGTGGGCCCACATATCTGGATCCTAGAACTCAGAACTCAGATGGGCCACACCAACAAAACATAGAGAATAAAACCGTTTTATTTCAATACATTCTGATGTAGGTTGCTCATTTCGTTTTGTTTCAATAACTAAGAATGAATGTATATTGATTGTTTTTAAAAGGTAACACTACCAGGGATTGAACCCTAGATCACTCACACACACTACACTGTCTCTACTTCATGAGATTATTACCTTCTAACAAAAAAAAAAAATCGTTATTCTCAACAAACTGCCAAGGAACTTCTCAGGATACAGCTCAAATGACCCAAACAATCTGCTTACAAAGAACAATGGTTCGAACACTCATGATAAACTAATTTGAAACAATATTCTATAGTATGTGTTGAAATTGAGTAGGTAGGTTAGATTACTCTTTACAGCTCACTGACTTGTTTCTCATTGTCATGAAAAACAGAGACTTACTGAAGCCTTCTCTTCAGTTCAACAAGAACCATGTCTAGGATACATTTACAATATTTTCTCTTGGTATATGCAGTAATACATGTGGAAACACTTTTAGGGATGCTAGCTCCAAGCAAAGCAAAATAGCATTTTCCCTTAGTAGAGGATTGTTAGCTGGTTCTTTGATTAAAGAGAAAGAAAGAAAAAAGAAACAACCATGATTCATGATCTTCTCTATACCGAGTCATGAGACACATTCTTTTCTTTCCTTCTTTCTTTTCTTTTATTCAAGAATAACGTGATGGTTATTTATTCCTTTCTAGTTGCTTTTATTTTTCCTATGAAGTCTATATTTTCCTGATCATTTGATGGCAAAGTAAAAAGTTGTGGTATGTTTATGAAAAAGAAGAAGAAGAAGAAAGAAATAGTTGTGATATGTACCTTGTAGGACCATCTATGGCAAATCAATTTTGTAATAAAGGGTGATGATATAAGCAACATGTAGTTTGATGATGACATCACATTTAGTCATATGTCACATATATGCATATCTTGATGCTTGAGTCATAGTTGTTTGGTTTTAATTGAACCACAGATTTAATTCGCACGCAAGCAACTTGTCATGTGACAAAACTACAAATCATATAACAACAACGGATAGGATCTTCCGAATTATATAGCGATTTTGGAGGCACCGGGCATCATTTCTTTACATGTTTGGAATTAGAGAAATGAGATTATGAATTTTCTAAATCCATAAATGTTTTAAATACATGGATTTGCATTGGATTTGGATTTAGCAAGTTCAAAGTTCATAACTGGCCAAGCTAGGAATCCTTTGGATGAGAATTATAGCAATTGTAGGGCATTGGATAAACTGTTTGTATAATCTTTTTTTTCCTCATTTAACTGTGGTGCAATTTGGCAAATTTATGGATATCTCCAATGAAAAACAAACATGAGAGATTAGACTAGTATTAACCGAGGTGCATGAGTGTGCTATCTAACCTTTCGACACATTATATTTTGTATTGTGTCAGTATCATATTTGTGCCTAACAATGGGGATTAAATGCCTTGGGTGAGGGAAGTTTTGTATCAGTATGATATTTGTGGCTATAATTTATTTGAGTGGTAATAACCCTCTAAAATGGTTTGGATGGCATATAAACATCATGGCCAGCTCTAAAAAGATCTCAATGGTGAACGTTTCCTTTTTTGTTTTGGAAAGGATAACTTGGGCTTTGGATCAATCTCATTTTTAGGTTCATCCCTTGACATGAATGATCTCCCTTTGATGAATGATCTCCCTCTGTTACTAATGCAGCTTATATTGTTTCATTGCCTTCTGTTGCATATAATTGTCCTTGCAAACCTTAATGAGCTTGTATACTACATTTTCTTGCCTTAAATTATTATTGTGATTAGTTAGTTTGTAGTTTTAACTTGTAATTTATAGTTTTGTAAGTTAGATAATTAGTTACTCGTTTGAGGATTTCTATGGGGCCATACATAGATATGGTGTGTTTTTGGTGGCATAGAAATCGCTTAAATTGTCCCATTTTGGACAGTTTAAGGTTAGATGGATAGTATGCTTTCATATAATCTATTTCAATGTTCATGCCTGATCCGCGGTCCATCTCCTCATTTCTCTCTGGATATGTTTCTTCCGTTCCATATCCAATGCCAAATATCTTTACATTGCTTTAGATATTTGACATCAGAATGTAACGTAAGATAAACTTATCTGGAGAGGCATGGGGAGATGCTGCCGGATTTTCGGCGTGGACGTTTAAATGGGAATATGAAAGTATTACA
The DNA here is from genome assembly GCF_029962835.1 of Magnolia sinica. Classification (NCBI taxonomy): domain Eukaryota; kingdom Viridiplantae; phylum Streptophyta; class Magnoliopsida; order Magnoliales; family Magnoliaceae; genus Magnolia; species Magnolia sinica. The sequence goes on along the minus strand of NC_080582.1, from coordinate 4,860,128 downwards.
ATCTATCCAACCTTGGATGAGTAACTAATTTAGGATTTCATTGTATTAGCTTAGAAAATATTGGAGCAGACCCAGATGTGCGTCGGAGCTATCCGGATGTTGAACGAGGGTCCCTGGAAGGTGGGAACCGCTGTTTATGTTCGGGTAAGATAAGATGCATGATTTTCCTTTTCAACTGTTCGTCATAGACTGACAGTACTTGTTTCAATTTTCTTAGAGGGATGATGAATGTATTTGCAAATGTAAATGAAAATAAACAACTTATGATATATATATATATATATATATATGTTATCAATGGAGGATACCTTGGTTAGGGGGACATGAAATTCTTGTAGCTTATGGTATGGTGCCCCAATATAAGTTGTATGTTACTAGTATGTAGTAGATAATACTAGGTTCAATAGTAGATAATACTAGAGAACACCTAAACCTGATCCGAACCCGAAACTGAACCTAATTCCATAAACATAGACCTAAACTTATAACCTAAACCTAAACCTATGTCCTAAACCTATAACCTAAACCTAAACCTATGACCTAAACCTAAAACTTATAACCTAAACCTAAACCTATACTTATTACCTTAACCTAAACTTATAACCTATACTTATAACCTTAACCTTAACCTAAACCTATACTTATAACCTAAACCTAAACATTAACCAAAACCTAGACCTAAACTTAAAAACCTAAGCCTAAACTTAAAAACCTAAACCTAAACTTATAACCTAAACCTATAACCTAAACCTATAACGTAAACCCGATCCCGAACCCGAACCTTAACCTATAACCTAAAACCTAAACCTTATCCCATAACCTATAACCTATTCCCGTACCCAAAACCTAGAACTATAAACTAAACCTAAACTTATAACCTTAACCTAAACTCATAACCTTAACATAAACCTAAACATATAAGCTAAACCTATAACATATCCTAATCTTAAAGCTATCTCCGTAGACTGACTCTAGTCTTTTCATTGTAGAGATGGATAAGAGTTGGATCTGAGCTAAACCCGAACCCATTCTCAAATCCCAAAACTTATAACCTAAACCTAAACCTTAACATATAACCTAACCTAAGCCTATACTTATAACCTAAAACTATTCCCAAATCCCAAAACCTATAACCTTAACCTAAACCTAAACCTATAACCTATAACCTTAACCAAAACCTATAACCTAAACCAAAACCAAAACCTCTAACCTAAACCCAAACCCATTCTCAAATCCCAAAACTTATAACCTAAACCTAAGCCTAAACTTTATCTTAAACCTATAACCTATAACCAAAACCAAAACCTATAACCTAAACCAAAACCAAAACCTATAACCTAAACCCAAACCCATTATCAAATCCCAAAACCTATAACCTAACCTAAACCTATACTTATAACCTAAAACTATTCCCAAATCCCAAAACCTATAACTTAAACATAAACCTAAACCTTAACCTAAACTAAAACCTATAACCTAAACCAAAACCAAAACCTATAACCTGAACCTGAACCCATTCTCAAATCCCAAAACCTATAACCTATCCCTAAACCTTAACATATAACCTAACCTAAGCCTATACTTATAACCTAAAACTATTCTCAAATCCCAAAACCTATAACCTAAACCTAACCTTAACCTAAACCTAAACCTATAACCTATAACCTTAACCAAAACCTATAACCTAAACCCGAACCCATTCTCAAATCCCAAAACCTATAACCTAAACCTAAACCTTATCCTAAACCTATAACCTATAACATAAACCAAAACCTATAACCAAAACCAAAACCAAAACCTATAACCTAAACCCGAACTCATTATCAAATCCCAAAACCTATAACCTAACCTAAACCTATACTTATAACCTAAAACTATTCCCAAATCCCAAAACCTATAACCTAAACCTAAACCTAAACCTAAACCTTATCCTAAACCTATAACCTATAACCTAAACCAAAACCTATAACCTAAGCTAAAACCCATTCTCAAATCCCAAAACCTATAACTTATCCCTAAACCTTAACATATAACCTAACCTAAGCTTATACTTATAACCATTCTCAAATCCCAAAACCTATAACCTAAACCTAACCTTAACCTAAACCTAAACCTATAACCTATAACCTTAACCAAAACCTATAACCTAAACCAAAACCAAAACCTATAACCTAAACCCGAACCCATTCTCAAATCCCAAAACCTATAACCTAAACCTAAACCTAAACCTTATCCGAAACCTATAACCTATAACCTAAACCAAAACCTATAACCTAAACTAAAACCAAAACCTATAACCTAAACCCAAACCCATTATCAAATTCCAAAACCTATAACCTAACATAAACCTATACTTATAACCTAAAACTATTCCCAAATCCCAAAACCTATAACCTAAACCTAAACCTAAACCTTATCCTAAACCTATAACCTATAACCTAAACCAAAACCTATAACCTAATCCAAAACCAAAACCTATAACCTAAACCCGAACCCATTCTCAAATCCCAAAACCTATAACATATCCTGAAACCTTAACATATAACCTAACCTAAGCCTATACTTATAACCTAAAACTATTCCCAAATCCCAAAACCTATAGCCTAAACTTAACCTTAACTTAAACCTAAACCTATAAACTATAACCTTAACCAAAACCAAAACCAAAACCTATAACCTAAACTCGAACCCATTCTCAAATCCCAAAACCTATAACCTAAACCAAAACCAAACCCTTTAACCTAAACTCGAACCCATTCTCAAATCCCAAAACCTATAACCTAAACCAAAACCAAAACCTATAACCTAAACCCGAACCCATTCTCAAATCGTAAAACCTATAACCTAAAATTTATCCTAAACCTATAACCTATAACCTAAACCAAAACCTATAACCTAGACCTAAACCCATTATCAAATCCCAAAACCTATAACCTAACCTAAACCTATACTTATAACCTAAAACTATTCCCAAATCCCAAAACCTATAACCTAAACCTAAACCTAAACCTTATCCTAAACCTATAACCTATAACCTAAACCAAAACCAAAACCTAAACCTAAACCTAGGACCTAAATATATTCTCAAATTCCTAAACCTAAACCTACACCTAATCCTAATCTCAACTACTTAACCTAAAACTAAACTTGAAAACCCAAACCTAAACCCGATCCCAAACCCGAACCCGATTTCCTAAACCTAAACCTTAACCTATTCTCAATTCCCTAAAACTATAACGTATAACCTAAAACCTAAATGTATTCTCAAATCCCTAAACCTAAACCTACAGCTAATCCTAATCCCAACTCTCTAACCTAAACCTAAACCTAAACTTGAAAACCCAAACCTAAACCCGATCTCGAACCCGAACTTGATTTCCTAAACCTAAACCTTAACCTATTCTCATTTTCCTAAAGCTAACCTATAACCTATAACCAAAACCTATAACCTGTACCTAAAACCTAAACCAAAACCTAAACCGAAAACCTAAATGTATTCTCAAATCCTTAAACCTAAACTTACACCTAGTCCTAATCTCAACTACTTAACCTAAACCTAAACGTGAAAACTCAAGCCTAAACCCGACCCCGATCTCCTAAACATAAACCTTAACCTATTCTCAAATACCTAAACCTAAACCTACACCTAACCCTAATCTCAACTCCCTAACCTAAACCTAAACCTAAACCTAAACTTGAAAACCCAAGCCTAAACCCGATCCCGAACCCGAACCCGATTTACTAAACCGAAACCTTAACCTATTCTCAAATCCTTAAACCTAAACCTATACCAAATCCTAAGCTCAACTCCTTAGCCTAAACCTAAACCTAAACTTGAAAACCCAAACCTAAACGAGATCCCGAACCCAAACCCGATTTCCTAAACCTAAACCTTAACCTATTCTCAATTCCCCTAAACCTAAACCTATAACCTAACTTAAACGTAAACCTATAACCTAAACCCTAAACCTAAACCTATAACCTTAACCTAAACCTAAACCTAAAACCTAAATGTATTCTCAAATCCCTAAACCTAAACCTACACCAAATCCTAAGCTCAACTCCATAGCCTAAACCTAAGCCTAAACTTGAAAACCCAAACCTAAACGCAATCCTGAACCAGATTTTCGAAACCTTAACCTTAACCTATTCTCAATTCCCTAAACCTAAACCTATAACCTAACTTAAACGTAAACCTATAACCTAAACCCTAAGCCTAAACCTATAACCTAAACCTAAACCTAAAACCTAAATGTATTCTCAAATCCCTAAACCTAAACCTACAACTAATCCTAATTTCAACTCCCTAACCTAAACCTAAACCTAAACTTGAAAACCCAAACCTAAACCCGATCTTGAACCCAAACCTGATTTCCTAAACCTAAACCTTAACCTATTCTTAGTTCCCTAAAGCTAACCTATAACCTATAACCTAAACCTTAACCTAACCTAAACCTATAACCTTAACCTAAACCTAAACCTAAACCTAAACCTAAACCTAAAACCTAAACCTAAACCTAAAACCTAAATGTATTCTCAAATCCTTAAACCTAAACTTACACCTAGTTCTAATCTCAACTACTTAACCTAAACCTAAACATGAAAACCCAAGCCTAAACCCGATCCCGAACCCGACCCTGATCTCCTAAACCTAAACCTTAACCTATTCTCAAATCCCTAAACCTAAACCTACACCTATTCTCAAATCCCTAAACCTAAACCTACACCTAACCCTAATCTCAACTCCCTAACCTAAACCTAAACCTAAACCTAAACTTGAAAACCCAAGCCTAAACCCGATCCCGAACCCGAACCCGATTTCCTAAACCGAAACCTTAACCTATTCTCAAATCCCTTAACCTTAACCTACACCAAATCCTAAGCTCAACTCCGTAGCCTAAACCTAAACCTAAACTTGAAAACCCAAACCTAAATGCGATCCCGAACCTGAACCCGATTTCCTAAACCTAGACCTTAACCTATTCTCAATTCCCTAAACCTTAATCTATAACCTAACTTAAATCTAAACCTATAACCTACACTTATAACCTATAACCTAAACCTAAACTTAAAACCTGAATTTATTCTCAAATTCCTAAACCAAAACCTACACCTAATCTCAACTCCCTAACCTAAACCTAAACCTAAACTTGAAAACCCAAGCCTAAACCTGATCTCAAACCCAATCCCGATTTCCTAAACCTAAACCTTAACCTATTCTCAAATCCCTAAACCTAAACCTACACCAAATCCTAATCTCAACTCCCTAACCTAAACCTAAACCTAAACTTGAAAACCCAAACCTAAACCCGAACCCGAACTCGATTTCATAAACCTAAAACCTTAACCTATTCTCAATTTCCTATAGCTATAACCTATAACCTAAACCTAAACCATAACCTTAACCTAAACCTTATCCTAAACCTAAACCTAAACCTTAACCTTAACCTTAACCTTAACCTTAACCTAAACCTAAACCTAAACCTTAACCTTAACCTTAACCTTAACCTAAACCTAAACCTATACTTATGAATTCTAATTTATTTTATAAAAGTTCATTTACGACTAAGTTATTTTCTTAATAAGTTTATTGCCTTAATCTATTATTTATGAAACTGCAGGATAAATTTCACTTAGATTTGAGTGTTCCGCACATCTCCTATGCCGTCGACGACATGATGAAGGAGCGGTTCAAGGCTTACTGCGGTAAGTTATACCAGTAGTACAAGCGGTCCGTGAGCCACGAGGAGCCCGCACAGTCCGCACCGCCTCACGTGACCCATGAGGACTGGCGGATACTCTGTGATAGGTTTTCTTCTGATTTTTTTCAGGTAATATTTATATATTTATGATATCTTAACGTAATAATTAAATTCACAATTAATAACAATGCATTATGTATAATGTGTTCAGAAGAGGAGCAAAATAAATTTCGATAACAGGAGAAAGTTAGAAGTGAACCACGTAGCTGGTTCAAAGTCATTTGTACGACTTCATTACGATATGGTATGAAATTACTGATAATTTATATATTATTTCCATGTATTTATATTAACTCTATTTTTCTTTCGATTCCGCAGCAAGATTCCGTCACTGGCCAGGAGCTCGGTCCAATAGACTTCTACAAAGGGACTCACTGTCGGCAGGCGAGTGGATCTTGGATACATCCTAGAGCCAGCGAGATTTGGGTAAAAATTCTTACATTGTAAATTTTAATTGCATTAAATTATAATAATGTCATTTATTATGAAAATTCATATATTTTTATTACAGGAGGAGATGGACACCTTACGTAGTCAGCCCACTCCCGATGGTGCTCAGCAGAGTGGCTAGAGATCCTGAGTCAGGTGCTTGGCACCCGTTCTGGATATGTGTGTGGGCTTGGCCATGGTGCCAAGCTCATGACACCCGCTAGAGCTGCCTCCAGTCGATCCATCGTCGTTGGCGACAGCGTCACACGCTAAGCTGATACCTTAGAGAGAGGGGTTCAACAGCTACGGGTTGTCGTCGATGACATCAGAGATCAGCTGGACAGGTAGAGGGAGGAGCAAGAGAGGAAGATGATGGAGGAGCTGGCGAGGCAGAGGGAGGAACAGGAGAGGAAGATGGAGGATCAGCTGGCGAGGCAGAGGGAGGAGCAGGAGAGGAAGATGGAGGAGATGCGGGTGGAGCATGAGCGACGGATGATGAAGATGTTTCAAGATTTCGCTGCACTCTTACCCACTGATGCCCCACCACCTTCGCCTTCATCTTTATGATTTTTTCTTTTTTATTTATGATGTTAAACTTATATGTATTTATGCGTAAATGAATATGATGCGTATAAGATTGTTTGTGTTTGGATGTATGTAGTTTATGTTTGGATGGATTTACTAGTTTGGGTTAGATGGATCTGAATGTGAAGATGATGAAATTTAACAGGTGTATTATGATATAATAGGTGTACATCAGGAAAAATATGATACATAACAGGTGTATATTAGGATGTGAATATGAATATGATGATATAACAGGTATATCAGGATGAATATGATGAAATATATTGCAATGGGTGTCTATTAGGTATTTTGTACAGAATTTTGTATTAGACATTTTTTTTAAAAAAAAGACTTTTAGCAACGAAAATCTACTAAAGGTCTTTTGAAAATATATACAGAGACGAAAGTTTTCGCTGCTAAAAGTTTTGTAACAATTTTTAGCTACGACAATTTTCATTGCTAATAATTTTCTAAATATTTATAGCGACGAAATTTTCGTCGCTAAAAGCGAAAATTTATATTTTTGGCAGTGAAAACTTTCGCTGCTAAAAGTCTTGCAAAGTATATTTTGCTGCGAAATTGTTCGTGCTAAAACTAGAAAATATATTTTTAGCAGCGAAATGTTTCGCGGCTAATAGTCTTGCAATATTTTTTAGCGACGAAACGTGACGTGGCAAAAAGTTGAATGAATATTTTTAGCAGCGAAATGTTTCGCTGCTAATAGTCTTGCAGTATTTTTTTAGCGACGAAACGTGTCGTGGCGAAAAGCTGAATGAATATTTTTAGCGAAAAGTTTCGCTGCTAATAATCTTGCAGTATTTTTTTAGCGACGAAAAGTGTCGTGGCGAAAAGTTGAATGAATATTTTTAGCAGCGAAAATGTTCGCTACTAAAAGTCTTCTACAGATTTTTTAGCAACGAAAATTTTCGTTGCTACGAGTGGAACAATTATTTTTTGTAGCGAAAATGTTCATTGCTAAAAGTCTCCTACAAATTTTTTAGCAACGAAAATTTGCGTTGCTACAAGTGGAACGATTATTTTTTGCAGCGAAAATTTTCGCTGCTAAAAGTCCTATACAGTTTTTTTAGCGACGAAAAGTTTCGTCGCTAAAAAGCATCTATTTGCAACGATTCGATTTTTTCGCTGCTGAAACTCTTTTGTGGCGGTGTATTAGTGACGAATCTAGTGACGAAAAATTTCGTCGCTAAAACTATTTAGCTACGAAAAAATGGCTTTTAGCGATGAAAATTTTTGTCGCTAAAAGTGGGATTTCTTCTAGTGCTTCATAGCATGTTGATTGGTTGGTAATTAGTTTAATTCTGTTGTTTGCTTTATCTCTTGGGCATGGTTTGGTGATGGAATCCATTCTAATTCATATACTTTTCATCTCTTTAAAATTATATCAGAGGAAGTTCAGTTTAATTTTCATGATTTTTGAAGCAGGCATAAGATCTCCCTGATCTCTACAAGTAGATCCTCTGAATCCCTAGTTTCTTTTCTCTGATTTCTCTTAAGTTTTACATTAATCTCTCACCATTATTCATCAATTTATATTTGATTTAGATTTCATCTTAGGCTAGTTCTATTTCTACCTAGTTTCAGATTACGTACAGGTATCAGTCCCTTGGGATTCGACCTCCGTCTCACCGAGTTTATTACTACATCACAACCCTATACTTGGGGAGTGAACATCATCCAAGATAAATTGCCTTAAGGGATGGTTTGGTTGCCTGTACTCTTTTAGTTTCAAAGGGTCTTTTTTTTTTTTTTTTTAGGTTTAGGTTTTTCTGATTTCTAGAAACTAACCTGTTTTCCTGTTTTGTAGGATCCTGACATAGACTTCTAAATTGGTAATCCCTTTCTAATTCCTCTACTTTTTCTAGAAAATAGTTTATTTTTAGAAACTTTCTAATTCTGGGTCTTCTTTTTAGAAACTAACTTAGCTTCTAGGTTTAGGGAACTTTCCTTTTTTAGAAACTAACTTTCTATTTTGTAGGGCTTTTAAGATAGAAATTTCTAATTCGGTAAGCTTTTTCTCTACTTTCTATTTTTCAGATCTCTTTTAGTAACTTACTTTCTAGTTTAGGACTTTCCTAATTTATTTTAAATTTCCTCTTTCTTTTAGGAAGTTCTTCTTTTAGAAACTAGTTTACTTCTATCTTTCTTTTTAAGGATTTTTTAATTTTAGACCTTCTCTTAGAAACTGACTTGTTTTGTTTTCTTTTGCAGGTTTTTAACTTAGGAACTCCAATTTGGTAACTTCTTTCCAACCCTCTCTTTCTTTCTAGATTTTTTTTTCCTTTCTTAGGATTAGGTTTCGAATTTGATTGACGATTGTGAGTGTTTCATGCCCAAGTGGGCCCGTGACAACACTCGACGTCTCTTGACTGAAGGAGGATTGGTTGAGGGGTTAACTATACATCGCAGGACTAAACACCACTCGAAATTCCCTGAGTTAATTGAAGTGATGGCTGAGAACCAACCTCTTCGACCTCAACCCAGGGTGGAGGATATTCAGGATGAGAATGAGATGCATCAAGCACCCTCGCCTCGTACTTTACGAGATTATTTACAACCAGCGGGGCTGAGTACGCCCTCATGCATGATTTTTTCTAAAAATATAGGACATATGGACATCAAGACAGGGTTATCCAACTCCTTCCTAAGTTTCATGGGCTTGAATCTAAAGAACCATATCTACATTTGAAAGAGTTTGATGAGATCATAGCCACTTTATATTTTCAAAATGTATCTGAGGACATAGTCAGGCTGAAACTCTTTCTTTTTTTCCTTGAAGGAGAAGGCTAAGACGTGGTTACATTCACTGCACCTAGATCTATTGGCACATGGAATGATATGCAGAGGGAATTTATAAAGAAATTTTTTCCACATCATAAAACGATTACCCTTAGAAAAGCAATCATGAAGTTCACCCAAAAGGAGGATGAAACATTTTACCAATGTTGGGAAAGGTTCAAGGATTTGGTCAGTTCATGCCCACAACACGGCTTTGAAACGTGGCGCATTACAAATTTTTTCTACGATGGACTGACATCTTCTATGCGCCAAATGGTCGAGACAATGTGTAATGGAGAATTCATTAATAAAAATGTCGACGAGGTATGGGATTACCTCGATAGTCTTGCTGAAAAAACACAATCATGGGACTATTACCCAAAATCGAACACCACGTCTAGGCCGATTCAATCTAAGGAGAAATGTGGATTGTATCTCTTGAAAGAAGAGGATGATCTCAAGTATAAAGTGGATACACTCATAAGAAAAGTTGAGGCTATGGAAGGAAAGAAGGATAAGGTTAATGAAAGTGTTTGTGGCATCTGTGATTGCAACATTCATACAATTGAAAATTGTCCTACAATACCTGCCTTTCGAGAAGTGTTGAATGAACAATTCAATGTCGTAAATACTTATCAAAGACCTTTCAATGGACCGACCTCTAATACGTACAATCCTGGTTGGAAAAATCATCCAAACTTTAGTTGGAGAAATAGACAAACTGCTACTCCTCAAGGTTTCTTCAATCAAAATCCAAATCAGGGGAAACCTCAAGAAGAACCGGTTCAAAATTTCATGCAAGAGCTGACCCAGGCAATACGAGATTTTATGCAAAAGATGGATTCATGTATGACAGTTATAGAAAAGGGGATGCTTCTTGCACAACCGCTCCCCAATCCTAAACCGCAATACGAGATAAGTAATCTTAGCTCTTCAAATTAAATGGAGCACACTAAATCCATCACCACTCTTAGGAGTGGGAAGATCATTGATAAAACCCTTCCGGTTAGGCCCGAAAAGCCTCAAGAACCGGAAGAGGACAATAATGATGGATCTACTGATGCCTCACAAAAATTGGAACCGGAACTTATAGAAAAGCCAGTTGCTCCATTTCCCCAATGGTTGATCGCACCAAAATCTCTCTCCAACTCTCAGGATATCCTAGAGGTGTTGAAACAAGTGAAAGTCAACATTCATCTACTTGATGTCGTAAAACAGATACCTTCATATGCCAAATTCCTGAAAGACTTATGCACGACCAAACGACGGCAGAGTATTCAAAAGAAGATCTTCTTGACCGAAAAAGTGAGTGCCATCCTAAAGCAAGACGTGCTACAGAAATTCAAAGATCCCGGTAGTCCAACCATATCATGTGTAATCGGGGACCATCGAATTGATCACGCACTTCTTGACTTAGGAGCGAGCGTTAATCTGATTCCCTACTCGGTATACAAACAGTTAGGTTTGGGTGAATTAAAACCCACCTTAACCACACTACAACTTGCTGATCGCTCTGTTCGTATACTAAGAGGGATAATTGAGGATGTGTTGGTCCAAGTTGAAAGATTTTACTACCCTGTAGATTTTATCATCCTGGACACCGAACCCATCAATAACATGAACACTCAGATTCCTGTCATTCTTGGTCGCCCATTCCTTGCCACTTCAAACGTAATTATCAATTGCAGGAATGGTGTCATGACTATGTCTTTTGGGAATATGACATTGGAGTCAAACATTTTTTTCAATAATGGCAGGAACTTAGAGGATGATGACGATTTCCATGACATTAACATACTTGACTCTTTCGTGGAAGATACAACACCTCTGACCTTATCCTCTGACCCTCTAGAGGCGTGCCTGGCACACTCCCATGATTTTGATGACGACATGATTAGGGAGACGTGTGCCTTGCTTGATACTGCACCGGTACTTAAAGTTAACTGGTGGAGGCCACAATTTGAAGAGTTGTCCCAAACGGATGTAGTGCCTCTACCGTCTAACCTCAAGCCACCGAAGCTTGACCTAAAACCTTTACCCTCTGATTTGAAATATGTCTATTTAGGTCAAGATGAGACATACCCGGTGGTGATCTATGCCCACCTGGAAAAAGAACAGGAGAGTATGCTCATAGCTACTCTCATTGAGCATAAGGGAGCCCATGGATGGACGGTAGCAGACCTCAAGGGAATCAACCCCTCGATTTGTACTCACCGCATATATCTTGAGGATAATGCGAAGACCACTCGACAATCACAATGTAGACTAAATCCAAATATGTGGGAAGTTGTTAAGGCTAAGGTTCTTAAACTATTGGATGTGGGTATCATATACCCCATGTCCGATAGTCAATGGGTGAGTCCAACTCAGGTGGTTCCTAAGAAGTCCGGGATCACCATCGTAGCCAATGTTAATAATGAACTCGTGCCAACAAGAGTTACTACTGGTTGGAGAATGTGCATTGACTACAGGAAGCTGAATACCGTCACGAGGAAGGACCACTTCCCTTTGCCCTTTATTGATCAAATCTTAGAAAGGCTAGCTGGTCATTCCTATTACTGTTTCTTTGACGGGTATTCAGACTATAATCAGATTGAAATCGCCCTTGAGGACCAAGAAAAGACCACATTTACATGTCCCTATGGCACCTTTGCCTACAGAAAGATGTCATTCGGATTATGTAATGGCCCTGCTACCTTTCAGCGATATATGATGAGTATCTTTTCTGACATGGTGGGAAAATATCTAGAGGTCTTCATGGATGATTTTTCTATTTTCGGTTCATCTTTCAGCGAGTGCTTAGAGAGTCTTAAATGTGTCCTGAAAAGATATGAAGAAAAGAACTTGGTACTTAATTGGGAGAAGTGTCATTTCATGGTTCATAAGGGAATTGTCCTTTGACATATTATCTCGTCCAAAGGAATCGAGGTGGATAAGGCAAAAATTGATCTTATCTCTAACCTACCTCCACCCAAGAACATACGGGACGTGCGATCCTTCTTAGGACACGCTGGGTTTTACAGAAGATTCATAAAGGACTTTAGTCTCATCTCTCATCCTTTATGTAATCTACTTCAAAAGGATGCACCATACGAGTGGACTGAGCCATGTCAAGAAGCTTTCACCAAGCTTAAGGGCATGTTGACTAGTGCACCCATCATACAACCACCCGACTGGAGCATTCCTTTTGAACTTATGTGCGACACTTCTGATTATGCTCTTGGAGCGGTTCTAGGTCAGAGAAAAGATAAGAGGCCTTACGTCATTCATTACATGAATAGGACTTTAAATCCTTCCCAAGTGAACTACTCAACTACGGAAAAGGAACTCTTAGCCGTAGTGTTCGCCTTGGACAAACTTATGTCCTACTTGATCGGATCCAAGATCATTATCTACACAGATCATGCGGCACTTAAGTATCTTCTTTCTAAGAATGATTCTAAGACCCTCCTGATACGATGGATCCTTCTACTCCAAGAATTTGATTTGAAAATTAAAGATAAAAAGGGAGTAGAGAACGTAGTGACCGATCATATTTCTCGCCTTAATACCTCTGACCCATATCAATGATATGTTCCCTGATGAACAACTGTTCAGAGTCTCCCATTCACCTTGGTTTGCTGATATCGTTAATTATCTTGCCACAGGTTCCATACTGACACATTGGACTGCACAAGATAAGAAGAAATTCTTTACCAAGGTACGTAACTTTTTCTGGGACGATCCATATTTATTTAAATATTGCCTAGACCAAATCCTGAGAAGATGTGTGCCAGATGATGAGCATCAGAGTGTCATCTCCTTTTGTCATTCACAGGCCTGTGGTGGTCACTTTTCTGCCAAAAAGACCACGGCCAAGATTTTACAGTGTGGTTTTTACTAGCCCACTATGTTCAGGGACACTCATGAGTTTTGCAAAGCTTGTGAGCGTTGTCAGAAATTGGGAGCGTTGTCCCATCGAAATATGATGCCCTTGAATCCCATTCTTATCATCGAGGCATTTGATTGCTGGGGCATTGATTTCATGGGACCATTCCCCCAATCTTTTGCAAATCTATATATTTTGCTCGCTGTAGACTATGTCACTAAATGGGTTGAAGCGATTCCGTGTCAGAATAATGACCATCTCATGGTCATTAAATTCCTAAAAGAGAACATCCTTTCCCGATTCGGAATGCCTTGAGCTATCATTAGTGATGGGGGCTCACACTTTTGTAATAGGCCATTCGAGAGTTTAATGAAGAAATACGGTATCTCTCATAAGGTGAGCACCCCATATCACCCACAGATAAATGGGCAAGTTGAGATTTCTAATAGGGAGATCAAACACATTTTGGAGAAAACAGTTAACCCTAATCGTAAGGATTGGTCAATCCGATTGACCGATGCCTTATGAGCTTACCATACTGCGTTTAAAACCCCTACTGGAATGTCTCCCTTTAGACTTGTCTATGGGAAGGCTTGCCACTTGCCTGTGGAGTTGGAACATAGAGCGTACTGGGTAATCAAAAAATTAAATTTCAATCTGGACAATGCTGGCTCGCTACGCAAGCTTCAGTTGAATGAACTCGAAGAAATCCGGAACGACGCATACGAGAACTCGAGAATCTAGAAGGACAGGATGAAGGCGTTTCATGACCAACGTATTCTACGGAAATCATTCACACCTGGTCAGAAAGTCCTTTTATATAATTCTCGATTACATCTCTTTCCACGTAAGCTTCGATCTCGTTGGACTGGCCCTTACATTGTGATCACTGCGTATCCTCATAGGGCCGTTGAGATAAGAGATCCTGACAATGGCAAGGAGTTTAAAGTAAATGGACATCACTTAAAGTCATTTGTCAAGAAATTTGATTTAGAGGACATGTCCATACCTCTAACTGATCCTGTTTACCAGGATTGATCTCCTAGTCTGATGGAGGTATAGGTAGGTTTCCTGTTTTCATAGGACTAGGGTAGTTTGCTTTATGCCATTCTAGGTTAATTTGTCTTCTACATTATTTTAGGATAGTTTTCTTTTGTTGGTTTCTCTCTTGTGCTGACTTGCTTTCATGTTGAGATCTTTGTATAAAAACTTCTTGAATCCCTTATCCAGGTACAATCTTCCCATAACTTCTCATTTACTTTCATTGTCTCATGTACATTGCGAGCATATCTTTTACATTGAGGACAATGTAGATTTTAGGTTAGGGGTGGGAGATTAGGTCTCCTAATCGGTGTTTTCTTTTTCTTGGTCTTAAGCGCGAAAATTGTGAAAATTTTTAAAATTTTGTAGAATTTCGTATGAATTCGAAGTGATTTTGACGGCCATCTTGGATTTAGAATTACAAGATAAGTGATATTGAAAATTTATAACTCTTGGATTCAGCTATTTGTTAGATTTCATAGTTAAGATCGAACTATTAATCCATGGTTAGAGGTTTTAAATATTGATTGAGTCATGATTTCACAAAACACATCTCGCTTGCACATTAAGGGTTCAGTTCGATATTAAAGGATTAACTTGGTGATCACTAAGCTTGAAAGGAACCAACCTGAGAAATTGAAAGGATTGGGCGAATGGTCTACACCATAGGTTTACTCCCTATAGGTGTAGATTTAATTCCCCATGGATGATATGTAAAAAAAGTTGGGTGTACAGTCTTCACCATAGGTTTGCTCCCTATAGGTGAGGATTTGATTCCCCTTCTTGGCGTTACTTTTACTAGAAAAATCAAAAGCTAAAAAAATGAAAAGATGATCTGTGAGGCAAGTTTTGGTTTAAGTTTTGGTTATCATGAATTATCTTGTTGGTTACCAATGATATCCTGAAATAAAGAAGTGAATTTTAATGATGATGAGCCGAGATTACACTATACACTCATGGAACTCAATGTTTAGAATATTTCTAATTGATGGAGTAATACTTTGAACTTGATTATGAAGTTTACTGTGTGCTTGAGTCTAGGAGAAAGTAATACCTAACAATCATGAATCTTAGACTTCTAGTTCTAGATTGTTTTCAAAAATCACTCGAGTTTATAGAAAGTCCGGTAATTCTCAATTTATTTTTCGCATACTTTGCTCAGGACTAGCAAAATGCTGGTTAAGGGTTGTGTTAAGGGTCAAATATTGCATATTAGACCCCAGTTATTACCTGAATTATGCATATGATATTGTTTTAATGGGCTATTTTAATTGTGTGATGCAAGAAGAATTGATGAGCATGGATTGAAAAGGATGTTAATGGTATGGGTTTGACGCTCTGGCATCACCAAGGCATTGGACGGGACTCCATGGGACCAAGATTGAGGATTTACACACCAGATATCAGAGAAATTCTAGCCACTCACTTCAAACAGGCCTGAAAAACGTCCAGAATGCAAGATCACAATGTTCCCACCATCTGATCGACTCAAAACTTCATCCAGGGCCTAAAGACCATAAATGAACTGTACACGTCGAAATTTAACCATTAGATCCCTGTGGAAATGGCCCAACAGTCAGATCAGCCCATACATTGTCAAACTGGGGCCCACCTAGTACCTGAATATGCTTTAATTCAAGTATCAACCCTTTAAATAAGCTGGAAAAATGGACGGACGGAGTGAATTGACCATGAACATCACTGTGGACCCTACACCAGTACGAATGTGCATATGGGTGTGCACGTTCGCAGTGCACCAGACCGAGAAAGATTGGTCAACACGCATTGACCAATCCTTCTTCAAAGAATAGAAACGGAACTCTGTTTCCGCCAGCGTCCGTGTAACGGACGGACTCTATCCGTCTTGCAAGAGTTAGTGGGCCCCACACATCAGTCATTTGAAGGATCCAGACCGTCCATCCTATTCAGGGCACACTCTTGTCCAATCCTGAGCTAAAATCACATGAGATTAGGCATGTGTGGATGCACAATTTCCAGCAACAAAAGAACCTCGGCACTGCTACGTTAACGGATGGCGTCCAATTGGGCAACGTCATGGCCCACCAGGACTGACCGATTGGAAAATCCAAGCCATCCACCTTGTTTCCCATCCAAAACTGACCATCCCCTATCCCGCTTCTTGATTTCCTCAGAGGTTACATGTACATGAAGGTTTAAACGCAGGACGGACGGCAGCAAGAAAGATTCTATGGGCCACACCAAAACCTATCCAAAACAATCCCTTACCGACCAGTTTTTCAACGTGATTCCAATGGACGGAGTAGATTTCCTCACTGACACTGATCATGGGCCCCACCAGTAGCTCAGCGCAGGTCTTGCGCAGGTAGAGCGTCCAAGCAGAGCTCGGACGCTACCGCCTTCCATGGACCCTTATGTGATATCAATCACGATCGGATCAATGATCCAAACCGTTCAAATGATAAAGTAGGGGATCTTGAACCCCACCAAGAAGTCAGATCCCGAGTCTAGACGATCAGTCGTCCAAAATCTGCATCCAAATGCAGCGTGTTTCCTGCACAAGCGGCATTGGCTGCGAAAATTCGCCACTACCTCTGGCTTTAATAAATCGATTTTTTGAGGTACGTGAGGAGGCATCCAGCGCCAGAGGGGGGATGCAGGCTGGGGACGTGGAGCAAGAAGAAGAGAGAGAGAAACAAGAGCAGAGACGGGTTCTAGTTTTTCTTCTTCTTCTTTAGTTTCTTTTGTTTATGAATTTTTCCAGAGATTATAGCCTCATCATGTCCATGAGTGGCTGAACCTCTTAGCTAGGGCTAAGAGGTGAAGCTTGTAGCGTGATGGGGGACTCTTTCGCTTGTGTTTTGTATTCATACTGAACTGATACCGATTATAGTTTATTTAAGGGAGCGTTTTTAGTTTTTAATGGTCTGTTGTGACTAAAATTACAATGGGTCTGCAATGGCTTTGAGCATGTTCCTTCCTTTTATGTTTATGACGTCAGGAAGCCCTGTTGTTCACCATCGTCTCCTGGGCATGGTAGGATAACAATACCCTTCCTAACCTTCATAGCACGTTGATTGGTTGTAATTAGTTTAATTTTGTTGTTTGCTTTGTCTCTTGGGCATGGTTTGGTGATAGAATCCATTCTAATTCATATACTTTTCATCTCTTTAAAATTATATCAGAGGAAGTTCAGTTTAATTTTCATGATTTTTGAAGCAGGCATAAGATCTCCCTGATCTCTACAAGTGGATCCTCTAAATCCCTAGTTTCTTTTCTCTGATTTCTCTTAATTTTTACATTAATCTCTCACCATTATTCATCAATTTATATTTAATTTAGATTTTATCTTAGGCTAGTTCTATTTCTACCTAGTTTCAGATTACGTACAGGTATCAGTCCCTTGGGATTCGACCTCCGTCTCACCGAGTTTATTACTACATCACAACCCTATACTTGGGGAGTGAACACCAGCGCAGGACGCTGCTGCGTCCACAGCAGCAGCGGCTGCTTTTTTTTTAAAAATCTGTTTTTCTACAGATTTTCCTAGGTGGGGCCAGCGTACGAAAAATCCAACCCGACCACTAGGTTCTATGGCCCATGATCGTCCAAATGAGGCCAATATGTGACATATTCTCGGTGAATAGAAGATTCAAGGTGAGTTTTTAACGGTATTACCGCTATTTCTTATGGTATGGCCTGCCCGAGAATCGGATTGGTCCCAAATTTTGGCTTAACGCCTAAAATGATCTGAAGAGAGGCCTACATGAGTGGCCCACCCCAAAGGCACCTTTTTCCCTTTTTTTAAAAGCATGTAAGTACACATCCTGTCAGTACACGCACTCTATGCAGCCACTCCCCTAGCACGTCCAGCGTCCAGAGACACTGGACGGCATGGACAAACAGGGCATCATGGTGGGTCCCACATGTACATGGCCCACCCATTTGGATCGCCTGATACTTGCATTTTCCCTTCCATCCGGGCCCGCTAATGGGCTGGATGGTGTAGATCCAACACATCCGTTAGGTGGGTCCCACATGAAGGTGAATGGCATGGATAAAATTTAAACTTCATGGTAGGACACACATAACAGATGGGCCACACACCCATTCATCATCACCATCATACAAAGAAAGAGAGAGAGAGAGAGGAAGAGAGAGAGAGAGAGATACGGTGAGATAGAGGGGGGCCCCGCCACTATGGGCCCCTCATGAACACAATACATACATCATAATGGGTCCCACCAACAAGTGGGCCCAAAAGTTGAAATCAACGGTGGATCACCCACCTCTAGGCCTCCTCCTTACTCCCTTAGCCTTCTATGCTCCTTGCCTTGCCTTTTGATGGAGGTTGATGGACTTTTGATGGTGAGGATGAGAGTTGAGAGGGTGGGCCACACTTGGCTTTGGGGAGAGTGTTTGGACGTTGGAATTTTGGGTTGCTTTGGGAGATTAAGAAATGAGAGAGAGGGAATGAGGTGATGGGAATGATATGGATGGGGTGATGTAAGGAAGGGTATAGGTTGGGTTGAAAATTTGTAAAAGTGGTATGGGTGAGCTTGAAAATTGTAAAAGGGAATGGTGAGGTGGAGAGAGAGAGTGGACTTTTGAAAAGGTGGGGATGGGTTGTAGTACTTAACTTGTACTTGAGGTATGGAGTGTACTTGATTGATTGATTGATTGATTGATTGATGGGACATATCGTAGAGATTCCCTCGATATTCGCAACACGTGGCATTTCTTCGGAACAAACGTTGGCCTACATCTCCTGGCCTGGGTATCGGTTCGGTGCGCAAGTCGCGACGTTGGAACCGCGGCGACGACGCGATCACTAAGATACAGGTTTTGGTTCGAACTGACTTAGGTATGCGGGATCCGGTTTAAGATCGCGTGCAAACGTCGGATACGGTGCGAAGGTTGCCGGAATTCGACCGGAAGGACCGCGGAAGCTAATGGAACGGTACGGATTAGGACACGGGTCTTACATGTACATACCTTCCTTGCCACCAGCCACACTTCATTGAGTAATTTCATTAAACACTTAATGAGCAACATCAATAGCAAAGTAACCGAGTCACCAAACTGGTTTGATCCGAGCTGGATTCGATCTGAGTCAAGTTGAGCTAGGGCAGCTCGAACTCATTTTCAAGCTCAAAAAAACAGTTCGACTTGGCTCGAACTCAGCTTCGAACCGAGTCGAATCAAGCTTTTCGAGTCGAGTCGAGTGAGCTAACCGAGCTAGCTCGGTTCATGTACACCCCTGGTACACCAGCCAATCCGCTTCCGTCATCGAAATTCAATCGCACTTCCTGCGAATTTCTTAACATCTTATCTAAATAAGATATATCAAAAAATAGAAACAAAAAAAAAAAAAAAAACTAAATTTCCAAAATTGGACAAACTAATTCCATTCCAAAGCTAAAAGGAAGATCTTAAACCGAGCGAACAAACCCACTCGCTTGCATCCGGTTCGAAGTGAAAACCGCTTTTAGAGTGAAAACTGCTTTTGTATGGAGCTTTAGATGAGAAGCTTAGCTATGGAGGTCTCAGGAATGGCGTTGGGGTTTTCGGAATGGGATCTGAGGAATTCGGTATTGGATACGTTGGGATTCTGGACAGTGCGACGGACGCTATCGCCAGATTCCAATCACCATGATTCCACTGTATTGTGAGTATTTAGAGCAGAGCAAGACTTCTTTTTATGGAGAGACTCGACGGTAGAAGACAGAAGGGAGGTATTCACAGGGAGAGAGGAATGGTAAGTGCACTCGCTCGCGTGAGAGGCATGCATGGACTTCTCATCTCACGCGCCTACTTGAAACACGTGATTCAAATCTCATCCATTTATAATGTAGAAGACGGCGTGATAATGACTATTATTAATACATAAGTTCGATAATCATATAACAAAGACCATTTGTATATATGTTGAATATGTGCCTACGGTAATCATTTCTTACCATCGATATTACTCATGGAAGTTTGTCCTGCAATAGTAATTAGAATTTTGTCCTGCAAGACGATGTGGCCCTTACCATGGGGCCCATCTTGATGTATGCAATATGTATCAGCGCCATCCGTCCATTTTTCCATTTCATTTTAGGGTATTATCCCAAAAACAAAGTAGATCCAATTATCAGGTGGCCCATCCCACATTTTTTATTTTTTATTTTAATATTACCACCTGATGAGTGAATAGGTTTGATTTACATATAATACATATAAGGTGATCCACTGGGTACTCAGATTACCTAGAGAGACCAAACTCTTATTTTATCCATATTATTCATCCATTTTGCTAGTTCGTTTTACGGCAGGAACCCAAATATGAGACAAATCCAAAGCTAAGGATATATAGAATGCCTACCATTGAAAACTTCTTATGGAGATAGAAGTTTTGGATCAAGCTATATTTGTGTTTTCCCTTCATTCAATTCTGTGTGACTTTACAAACATGTTCAATGGTAAATAGACATCACGGCTCTAAAACATGAACCCAAATATGAGGAAAATCCAAAGCTAGGGATATAATGCCTACCATTGAAAACTTCTTATGGAGACAGACGGAAGTTTTGGATTAAGCTATATTTATGTTTTCCCTTCATCCAATTCTGTGGGACTTTATGAACATGTTCAATGGCAAATAAACATCACTGAGCCATTATTTCTACTATTTGATCTTTGGATTTATCTCATTTTTAGGTTCGTGACATAAAAACGAGTTGGCAAAACAGATGAACCCATGTATAAAACATAAACATCATGGTTGGCCCCACAGCTTGGACAGGTGGGTGTCCTAGGTCGTAATACATAGATTAATTATTGTCCAGCTGGTTGAACGTGACTAGCTCCCTCTAATATGCGGTGGTTACACGCCTGTTGACTAATCATTATTGGCATTATATGCCTGTTGACTCAACAAATCAATACTGTGGGGACAAGTAATCCAAGAAAGGTTTAAAAGGAAATTAGGAAGGAGAGTCTACAATGTCCCAAAGTGCCTATATAAATCTCTTCCGTGGCAACAATATTGTACAAGGTAGAGATGTCTAGGGTGGCCGTGGATACTTTGAGCGGTGGTGATCATGATGGCGTGTTTAAAATTCCCATGGGCTTGTTCTTGCTTTGCATGATGGTCATGTCACTCACCATCATATCCATGATCATCTTTGCATGTAGCAACGGTGGTGATGAAGAGGGTAGCTCTAAGAGAAGGGGAGCGGGTTGTGGCCGCGGTGGGAATTGTGGTGGTGGTGGGGGTTGTGGCGGCTGTTGTGGCGGCAATTGTGGCGGCGGTGGGAATTGTGGTGGTGGTGGGGGTTGTGGCGGCGGCTGTGGTGGCGGCAACTGATCTTAAAGACTGCACATCAATTATTAGTTTGGTAAGACCATATAAATTATTAATTAGCTTAGGTTTTATAAAGCTTTTTGCCATATATGCAGCTGGTGGGCCCTACGATGTGGGCCGCACCATTTTTGAAAAAAAAACAAAAGAAAAAAAAAAGAGACCATATGACATTTGGGAAAGGATCACCCATAGACAGTTTAATACTAAGCATGCAGCCCTCTCTTTCCCCCACCAAATTGTCACTCATGTAGGACATCTGAGCCATCTAAATGTTGGGCCCCACTAGGAAGGCCAAATGCTCGGGACTTACGCTCATTTACTCACTAAGGGGGGGAGTGGAATCAGACCATTGCCCTTCCCTTGATTTTAAGGGTGTGCATAGTGATCCTAGAGGTGGGCCCCATTTCCAGTTTACATGGATCACATGTTCCAGGAGAATGATAAGCTGGTAGGAAAGATGGGCTGCATACTAAGTTAGCATACACTCGGTTGTACCTTTATATCTAATCTTTGTGTTGCAAGGGGAATATATATATATATAGTTTATAGCACTATTCTATATTCTTGTGTGTCATTGTAGCATTTGAACTTTAAACTAATAAGAAAACATGGTATTCATGGTATTTCCCTTCAGAGTGTACATCTTATTGTTTAATATCAGTAAATATATATATTTCACGTGGTCGCTCATTTATGCGTGCCTGCCTCAAGTTGCTTGTTGAAGGTCTGATAGGTTGGTGAAGTAGAGTGGATAATATACAAGCACTTAGAGATTATGTACATTACATACAAGTAAATTCAAAGTAAATAGTGCAGAATAGCAATTACAGTTGCACCCATGAGCTCACCACGACCATGGCTGGTTGAAGATGAACGTTGATGGCTCCTCGAGGGCCAACTCGGGCCCGAGTGGGGGGGGGGGAAGTCTGTCAGGATTACAAGGGGAACCTCATTTTTGCCTTTCACAGAAACTATGGCCATTCTACTAACACGATTGCTAAGGCCCAGGCCATGTTAGATGACATCAAGATATGCTTTAACATGGGCCTTTCTAATATGAATGTGGAGACGGACTCGATGACCATTGCTAATTCGGTTAATGATCCTCGTAGCCGCAGTTCTTGGAAAATTTGGTACAAGTTGGGTGAGATTTAGCTATACCGGCATTCCCACAACCATCCGTTCAGCCACATTTATCGAGAAGGGAACTCGGTTGCGAATGCCTTAGCTCGACTAGCTAACGAGGGATGCCCAAATAGGTTGTATGGAACTCGCGCTGCCCTTCCGAGACTTGTGCATGGTTTACTTGTCATTGATAATGTCAGCATTGGGAACATTAGGCTTCAGTAGATGTGGGTGTTTCGGTGCTTCCTGTTTTCATTTTGTTCATCCTTTCTCAGGCAGATCTTGTGCAACTTGGGGTATATGATGGGAGTGGTTCGCTCTTTTTGTTGGGATGCTCCTGAATGGCTGTAAATTTTCTTGTGGAATGGAATTTTTTGGTTTTATGTTAAAAAAAATGAATGGACTAAAGATTGCATCTTTTAACTATATATACGTGTTGCGTAGCACGCCAACAACGCAGTGAACCGAGATCCAATCTCAAGTCTTACCTACAAACGATAAATAGGAAGAAATATAAACTAGAAAGGAATCAAAGCAATGCAAATAAACCACAAGACAAGATATACGTGGAAAAACCCCAACAATGGTAAAAAACCACATATGCAAACTTCCACTATAAAGAAAAAGAAAAATTAAAAGGAAAAATACTAATAAATACTAACCTCTCCCTTAGAAGTACAGAGAAAACCTTTTTGCCCACACCTTAGAATTATCTCCTATCATACCTAGAAAAGCCCTAGGGACCCCTATTTATAGTTTAGGCAACTCCCTTTCGCACCCTTGCAAAAGCCGACTCAAATTTCCGTAATCCGCATCAAATCCGGAAATGAATCTGCGTAACCTTGACTGGTCGAGTAGACTGCACGACCGGTCGAGCGGACCCCACGACCAGTCGAGCATGGGCCACGACTAGTTGAGCACCTCGGAACCTAAAAATTGATGCTCGCTAGACTTTGAGTCGAGCTAATCGACGACTGCTCACGACTAGTCAAGTGGGCTACACGACCGATCGAGCAGGGGCCACAACCGGTCGTGCGACCCCCAGATGTGGTTCCACATCTCAACAATCTCCCACTTGGAGACACATCGCCATAAACCTTCATCTTCTACATCCAGAGTGCACCACCTTCCCGTCTTCAAGCCTGAAGACCAATCAAAGATGAATAGAGCTTCAGCTTCTCCTGTGTGACCGCCTTGGTCAGCATATCTGCAAGATTCTCACTTGTATGAATCTTCTCCAGAGCAATCGTTCCATCTTCCAGTAACAAATGTATGAAGTGATATCTGATGGCAATATGTTTATTCCTTAAATGAAACGCTGAATTCTTAGTTAAGTGTATTGCACTCTGACTATCACTGTACAGATTGCAATCTGCTTGCTTCTTACCCAACTCTTCCATAGAACCTTGCATCTAAAACATCTCCTTACATGCTTCTATAGCCGCAACATATTCTGCTTCTATCGTACTGATAGATACTATCTTCTGTAAATGAGAGACCCAACTGACTGCAGCACTACCCAGAGTAAAGACATAACCTGTAGTGCTTCTTCTATTGTCGATGTCTCCTGCCAAATCTGAATTCACATAACGTTGTAGCTTTATTTCTGATCCACCATAGCACAGCCCTACATTCTTAGTACCTGCCAGGTATCTAAAGATCCACTTCACATCTTCCCAATGTTCCTTCCCGGGGTTGTTCATGAACCTGCTAACAATTCTCACTGCTTGAGCAATATCTGGTCTCATGCTCACCATAGCATACATGAGACTCCCAATAGGAGACCCGTATGGGACTTTAGTCATGTAGTCTCGTTCCTCCTGCATCTTTGCACCTTGCTCCTTAAATAGCTTGAAGTGGTTAGCTAATGGAGTGCTAACTGGCTTAGCACCTCCCATATTATATCGATCAAGTACCTTGGTTATTTACTCTGCCTGTAACAAAATCAATTTCTTGTTTTCCCTATTACGCTTTATCCTCATGCCTAGGATATGTTTTGCAGCTCCTAAATCCTTCATGGCAAATTCTCTAAACAGTTATCTTTTGAAATCTGAGATGTCCTTCATGCTTGGGCCGGCCACAAGCATATCATCAACATACAGAAGAATGATGATGTACGACATATCAAACTTCTTCAAGTAACAACAGTGGTCTGCATGATATCTTCTAAAAACATTTCCCGACATGAAACTGTCAAACTTCTTGTGCCACTATCTCGGGGCCTGCTTCAGGCCATATAAACTCTTCTTCAGTCTGCCCACCTTGTTCTCATTTTCTGGTGCCACGTATCCTGTCGGTTGATGCATATATATCTCTTCTTCAAGGTCCCCATGAAAAAAGGCTATCTTAACATCTAGCTGATCTAGATGTAAGTCCTCTGTAGCCACTATACTCAAGACCATACGAATTGTAAACATTTTCACTACCGGTGAAAATATTTCAGTGAAATCGACACCTGTCTTTTGTTGAAAACCTTTCACAACCAATCTAGCCTTGTACCATTTTGAACCATCGTGCTCCTCCTTCAGTCTGTAAACTCACTTGTTATGAATAGCTTTCTTACTCTTAGGTAAAGTGACTAGCTCCCATATACGATTAGACTTAAGAGATTCCATCTCATCATCCATGGCCTGCTCCCACTTATCCCATGTATCTGACTGTAACGCCTCTTCAAAACACTCTAGCTCACCATTATCTGTCAGCAGTAGATAGTGTAAGGAGGGTGAGTATCGGACCGTTGGTCTCCTCTCCCGAGTAGACCTCCTTACAACCAGTGTTTGTGGCTCTGCCTCATAATGATCCTGTGCATGATTATCCTGTGGCGCTGTAACACCCGTATCTGGTAACTCTTCCAACTCTGCGAATTATTTCTCCTCAGCCATATTTTCTTGCACACTGTCCTTATGCATCACTTTTTCATTGAAGACTACGTTCTTGCTTCTGATGATTTTCCTGTTTTCTGCATTCCAAAACTTGTATCCAAAATCATGCCGCCCGTAGCTTATAAACATGCACCTCCTAGACTTCGCATCCAGCTTTTTTCTGTCATCTGCATCAATGTGAACATATGAAGTGCAAACAAACACTCTAAGATGTGCAAGGTTTACTTCTTTCCCAGTCCATGTTTCTTCTAGTGGCCCACCATTCAATGGTGCTGAGAGACTTCTATTGATGAGATATATGACAGTATTCACAGCATCTACCCAAAACGTCTTGGGCAACCCTACATGTAGCCTCATGCTCCTGGCGCGCTCAAGGATAGTCCTGTTAATGCACTCAGCCACACCATTCTACTGTGGTGTCCCTGGAATCATTTTCTAATGTTTGATTCTACTTGCTGCACAATACTCCTCAAACCTCTTATCACAATACTCTCCATCATTATCAGATCTAAGACACTTTACTGTTTTACCTGTCTCGTTTTCTACCATAACTTTTCACTTCTTAAATGCATCAAATACATCAAATTTATGCTTTAAGAAATAAACCCATAGTTTTCTACTAGCATCATCAATAAAAGAAACAAAATAACGTGAGCCACCAAGAGATGATACCTGTGCCGGTCCCCACACATCAGTGTGTACAAGCTCTAACAGATACGTCTTTAGAGCGTGTCCTGTCTTCTTGAAACTTACCCTCTTCTACTTACTATACACGCAGTCATCGTAGAATTCCGAGTCAATAGACTTCAACCCTAGTAGCTTCCCTTTTAACAATAGCACTTTCATCCCCTTCTCACTCATATGTCCTAACCTCTGATGTCATAACTGTCCATTCACTCCAGTTGATGCGACTGTAAGTGAACTATACAATCCTAAAGTCACATATAAGGTACCTTCTTTTTTGCCTCGAGATATCATCAAGGCACCTTTTGTGATCTTCCAGAAATCACTGGTGAATGTCGTCACATAACCAGTGTCGGCTAACTGCTCCACTGAGATTAAGTTCCATCTCCACTGAGATTAACTGTGCCGGTCCCCACACATCAGTGTGTACAAGCTCTAACAGATACGTCTTTAGAGCGTGTCTTGTCTTCTTGAAACTTACCCTCTTCTACTTACTATACACGCAGTCATCGTAGAATTCCGAGTCAATAGACTTCAACCCTAGTAGCTTCCCTTTTAACAATAGCACTTTCATCCCCTTCTCACTCATATGTCCTAACCTCTGATGTCATAACTGTCCATTCACTCTAGTTGATGCGACTGTAAGTGAACTATATAATCCTAAAGTCACATATAAGGTACCTTCTTTTTTGCCTCGAGATATCATCAAGGCACCTTTTGTGATCTTCCAGAAATCACTGGTGAATGTCGTCACATAACCAGTGTCGGCTAACTGCTCCACTGAGATTAAGTTCCATCTCAAACTCGTTATATGCCTGACATCCTTCAATTTCAAAGGCGTTCCATCTTTCTGAGTTATATGAACATCTCCCTTTCTAACGATACTGCACGACTCATCATCACGTAGGTAGACTCTCCCAAAGTTTCCTGACACATAATCACACAGAACTTCCTTACATGAAGTGGCATGAAACGAAGCACCCGAGTCTATAACTCAAGACTCATTCCTCGCATCAAGAGACAAGGTCAACACCTCTGTGTCACTCTCCTTAAATAGATTCACTGAATCCTTCCCACCTTGAGAGCTTCCTTCTTGTTTCTTGAGCACCCTGCAATCACGTTTCGCGTGCCCCTTCTTGCAGCAATGCCAACACCCGTCTTTGTCTTTCAGTCCCTTAGACTTCTTCCTCGACTTAGAACGTCCGTGTTTATCGCCTCCTTTGTTCAGCGATCTTCCTCTTCCTTCAACGTTTAGAGCATTCCCTGAATCCCCTGAAACTCCTGATGCCTTTCTTCTAGATTTTTTACTGAGAATTAGACCGGCCACATCATCAAATTTCAGTTTTGTAGACCCTGAAGAAATGCTCACAGCAATCACCAAACCATTCCAACTATCTAACAAACTGGACAAGATCAATAACGCCTTGACCTCATCCTCAAAAATAATGCCAACAGATTCTAACTAGCTCGTGGCTGTATTGAACTCATTTAGATGTTCAGCCACGCTCCTACCATCTGACATCTTCATATTGAATAGTTGTTTCATAAGATGAACCTTGTTGGACTCTAAGGGTTTTTCATACATAGTGGCTAGGGCTTCCATTAATTATTTTGTAGTTTTCACCTTGAATATATTGAAGGCGACGCTCTTAGACAAAGAAAGTCAGATCGTTCTTAAAACCTTTCTATCCAGTAAAAACCATTTATCATCTGACATCTTTTCTGGTTTCTTCTCTTTTCCTCATAGAGGAATATAGAGGTCCTTCTGATATACATAATCTTCAATCTGCATCTTCCAAAAGGCAAAGTTTGAACTATCAAACTTCTTAATTTTAGTCTTCCCTTCTTCCGTCATCGCTCCCAATAGAACTAAACCAAAGCTTTGATACCAGTTGTTGCGCAGCACGTCAACAACGCAGTGAACCGAAATCCAATCTCAAGTCTCACCCACAAACGATAAACTGGAAGAAATATAAACTAGAAAGGAATCAAAGCAATGCAAACAAAACGCAAGACAAGATATACGTGAAAAAATCCTAACAAGGGTAAAAAACTACAGATGCAAACTTCCACTATGAAGAAAAATGAAAAATTACAAGGCAAAATACTAACCTCTCCCTTGGAAGTATAGAGAAAACCCTTTGCCCACACCTTAGAATTATCTCCTATCATACTTAGAAAAGCCCTAGGGACCTTTATATATAGTTTAGGCAACTCCCTTTTGCACCCTTGCGAAAGTCGACTCAAATTTCCGCAGTCCGCATCAAATCCGGAAACAAATCTGCATAACTTTGACTGGTCGAGCGGACTCCACGACCGGTCGAGCATGGTCCACGACCGATCGAGCACATTGAAACCCAAAAATTGATGCCCGCTAGACTTTGAGTCGAGCCAGTACACGACTGCTCATGACTGGTCGAGTGGGCTACATGACCGGTCGAGCAAGGGCCACGACCGGTCGTGCGACCCCCAAATGTAGCTCCACATCTCAACAATACGCACCCTGAAGCAGAAAGAATGGATGATTCTATCAATAAGATTGGGATGTAGATATCAATTCCCTTGTTGATAGAATCACCCTTTCTTTCTACTTGTTGGTAATACAAGTACTCTATCAAAGTAGAAAGAATAGGTGCTTCTATCTATAAAAGTGGGTGTAGATGTCAACGAACCTTATTGATTCTTTTTTTTTCTTTTTTTCTATTGCCCGCCAAT
Source organism: Magnolia sinica (assembly GCF_029962835.1). NCBI lineage: Eukaryota > Viridiplantae > Streptophyta > Magnoliopsida > Magnoliales > Magnoliaceae > Magnolia > Magnolia sinica. Next base: position 4,830,932 of record NC_080582.1, on the reverse strand, counting down.
CCATTGAAAAGAGATGAAGATACAACCTAGCCGGGAGATTCTTTCTTCCGTTTGGTCATACAATTGTGCAACTTTCTAGTATTGTATTACCAAACATGGGTGTTTAGTCATTAAGTATCATTAAGACTGGAGTGTAGATATCAATACCCTTTTTGATGGAAGCATCCTTTCTTCCTACTGTTTGACAAGACAGTTGTGTAACTTCCTAGTATTGTATTACCAGAAGTACAAAGATGGTGCTTCTATCATTAAGAGTGGGGTGTAGATATCAATTCTCTCCTTTGATATAAATACCCTTTCTTTCTAGTTTTGGATAATAAAATTGTGCAACTTTATTGTTTTGTACTACTGAAAGTTGAAAGAATGGGTGCTTCTATCAATAAGAATGGGTGTGGATATCAATTCCCTTATTGATAGAAGCACCCTTTCTTTCTACTTTTTTTTTCTAACATAATGGTACAACTTTGTACCGTTTTGTTACCAAAGAGTAGAAAGAAGAGGTGAGTCACTAGTAAGGAAGGGTGTAGATATCAATTCCATTGAGAAAATACACAAGGTGGGTGGTAAGATTAGTACATGAAAAGGGGTTGCGGTGGAAAGAGAGGTAGTGGCCATGCTGTTGAAGTAGAGATTTGTAGTGGAAATTTCAAAAGATGGGCTCTGTTTTTCAATTTTTGGGATGAGAGGACTAGGAAAAAAGAGGATAAGATGAGAGACGGAATCTGAGTGGCGAGGAGAGTCAACAAGAATGGGATGATATTCAACAAGAACATTCATGCTATTCAACAGGAACATTTCATGCAGATGAACTTCTTCTTGATTATATACCACTTTTCCAATCTCAATGATTATATACCACTTTTCCAATCTCAAATTTCATCAGTTCATCGAATTATGTTTTGCGAATTATTTTGTTGAGCAGGCATCTAAAATAGGTTTGTGATCTTTCATGTGTGCTCGACGGGTAGATAACCTGGTCAAATAATTATGTGGTATTCATGAATGAAGATTTCAGATAACCATCAATTATTTTCATACATGTAGCCCACTGCACACGTGAAGAATCGACCATCCTGTTTCTCACACCACGTCATCAATGCAGTGGGACCCACCTGATGCAGAGCTTGGATTTCCACCATACATGTCAGGTTTGCATAGGTGGCCATGTCTGTGGGCTTATCAGCAAAAGAGAAGCTGACTTGTACAAATCTGCTCACAGTAATATATAAATAATAATTTTAAAAAAGCTATTCATTAAGTAAAACTATTGGAGATTATACATGTTTTACCTTCTTCTTTTTTTTCTTTTTTATCTTTTTTTTTTTTTGTATGTCATTGGGAAAATATAAAAAGACTCTCCAACATTTACCACCCACTTATATACCAAAAATTTAATAGAAACCCATCTTATTAACCACAAGTGAAATTCAAGTACAGTGACCCGATGCCGAGACCATATGAACTTCTTGTTGTCAACAGTTGTAGCCACCCCCTCTTATTCAGTTCTGAGGTTGCATCAGCATCCATGGCTATGGAATCACCAACTTGCTGCCATGAATTAATATAACCTCAAAATGTTAGAGGAAATTGCAGATAACAGTATCATCCATAACACACTGCCAGAGTATCAAAGTTTCTCTCTATCGCACGGGTCCTTTTCTTCGTCATCGTGAACCTTTTCATAAGTGGAGTGATGACATTCTGCACTATGAAAAGGCGAGTAGTGGTGGGACCCAATCGTCTGCAACACCTATTATCCTAGCTACAATTCACCAAGATGAATTGATCAATGAAGAATAGAAATACTAGAATATCCCCATATTCCACCAAGTACTTCCAACAAGCAGAAATTTCACTAAGGAAGCAAATACCCACCTTAAATAAAGAAATAAATAAATTCCAAAATCATACCATTTACTACCCTTACAACTCCCATATAGCCTGTAAGAAAAAGACAATAAGCTACAATAACACTATGTACTACAACATGAGCACAAGATTTATGAAAACTAATAACCACATAAAATAAATAACAAAAGCATCCATAGTTTAATCATTTACTATTTGAACTGGCCATTTATGAAAAAATGCATTTTTCTACAAGCAATAGAGCAAATAATTCAAACTATAACACATGACAACACAGACTTGGTTTTAAGAAAAAAAATTTTACTATAGGGCAGAAAATTTGTAAGGAAAATAGGAAGGAAAGAGAGAGAGAGAGAGAGAGAGAGAGAGAGAGAGAGAGACCCATGGACCTCCGGTAGCCGTGCCCTCCCTCTCTCTCTCAACAGTAACTACGTCACAGATTCTGATGTAGAGCGGGTCGCAGACAGTTTCATGGCCAAGATGGATCAGAAAAGGCCCGGTCGACGACAGAAGTGATCCGGACCGTCGGACCTTAGATCGGGCGTATCTCGCAGTCCGGAATGAATTATCTGATGTAAAATATATGATTTTAGGGTAGAACAAGCTGCTTTAGCCAACCAACCCTGCTATGTTGGGTTGCGCAGCCCGGAATTGCGAAAAATCCCTGGATCGACAATCGTTTCCCTGTTTTAATTTTGTTTTAAGTTTTAGTTTGATTATAACTCTTCATCCGTCGGGCTTTAGGAGTTGCGCCCAACGTGAAAAGAGCTTAGAATAATTAGGAGAACGGTTTAGTGAAGCCAAATAGGACACTTACTATTTTTGTCCAAAAACCTTGCGCACTAATAGACATCACGATCGTCTATAAATAGTAAGTTTACTATTTATAGTAAGCCGCGGATTCTAAGAGTTTGAGTTATAGTTTGATTCTGATTTCTTTCCCATTGCTCGATACCCCTATTTTAAGGGTTGTGAATTCATTTTTATTCATCAATTAATCAATTTTGAATTTATTAGAATTTATTTCTATTTTCTGCTTTCTTTCCTCGTGGATTCGAGAAGTCTCTGTAAGGAGTCCAGAGAAGCTCCGTGGATTCGGATTAGTTATCCTCATCACGTTCATCCCTACGTCAATTGGTATCAGAGCGAGGATTCCCCTCGGGCTGATGAAAAATAATGAAGGTATAAATCAAAATCCTGTGGACGGTGATCCAGAGATTCGTTATCTTTCGGAAAGAATGGAAACTTTCCACTGGGAGAGTCAGTGGACCATGCAAGGGCTGCAAGCAACCCTCGACCGTCTTGTGGATGCGCTACTTCCGCCACGAGCCTTAGGCGGTGCTCCACCACCTATGGTTGCTTCACCACACATGGTTGCTGTACGACGCAACCTCGATTTTCGTAAAGCACTACCAGTGGCAGACCGTAGGGCTACACCAGATGATTCAAGTAGGGACTAGCAAAATGCTGGTTGGGGGTTGTGATCAGGGTCAAATATTGCATATCAGACCCCAGTAATTGCCTAAATTTACGTACATGATAAGGTTTAATGCCATATTTTAATCGTGTTTTTATTACAGGATGAAATCAGGAGTGTGTACTGAAAGATGATGTTAAGAACATGGATTTGGCGCTCCAAAATTACCAGAGCACGGGATGGACTCCAGAAAACTAATAGTGAAGATTTTACACACCCGGGATTGAGGAAAGCAAGGCAAAGGGGCTCGAAAAGGGTCCAAAATGCAAGATCACATGTTTCCCGCCACCCGATCAACTCAAAACTTCATACACATGATGGGGACCATAAATGAACCGTACATATTAAATTTCAGCCATTGACAATCTCGGGAAGTGGTCTAACGGCCAGATCAGCCCCTTAATTCATTAAGTGGGGCCCGCTGGATATCTGGATATACATCAATTTTGGTCCTGACGGTGGAAATAATATGAGAAAAAGGATGGACGGTGCAGATTTCTTAAAAGTATCACAGTGTACCCCATATGTATAACGTGTGTACATAATGCACATGTGCACCCCCCGTACACCGAACGACCTAAGTCGGTCAGCGCTGCTGACCCAACTCCCTTTTCAAAAACGGAAGGTTCCGTTTTCAGCGCCGCGCGTAACGGACGGAGATCCGTTTTTACGGACCGCTGTGGGCCCCACCGGTAGCACGTACGGTTGATCCAAGCCGTCCATCGTGTAGATGGGTTCGAGAACTACAAAACCATGCTGATATTCCACTCCCATGCGGACACACGTGTGCAGTACAGAGGACACAAGCAAGCTACCCCATGACGTCCAGAATGAAAACAGCATGATTCCTTCTTTGGGCCGCGTCCACGCAAGTTCAAAACCATCCATCTTTGAACGAAATCTCGTCCTCTATCCAATGGACGGGGTGGATTTCTCCGAAAACGCTTATGTGGGGCCCACCGAGCATCGCAGCGCCGGACGTGCGAAGGCTTACGCACGTCCGCGAAGAGCTGACTTCCGGGCGGTTGTGGCCCACCATCTTCGATCAGATGGAAGATCTGATCCGTCCATCGTGTAGAGGGCGTCGAGAGCTTCAAAACCATGTTGATATTCCTCGCCCATGCGTACACACGTGTGCGGTGCAGAGGCCAAAAGTAGACTGCCCCGGGACGTTCAAAACTGATCTTTTTGTATTTTCTTCTCTGGGCCGCACTAATGGACCTTCAAAACCACCTATTCTTGACTGAAATTTCGTCCTGAATCCAATGGACGGGGTAGATTTTTCAGAAAATGCCTCTGTGGGGCCCACCGATCACGGCTGCGAAAAATTGCACTTCGAGTCCTTCTACGACTCTGCCACCGACCCCAGCCATCCAGCAGCTATAGAAGGGGAGTTTTGGACGTGGGAAAGTCATTCAGAACCAGGGGATTCCAGATCTGGAGCAAGGAAGAGAAGAAAGAGAAGAAAGAGAAGAAAGAAGAGAGAGATCGATTGGTTTGGTGTTTAATTTTTATGAATTTTATTTAATATTTTTCATGGATTTTATGGGTCACTAATCTCTCAGCTAGGGCTGAGATGAAGCCCCTAATTTGATTAGCTCTTGTATTGGTTGATTTACTTTGAATTTCAATTAATTTGTTTCTTTCTTTAAGTGGGCTTTATGGGTTTAAATTCTATACTTCTCCATCTATGAACTTGACCAAAGTATATATATGGATGTTGTTTGGATGCTTATTATAGGTGCTTGTGTCTGATCAAGAACAAGTTTCCTATAGAGGAAGAAACAGGATGCTTTAATGAATTGTACATCCCTTATGCCCGACCAAGGATATGGGATATGTCATTCATGGCATTGCTTAAAGGAATTAGACAGTCTGTATGCCCGATTAAGGACACAGATTGTGCTTTCTCTATTTAAGTGGTATCAATCTAGATCAAGGTGAATCAACAGACAAAACAAGGGTTAGGATAATTAGGGGTGGATTCGAAAGTCCTAGTGCTCTCTCTCGGATTGATTTTCTTCCCTGTTCTTAATTAATTATTTTTAATAAATTTGTGCTTAGTAATTCATTCCATTATTTGTTGGATTAGTTAAGGAGAATCATAGATTTGAATTGTGACGACCAGTCCTCGTGGGAACGATCTCGTAATACGTACCGTATCTACATCTGATTCGTATACTTGCGAGTTTAAAAATCATTTAAATCATGTTGGTTTAAATAAAACATCACTCAACGACCAATCCATGGAGGTGATCATCTAGATCGTGCTAAAAGAGACTATCGAGGTAAGGCTGAACTTCCTAGTTTTAACAGTTTATTACATATAAAAGATTTTATCGATTGGCTAGCGAAGTAGAGAGATATTTTGATCATATAAACGTGTCAGATCATAAAAGGGTAAAATTGGTAGCGTTTAAATTAAAATCTAGCGCTTCTGCATGGTAGGAACAATTATAACTCTCACAAGCCCGTCAGAACAAAACGTCAATCTCATCATGGCCATAGATGAGACGTCTCCTTCGATAACAATTTCTCCCCAGTGATTATGGGCAGATATTATTCTAGCAATATCAAAATTATCGACAAGAAAATCGAACCGTCACAAATTACACGGAAGAATTTCAGCGGTTGGCTACAAGAAATGATCTGTCAGAATCTGAGTCACAGAAGGTGGCACGATTTATAAGTAGGTTGCGGCCGACAATTCAAGACCGAGTTCAGATGTACTCAGTCGGGACCGTGGATAAAGCAGTTCAATTGGCGGGTAGGGCAAAAACACAACTTGTAAGAGCTCCTACTCGTCTATATCCTTCAACTCGACCCCCCATGACGGATCCTACGCTGGATCCAGTACTAGCACGAGGAAAAGACCCAGTAGGAGAACGTCCTCAACCTCCTACAACCGCAAACCGTGATACAGGGAACGGCTCATCCAGACCTCAATGTACAGCACCCACAATAGTGGTCCCGAGTAGGATTTCAAATCCTTATGCTCGGCTAAGGTCGAACAATTGTTACTGCTGTGGCCAACTAGGCCACTTATAAAACACTTGTCCTCATTGTCACGCAACACACCTGACTATAAACGAAGGAAGTACTGAAGATGAGGCTGCAGAAGAAGACCATGGCTTTGATGAACATGAATAAACCACTGAAGAAATAGCAGGTAGCGATGAAGTGAGGAGCGAGGATCGTGGTGAATTTCTAGTTGTGAGGTGATTACTGTATGCCCCACGAAAGGAATTACATCCACAACGACACAATATATTTCGTACTTGGTGCACTGTTAAGGGAAAGGTCTGTTATGTGATCATAGACAGTGGTAGTAGCGAGAACATCATTTCAAGAGTGATGGTGGACAAGTTGCAGCTACCAACGACGAAACATCCTTCCCCGTACTCAATTGGCTGGATAAAAAAGGTAAATGAGACCAAGGTAACTGAACAATACACTATCTCATTTTCAATTGACAAAAATTATAAGGATCAAATACTTTGTGACGTGGTCAACATGGAAGCTTGTCATATGTTACTCGGTTGACCCTGGCAGTCGGACCGTGATGCGACCCATCGGGGACGAGATAATGTCTACATATTCGTCAAGGATAGTAAAAAAATAATCCTTGCCACTATGGTACCAGAGAACCACCCTGAAGCCTCTAAAGTGGAGGAGAGTTCCCTCTTGACCATTCGGGATTTCATGGAGGAATCCAAGGAAACCGGCAAGGTATACGCAATAGTAGTGAAAGGCGAGGAAGAGGAACCCTCAAACATCCTTCTAAGTTTAAGACTATTACTAAACGAATTTAAAGAAGTCTGGCTTGAGGATTTACCTGATGGATTGCCCCCCATGAGGGACATCCAATATCACATGGACCTCGTCCCTGGGGCTAGCCTGCCCAACTGCCCTCATTATCGGATGAGTCCGAAGGAGTCTAAGATACTTCAAGGGCAAGTGAAGGAATTGATCCGTAAGGGTCTCTTGAGAGAAAGCATGAGCCCATGTGTCGTACCAGCATTATTAACGCCAAAAAAAGATGAAAGCCGGCGCATGTGTGTCGACAGCCGGGCAATCAATAAAATTACCCTCAAATATTGATTCCCAATACCACGGTTAGACGACATGCTTGATATGCTAGAAGGAGCCAAGGTGTTCTCTAAACTAGATCTAAGGAGCAGGTACCATCAGATTCGTATCCGACCCGGTGATGAGTGGAAAACGGCATTCAAGACTAAGGAAGGGTTATATGAGTGGCTGGTCATACCCTTCGGCCTATCGAACGCATCAAGTATTTTTATACATTTGATGAATCAAGTTCTAAAACTGTTCACTGGCTAATTTGTGGTACTATATTTCGATGACATATTGATATATAGCTAGATGAGGCGAAGCATAGGAAACATCTCAGGCAAGTGTTGCAGGTCCTACAAATTAACAAGTTGTACCTTAACTTAAAGAAGTGTAGTTTTTTAACTGACAGCCTACTGTTTATAGGATTTGTTGTAACATCCATAGGCACTCGTGTGGACGATGAAAAGGTGCGAGCTATTAGAGAATAGCCGATCCCGACAAACATTCATGAGGTGAGGAGTTTTCACGAGTTGGCGACTTTCTATCGTCAATTTGTGCGAGATTTTAGCACCATAATCGCACCTATAACAGATTGCATGAAAAAAGGACCGTTCCAGTGGACTGATAAAGCTAACAAGTGCTTTCATGAGATCAAACATCGTTTGTCTACAACACCGATCTTGCTGCTTCTTAATTTCGACAAATTGTTTGAGGTTGAGTATGACGCTTCATACGTCGGAATTAGAGGAGTATTATCATAGGAAGGCAGGCCAGTAGCCCCCTACAGTAAGAAGCATAGCGAAGCCTGAAAGAAGTGGTCGACTTATGAGCTTGAGTTGTATGCAGTTGTTCAGGCGCTGTGACATTGGCGGCATTATCTGATTCAAAGAGAGTTTATTCTGTACACTGATCATCAAGCATTAAAGTTTATTAATAGTCAGACTAACGTAAATCATGTGCATGTTAGATGGGTTACATTTTTATAAGAATTTACGTTCGTTCTGAAGCACAAGTCAGGGCAGCAAAACAAGATGGCTGATGCACTTAGCCGTCGTGCATCACTACTTGTTACGATGAGCAACAAGGTATTCGGCTTCGACTGTCTCAAGGAGCTGTGTGCTGAGAATGAGGACTTGTTGAGGGTCAAATATTGCATATCAGACCCATTTATTGCATGAATTTACAAGCATGATACCGCTTAATGGCCTGATTAATCGTGTTTGTAATGCAGAGTGTATGTACGAGCCCGGACTGAAAAAAGAGTGGTAAATGCATGGATTTGACGCTCCAGAAGCACCAAGGCAAGGAACGGACTCTAGAAGACCAAGAGCGACGGAATTATACACCAGGGGTCCGCGAAATCGAGGAATTGAAGCTCAAATAGCCTGAAAAGTGTCCAGAATGCAAGATCATAGGGTTCCCACCATCCGATCAGTTCAAAACTTCATATATGGCCTGAAGACCCTAAATAAACCGTACACGTCAAATTTCAATAGTTGGATCGCTATGGAAGTAGTCCAATGGTCAGATCAGCCCATGAATTACCGAGCTGAGGCCCACTTGATATTCACATATGCTTCAAATGTGGGCCTTATCCATTAAATGAGATGATAAAAGGGATGAGCGGATCTGATTTCCCGCAAACATCAAGGAAGACCCCGCTCCACGTGACAACTGTACACAGCAAAGGTACATGCGCCGTGCACCGGATCAGCCGGCCTGGTCAAACCGACCGCGACCCGTCGCCCTCCCTCTTCTGCGGAAAAAACGGACAGCGTCTTTACGTTGTCCGTCCGTTCTTCGCTAATGGGCCCCACTCGTTATAGGGATCGATGATCCGAACCGTTCACCGGACTCAGGACACAGCCAAGACCGACTCCTAGCTGTCCGTCTGGTCCCATGCATTCACATATGCATAGATCTCTATTTAAACGCAGGTTGGACGGCTGGGTTACGCTCTCATGAGATACCGCACTCTGGATCGAAAACCGAACAATCCCAGACGGTTTTTCGTCCTGAAAACAATGGACGGAGTGGATTCGACATTTGAATTCTAGTGTGGCCACAGTCACCACCGACTAAACAACGTCCGCGGCTCTGTTTTCGTCTGCGTAACAGAGGCTGCGGACGATCGTAGTGGGCCATCATCACGGACCAAATCATCAATCCGAGCCATCCATCATGTAGAGGGACTCAATATTGTCAGAACCATGCTGACCGCTTTCAGCCATACACGCATAGATGTCCGCCACAACGATCACAAAAGGACCACTCGAATACCGTTACAACAGGAATTCTTCCATGGGCAGCATCAACGGAGGATGAAAACAGACCATGTTCGGTCGAAATTCTGAGGAGAAGCTGTTGGACGGCATGGATCTCCCAAATGATAGATAAAGTGGGCCCCACCAAACATTCTTACGCAGAAAGCCTCTCTGTTGCGTGATTCAGAGCCCGGTCCTATTACAAACAGCTCCAGCTTTCGCAGCGGAGTCCTGCCAGGACTCCACAGCAGGAGATGAGAAGAAAGATAAAAGGGGGGAGAGGATTGGAAGCAGAGGGTATTAGCCTAGATAGGAAGGAGAAAACGGAGGCTGTGGGACTGTTTTTTTGGTTTCGCTTGTCAGGGAGGAGGTTCTTTTGGAAAGTTGGGCTCGGTCTTGGCTTTGAGAGAAGAGGAGATCAGCGCTCGGTTTTGGTTGCTACTACTATCAGGGTGGAGATACAAGCTAGAGTCAATGCTACGATTTCTTGAAGATTGTTTTCCTAAATATGAATTCTATTTGGAAAATGAAAAGGCAGGTTGCATGTAAACTAAACTTGGTTTCCTTTCTTCTTTTCCTTTATATTTCTCGTTTTATTTCTAAGTTCAACCACATCATGCCTATGTGTGGCTAAACCCCTTAGCTAGGGCTAAGAGGTGAAGCTTGTAGTGAGATGGGGGATTTTATTCATATGCCTTTAATTTGATTTCAATTCATGAACTGAATTTGGTTTTCGTTTAATTAAAGGAATACTTTCAGTTATTAATGGTGTGTTGTGACTGAAATTACGATAGATCTGCAATGGCTTTGAGTATTTCTTTTCCTTTTTATGTTTATGAAGTCAGGAACCCCTGTTATTCATCATTGTCCCATGGGCATGGTAGGATGACAGTACCCTTCCTGATCTTCGTACATTGTTGATTGGTTGTTAATTAGTTTAATCCTGTTGTTTGCTCTGTCTCCTGGGCATGGTTAGATGATGGAATCCATTCTAATTCATATACCTTTCATCTCTTGAAAACCAAATCGAGTAAGTTCAGTTTGAATTCCATATGCGAGCATAAGATCTCCCTGATCTCTACAAGTGGATCCTCTGAATCCCTAGTTTCCATCCTCTGAATTCCTTAAAGTTTTAGATAATTATTCCACAATTATTTCTTAAATTCTATTTTGTTTAGATCGCATCTTAGTCCAGTTCTAGTTCTACTTGGTTTCAGATAACGTACAGGTATCAGTCCCTGTGGATTCGACCTCGGTCTTACCGAGTTTATTACTACATCACAACCCTATACTTGGGGAGTGAACAAGTTTTTGGCGCCGTTGCCGGGGACTGATAGTTACGATTTTCTGAAATTAATTGGTTTTAGGATTAGTTTAAGATTAGGATTTTATTAACCTTAGTTTTTATTTATTTATTTATTTTTATTTGAGTTCAAAACTAACTTGTTTCCTGTTTTATAGGATCTAGACATAAGTTTCTCAATTGGTAATTCCTTCCTAATCTCTCTACTTTTTCATATTTTTTAGGTTATTTCTTTCCCTTCTTAGAAATTAACTTTCTATTTTTGTTTTATTTTAGTAACTTTCTAATTCTAACACTTTTAGAAACTAATTTTGTTTCCTAATTTATTTTTAGAATATTTGTTTAGGAACTAACCTTCTTATTTTGTAGGCCTTTAAGATAGAAATCTCTAATTCGGTACACTCCTTCCCTGCTTTCTATTTTTCAACTCTCTTTTAGTAATTTACTTTCTAGTATAAGACTTTCCTAGTTTATTTTAGAAGTTTCCACTTTCTTTTAGAATCTAACTTATTTTATTTTTATTTTGCAGGTCCTTAACTTAGGACTCCAATTTGGTAATTTCTTTCCAACTCTCCCTTTCTTTTTAGATTTTCATTTCCTTTCTTAGGATTAGGCTTTGAATTAGTTGAGGGTTGTGAGTGTTTCATGCCCAAGTGGGCCCGTGACGACACTCGACGTCTCTTGACTGAAGGAGGATTGGTTGAGGGGTTGACTATCCATCGCAGGACTAGACACCGCTCGAAATCCCCTGAGTTAACTGAAGTTATGGCTGAAGACCAACCTCCTCTACTTCCACCCAGGGTGGAGGATACCCAAGATGAAAATGAGGTGCAACAGGCACCCCCGCCTCGTACTTTACGAGATTTTCTACAACCGGCGGGAGTGAGTACGCCCTCATGCATGATTTTTCCTGAAAACACAGGACAAATGGACATCAAGCCAGGAGTTATCCAACTTCTTCCCAAATTCCATGGACTTGAATCAGAAAGTCCATATTTACATTTGAAAGAGTTCGACGAGATTATAGCTACATTATGTTTTCCTAATGTATCCGAGGATACAATTAGGCTGAAACTCTTTCCTTTTTCCTTAAAAGAGAAAGCTAAGACGTGGTTACATTCACTGCGTCCTAGATCCATTGGCACATGGAACGATATGCAGAGGGAATTCATAAAAAAATTATTCCCACATCATAAAACGATTACTCTCAGAAAAGCGATCATGAACTTTGCCCAAAAGGAAGATGAAACATTCTTTCAATGTTGGGAAAGGTTCAAAGATTTGGTCAGTTCATGCCCACAACATGGATTTGAAACGTGGCGCATTACAAATTTTTTCTATGATGGACTGACATCTTCCATGCGCCAAATGGTCGAGACAATGTGTAATGGAGAGTTCATTAATAAAGATATCGACGAGGTATGGGACTACCTCGATAGTTTTGAAAAACACAATCTTGGGACTATTACCCAAAGTCGAACACCACGTCTAGGCCGACTCAATTAAAGGAGAAAGGTGGATTATATCTCTTGAAAGAAGAGGATGATCTCAAGTGTAAAGTGACTACGCTCATAAGGAAAGTTGAGGCCATGGAAGGAAAGAAGGATAAGGTCAATGAAATTGTTTGCGGCATCTGTGATTGCAACATTCACACAACTGAAAACTGTCCTACAATACCTGCCTTTCGAGGAGTGTTGAATGAACAAGCCAATGCCGTAAATAACTATCAAAGACCTTTTATACTGGACCTAACTCCAACACATAAAATCATGGATGGAAAAATCATCCAAACTTTAGTTGGAGGAATGGACAAACGGCGACTCCTCCAGGTTTCTTTAATCAAAATCCAAATCAAGTGAAACCTCAAGAGGAACCGGTTCAAAATCCCATACAAGAGCTGGCTCAAGCAATGCGAGGAATTACAGATTTTATGCAAAAGATAGATTCTCGTATGACGGTTATAGAAAAGGAGATGCTTCCTGCACAACCTCTCCCCAATCCTAAACCGCAGTACGAGAATAATGATCCCAGCTCTTCAAATCAGATGGGACATGCTAAATCCATCACCACTCTTAGGAGTGGGAAGATCATTGATAAAACTCTTCCGGTTAGGCTCGAAAAGCCTCAAGAACCAAAAGAGGACAACAATGATGGATCCAGTGATGCCCCACAAAAAGTAGAACCGGAACTTCTAGAGAAGCCAGTTGCTCCATTCCCCCAACGGTTGGTTTCACCAAAACCTCTCTCTAACTCTCAGGATATCCTAGAGGTGTTGAAACAGGTGAAAGTCAACATTCCTCTACTTGATGTCGTTAAACAGATACCTTCATATGCCAAATTCCTAAAAGACTTATGCACGACCAAGCGACGGAAAATTATTCAAAAGAAAATCTTCTTGACTGAGAAAGTGAGTGCCATCCTGAAGCAAGACGTGCCGCAGAAATTCAAGGATCCCGGTAGCCCAACCATATCATGTGTAATCGGGAACCATCGAATTGATCACGCACTTCTTGACTTAGGAGCGAGCGTCAATCTGATTCCCTACTCGGTATACAAACAGTTAGGTTTGGGTGAATTAAAACCCACTCTAACCACACTACAACTTCTTGATCGCTCTGTTCGTGTACCAAGAGGGATAATTGAGGATGTGTTGGTCCAAGTTGATAGATTTTACTACCCGGTAGATTTTATCATCCTGGACACCGAACCCATCAATAACATGAGCACTCAGATTCCCGTCATTCTTGGTCGCCCATTCCTCGCCACGTCAAATGCAATTATCAATTGCAGGAATGGTATCATGACTATGTCTTTTGGAAATTTGACATTGGAGTCAAACATTTTTTTCAATAACGGCAGCAACTGCAGAGGATGATGACGATTTCCACGATATTAACATGATTGACTCTTTCGTGGAAGATACGACACCTCGACCTTATCTTCTGACCCTCTAAAGACGTGCTTGGCCCACTCCCATGATTTTAATGATGACATGATTAGGGAGACATGTACCTTACTTGATATTGCACCGGTACTTGAAGTTAACCGGTGGAGGCCACAATTTGAAGAATTGCCACAAACCGATGTAGTGCCTCTACCGTCTAACCTCAAGCCGCTGAAGCTTGACCTAAAACCTTTGCCCTCTGATTTGAAATATGCCTATTTAGGTCAAGATGAGACATACCCGGTGGTGATCTCTGCCCACCTAGAGAAAGAACAGGAGAGTATGCTCATATCTACTCTCATTGAGCATAAAGGAGCCCTGGGATGGACGATAGCGGATCTCAAGGGAATCGATCCCTCAATTTGTACTCACCGCATATATCTTGAGGATAATGCAAAAATCGCTCGACAACCACAACATAGACTAAATCCAAACATGAAGGAAGTGGTTAAGGCCGAGGTTCTTAAACTATTGAACGTGGGTATCATATACCCTATATCTGATAGTCAATGGGTGAGTCTAACTCAAGTGGTCCCTAAGAAGTTCGGAATCACCATCGTAGCCAATGCTAATAATGAACTCGTGCCAACTAGAGTCACTACTGGTTGGAGAATGTGCATTGACTACAGGAAGTTGAATACCGTCACGAGGAAAGACCACTTTCCTTTACCATTCATTGATCAGATCCTAGTAAGGTTAGCTAGCCATTCTTATTACTATTTTCTTGACGGGTATTCGGGCTACAACCAGATAGAGATAGCCCCTGAAGACCAGGAAAAGACCACATTTACATGTCCCTACGGCACCTTTGCCTATCGAAGGATGCCATTCGGACTATGTAATGCCCCTGCCACCTTTCAGCGATGTATGCTTAGTATCTTTTCTGATATGGTGGGGCAATATCTAGAGGTCTTCATGGACGATTTCTCTGTTTACGGTCCATCTTTCAGCAAGTGCTTGGAAAGTCTTAAATGTGTGCTGAAAAGATGTGAAGAAAAGAACTTGGTACTTAATTGGGAGAAGTGTCATTTCATGGTTCAAAAGGGAATTGTCCTCGGGCATATCATCTCGTCCAAAGGAATCGAGGTAGATAAGGCAAAAATCGATCTTATCTCTAACCTACCTCCACCCAAGAACATCAGAGACGTGCGATCCTTCTTAGGACACGCAGGATTTTACCGGCGATTCATAAAAGACTTTAGTCTTCTTTCTCGTCCTTTATGTAATCTTCTTCAAAAGGATGCTCCGTACGAGTGGACTGAGCAGTGCCAGGAAGCTTTCACCAAGCTTAAGGGCACGTTAACCACTGCACCTATCATGCAGCCACCCGACTGGAGTTTTCCTTTTGAGCTTATGTGCGACGCTTCTGATTATGCTCTTGGGGCGGTCCTAGGCCAGAGAAAAGATAAGAAGCCCTACGTCATTCATTACGCAAGTAGGACTCTAAATCCTGCCCAAGTGAACTACTCGACTACGGAAAAGGAACTCTTAGCCGTAGTGTTCGCCTTGGACAAATTTAGGTCCTACCTGATCGGATCCAAGATCATTATCTATACAGATCATGCGGCACTGAAGTATCTTCTTTCTAAGAATGATTCTAAGCCCCGCTTGATACGATGGATCCTTCTACTCCAAGAATTTGATTTGGAAATTAAAGATAAAAAAGGAGTAGAGAACGTAGTGGCCGATCACCTTTCTCGCCTTAATACCTCTGATTCCCTTGAGGCGACCCATATCAATGACATGTT
Source organism: Magnolia sinica (assembly GCF_029962835.1). NCBI lineage: Eukaryota > Viridiplantae > Streptophyta > Magnoliopsida > Magnoliales > Magnoliaceae > Magnolia > Magnolia sinica. Next base: position 4,815,253 of record NC_080582.1, on the reverse strand, counting down.
CCCTAATGAACAATGTTTCGAGTCTCCCATTCACCTTGGTTCGATATTGCTAACTATCTTGCTACAGTGCCATACCGACATAGTGGAATTGCGCAAAATAAGAAGAAATTCTTCACCGAGGTGCGCAACTTTTTCTGGGATGATCCTTACTTATTTAAATATTGCCCAGACCAAATTCTAAGGAGATGTGTACCAGACGATGAGCATCAGAGCGTCATCTCCTTCTGTCACTCAGAGGCCTGTGGTGGTCACTTTTCTGCTAAAAAGACCACGGCCAAGATTCTGCAGTGTGGCTTTTACTGGCCCACTATGTTTAGGGATACTCATGAGTTTTGCAAAGCCTGTGAGCGTTGTCAAAAATTGGGAGCATTGTCCCGTCGAAATATGATGCCTTTGAATCCCATTCTTATCATTGAAGCATTTGATTGCTGGGGCATCGATTTCATGGGACCATTCCCCCAATCGTTTGGGAATCTATATATTTTGCTCGCCGTGGATTATGTCACTAAATGGGTCGAAGCGATTCCGTGTCGAAAGAACGACCATCGCACAGTCATTAAATTCCTAAAAGAGAACATCCTTTCTCGATTCGGAACACCTCGAGCCATCATTAGTGATGAGGGCTCACACTTTTGTAATAGACCATTCGAGAGCTTAATGAAGAAATACGGTATCTCTCATAAGGTGAGCACCCCATACCATCCACAGACAAGTGGACAAGCTGAGATTTCTAATAGGGAGATTAAACACATTTTGGAGAAAACGGTTAACCCTGATCGTAAGGATTGGTCAATCCGATTGATCGATGCCTTATGGGCATACCGTACTGCCTTTAAAACTCCTATTGGAATGTCTCCCTTTAGACTTGTCTATGGGAAAGCTTGTCACTTGCCTGTGGAATTAGAACATAAAGCATACTGGGCGATCAAAAATCTTAATTTCAATCTAGACAACGCTGGCTCGCTACGCAAACTTCAGTTGAATGAACTTGAAGAAATCCGGAACGACGCATACGAGAATTCGAGAATTTACAAGGACAGGATGAAGGCATTTCATGATCAACATATTCTACGAAAATCATTCACGCCAGGCCAGAAAGTCCTTTTGTATAATTCTCGATTACATCTCTTTCCGGGTAAGCTTCGATCTCGTTGGACCGGCCCTTACATTGTTGTTACTGCTTATCCTCATGGGGCCGTCGAGATAAGGGATCTCGACAATGGCAAGGAGTTTAAAGTAAATGGACATCGTTTAAAGCCATTTGTCGAGAAATTTGATTCAGAGGACATGTCCATGCCTCTGACTGATCCTGTTTACCAGGATTGATCTCCTAGTCTGATGGAGGTATAGGTAGGTTTCCTGTTTTCATAGGACTAGGGTAGTTGCTTTATTTGTCTGGCTAAAGACGGTAAACTTAGCGCTCCTGGGAGGCAACCCAGCCCTTCACTTCTTTTCATTTTTATCATTAGTTATTTCAATGTTTGTGGGTAACATTACTGCAAACCCTCACGAGACTACAACTCGTCCACTAGGGGAAACCTAGGGGTTTAAAGGCTTGTTGCATACGCTAAATGCAATCGAGAGCACCTACGAAAGTGGTATAGGTAGGATTGTATTTTTGTTATTTTATTGTACTTCTGTTGGTTTCTCTCTTGTACTGACCGCTCCTACGTAGAAATCTTTGGAAAGCCTCTTGATTCTTTCATCCAGGTATTATCTTTCCATCACTTCTCATCTACTTTTTGTCCCATGTGTATCGCATGCTTATTTCTTTTACATTGAGGACAATGTCAATTTTAGGTTGGGGGTGGGAGATTATGTCACCTAATCAGCATTTTCTTGGTCTTGAACAAAAGTTGTGAAAATTTTAAAAACTTTCTGACATTTTGTTGAAGTCGAAGTGATTTTGACGGCCATCTAGGGCACTTAGAATTTCAAGATGCGTGATGTTGGTACTTTATGACTCTTGGATTCAGTTATCTATTAAATTTCACAGCTAAGTTTGAATTATTAATCCATTATTAGAATTTGTAAACATTGGTTGAGTCATGAATTCGCAGGACACATCTCGCTTGCATATTAAGGTTTCAGTTCGATATTAAAGGATTAACTTGGTAATCAGTAAGCATAACAGGAACCAACTTGAACAATTGCCCGTCATGATCAATTAAAAGGAAAAGATACCGTTGAAAAAGGTTAGGCAAAGAATCTTCACTATAGGTTTGCTCCCTATAGGTGAGGACTTAATCCCCTTCTTGGTTTTTAGTATTTAAAAAAAAAAAAAAAAAAAAGAAGAAAAAGCTAAAAGAATGAAAAGATGATCTTTGAGGCAAGCTTTGGTTATTATGAATTCTCTTGTTGATTACCAACGATATCCTGAAATAAAGAATTGAATATTAATGTTGAAATTTGGGATTACACTTTACACCTGTGGAACTCAATGTTTAGGATTATTTCTAATTAAGGGACTAATACTTTGAATTTGGTTACGAAGTTTACCGCATGTTTGAGTCTAGGAGAGAGTAAGGCCCAACATTCATGAATTGTTGAATTCTAAATATCTGGATTGTTTTCCAAAACCACTTGAGTTCATAGAAATTCACCTGTAATTCTCAACTTATTTTTCGCATACTTTGCTCGGGACTAGCAAAATGCTGGTTGGGGGTTGTGTTGAGGGTCAAATATTGCATATCAGACCCATTTATTGCATGAATTTACAAGCATGATACCGTTTAATGGCCTGATTAATCGTGTTTGTAATGCAGAGTGTATGTACGAGCCCGGACTGAAAAAGAGTGGTAAATGCATGGATTTGACGCTCCAGAAGCACCAAGGCAAGGAACGGACTCTAGAAGACCAAGAGCGACGGAATTATACACCAGGGGTCCGCGAAATCGAGGAATTGAAGCTCAAATGGCCTGAAAAGTGTCCAGAATGCAAGATCATAGGGTTCCCACCATCCGATCAGTTCAAAACTTCATATATGGCCTGAAGACCCTAAATAAACCGTACACGTCAAATTTCAATAGTTGGATCGCTATGGAAGTAGTCCAATGGTCAGATCAGCCCATGAATTACCGAGCTGAGGCCCACCTGATATTCACATATGCTTCAAATGTGGGCCTTATCCATTAAATGAGATGATAAAAGGGATGAGCGGATCTGATTTCCCGCAAACATCAAGGAAGACCCCGCTCCACGTGACAACTGTACACAGCAAAGGTACATGCGCCGTGCACCGGATCAGCCGGCCTGGTCAAACCGACCGCGACCCGTCGCCCTCCCTCTTCTGCGGAAAAAAACGGACAGCGTCTTTACGCTGTCCGTCCGTTCTTCGCTAATGGGCCCCACTCGTTATAGGGATCGATGATCCGAACCGTTCACCGGACTCAGGACACAGCCAAGACCGACTCCTAGCTGTCCGTCTGGTCCCATGCATTCACATATGCATAGATCTCTATTTAAACGCAGGTTGGACGGCTGGGTTACGCTCTCATGAGATACCGCACTCTGGATCGAAAACCGAACAATCCCAGACGGTTTTTCGTCCTGAAAACAATGGACGGAGTGGATTCGACATTGGAATTCTAGTGTGGCCACAGTCACCACCGACTAAACAACGTCCGCGGCTCTGTTTCCGTCTGCGTAACAGAGGCTGCGGACGATCGTAGTGGGCCATCATCACGGACCAAATCATCAATCCGAGCCATCCATCATGTAGAGGGACTCAATATTGTCAGAACCATGCTGACCGCTTTCAGCCATACACGCATACATGTCCGCCACAACGATCACAAAAGGACCACTCGAATACCGTTACAACAGGAATTCTTCCATGGGCAGCATCAACGGAGGATGAAAACAGACCATGTTCGGTCGAAATTCTGAGGAGAAGCTGTTGGACGGCATGGATCTCCCAAATGATAGATAAAGTGGGCCCCACCAAACATTCTTACGCAGAAAGCCTCTCTGTTGCGTGATTCAGAGCCCGGTCCTATTACAAACAGCTCCAGCTTTCGCAGCGGAGTCCTGCCAGGACTCCACAGCAGCAGATGAGAAGAAAGATAAAAGGGGGGAGAGGATTGGAAGCAGGGGGGTATTAGCCTAGATAGGAAGGAGAAAACGGAGGCTGTGGGACTGTTTTTTTGGTTTCGCTTGTCAGGGAGGAGGTTCTTTTGGAAAGTTGGGCTCGGTCTTGGCTTTGAGAGAAGAGGAGATCAGCGCTCGGTTTTGGTTGCTACTACTATCAGGGTGGAGATACAAGCTAGAGTCAATGCTACGATTTCTTGAAGATTGTTTTCCTAAATATGAATTCTATTTGGAAAATGAAAAGGCAGGTTGCATGTAAACTAAACTTGGTTTCCTTTCTTCTTTTCCTTTATATTTCTCGTTTTATTTCTAAGTTCAACCACATCATGCCTATGTGTGGCTAAACCCCTTAGCTAGGGCTAAGAGGTGAAGCTTGTAGTGAGATGGGGGATTTTATTCATATGCCTTTAATTTGATTTCAATTCATGAACTGAATTTGGTTTTCGTTTAATTAAAGGAATACTTTCAGTTATTAATGGTGTGTTGTGACTGAAATTACGATAGATCTGCAATGGCTTTGAGTATTTCTTTTCCTTTTTATGTTTATGAAGTCAGGAACCCCTGTTATTCATCATTGTCCCATGGGCATGGTAGGATGACAGTACCCTTCCTGATCTTCGTACATTGTTGATTGGTTGTTAATTAGTTTAATCCTGTTGTTTGCTCTGTCTCCTGGGCATGGTTAGATGATGGAATCCATTCTAATTCATACCTTTCATCTCTTGAAAACCAAATCGAGTAAGTTCAGTTTGAATTCCATATGCGAGCATAAGATCTCCCTGATCTCTACAAGTGGATCCTCTGAATCCCTAGTTTCCATCCTCTGAATTCCTTAAAGTTTTAGATAATTATTCCACAATTATTTCTTAAATTCTATTTTGTTTAGATCGCATCTTAGTCCAGTTCTAGTTCTACTTGGTTTCAGATAACGTACAGGTATCAGTCCCTGTGGATTCGACCTCGGTCTTACCGAGTTTATTACTACATCACAACCCTATACTTGGGGAGTGAACAGGACTTCAAAGATTCTTGGATGAAGTGCCATGAAGGTCACCCTAGTGACCTTCATATATAGCATGATTTTCTCTTCAAAGGGAATCGATTGTGCATCCCCCAAAGTTCTTTGAGGGAGCAGATTATTCAGGGGCTATATAAAGGTAGCCTCAATGGACACCTGGGGCGAGACAAGACGCGAGCTCTTGTGGAAGAGCGGTATTACTAGCCGCAATTAGTACATAATGTGGAAAAAGTCGTACAACATTGTCATGTTTGTCAGACCTCCAAGGGGAAATCTCAGAATACGGGCCTCTACACCCCATTACCTGTGCCTGATGGTCCTTGGGAGGATTTATCAATGGACTTCGTGCTTGGTCTCCCACGTACACAACGCGGCATGGATTCGGTGTTTGTGGTGGTAGATCATTGTAGTATAGTGGTGAGTATTCCCGCCTGTCACGCAGGTGACCCGGGTTCGATCCCCGGCAACGGCGCCAAAAACTTGTTCACTCCCCAAGTATAGGGTTGTGATGTAGTAATAAACTCGGTGAGACCAAGGTCGAATCCCAAGGGACTGAAACTTGTACGTAATCTAAAAATAACTAGAACTAGAAAAGGATGAAATCTAAATCAGGTGGATTTGGGGGAATAATGGTGAAATATTAATCTAAACTTAAAGAATTCAGAGGTAAGAAACTAGGGATTCAGAGGATCCACTTGTAGAGATTAGGGAGATCTTATGTCTGCATCAGAAACTCAACTAGACTTAGAGTCCATCTTTATCCAGTTGAAGGGTGTAATCATGAAAATTAACTGAACTTCCTTTGATATAGTTTTCAAAAGATGAAAGGTATATGAATTAGAATGGATTCCATCACCAAACCATGCCCAGGAGACAAAGTAAATAATAGAATTAAACTAATTACCAACCAATCAACAATGCATAAAGGTTAGGAAGGGTACCATCATCCGACAATGCCTAGGAGATGATGGTGAACAATAGGGCTTCCTGACGTCATAAACATCAAGAGGAGAAAGAAATACTTAAAGTTATCATAGATCTATTGTAATTTCAGTCACAACAAACCATTAAAAACTGAAAGTATTCCTATTAATCAAACTAAAATCAACATAAGTTCAGTCTAGCATAAATCAAAGCCATAAAGTCAATTCCATCACGCCACAAGCTTCACCTCTTAGCCCTAGCTAAGAAGTTTAGCCCGTCATGGACATAGTGAAATCAAAACCCTTAAAAGCAGCAAAGGAAGAAAGAAACTAAAGAAGAAAAGGAGAAGGAAGACTCCTCTCGTGCCGGCAGTTTCAAGCTTTCTCTCTCTTCACAAGTCAAAAGATGTTCCAAACTTGGATCCTCCACTCCTCCTCACGTGCTTCTCCTCTTATAATAGGTGTAGGTCGGCTGGAGTGGAGAAACTTCATGCGAAAGTTTTCCTTACGCAGCCCAGCAGCGTGCACAAGAACCATGCGAAACTACTCACGTTTTGGAGAAGAATTTCGGCACGAAATCAATTCATCTATTGATTCTGACATCTTGGCTAGGGTTATGGCCACCTGTTGTAATATGTGTACGGTCCAGATCATGGATCCGACCATCAGTACGATCGCACAACGGCCCACGGAAGTCGATTACGTCCAGACGTGCATAACGCGTAATCCTTACGCTGTTGAAGTCGGTGGGCCCAAGATTAATGTCAGACGAGATATCCGAACCGTCCATTAAATTCCTCTCAGAATTTCAGTCGAGAAGGAGTGTTTTTTGCTTGCGTTTAGTGTGGTCCATTGAATCAAATCTTTCCACCATCTGTCCACCGTTTGAATGGCTGAAATCATATCCTCACTGTTTCTTAAAAACTTGACACCTAGGCCTTGGATGGTTGACCCGTGGAATTCTAATAGAGGGCCCGGATCAAAACATCGCATCATGATGGTGGCCCACAAAGGAAAATCGCAAGCTCTGTTGCGGAACAGAGCTTTCGTGTCGACGCTGTGAAAGTCGGTGGGGCCCATAATCAGTGTCAACTTGGAAATCCACCCCGTCCATTGCAATCTCCTCAAAACACAAATTGGAAATGGCTGATTTTAATCCGTCGTTGATGAAGCCCACGAGATATTTCACTCCACCGTCCGTCCTGCGTTGGTCGGTTGAAGACGTGTTTGTGTACACATGAGACGAAAAGGTAACCTTGGCATGGGTTAAAGCCCACATACGGACACCATGGACGGTCCGGATCATCGAAATGAGTGAATAGTGGGGCCCACTAGTAAGAACCGATGGTCGGACATTCGTCCGCTGTTGGTTTTAGAAAGTTTAAAAAGAAATCTTTGGTCAGCATGTTTTGACTGGATTTCTCCAGTTCGGTGTATTGCGACCGTGCACACACCATGTGCACACTCGCATTGGTGTAGGGCCCACTGTGATGTATTCGTAAAATCCAATTTGTTGTCCAACCTGTGTTTTAACGGTTAAAAACCAACCTAACTTTCCTCTTCTGATCCCCTCTTCTAGGTATGGATCATTCAGACCATTGGAGTCCACTGGATGGTTCGAATTAGTCGTCTGGGCCACGATTAGTCGTCTGGCCCACAAAAATCATCCGCAATCCCTGTTTGTGGCTGAAATTCGGATTTCTAAATCCGGATTGTTTTGAACGGGTCAGCGCCTGCTGACCGTTCTAACATGTTTTGGTGCCTTGTTGGTGCACGTGCGTAGGGTACACGCACTACAAGTGGGGTCTACCTTCATGTTTTCTAGGGAATCCATACCGTCCATTCAGTTTTCCATCCAATTTAAGGAGCTGAAATTAAAATTAAAGTATATCCAGATCTCAGGTAGGCCCCAAATCCGAGATTCATGGGCTAATCTGTCCGTTGGGACACTTCCACAGGGATCCAATGACTAAAATTCGATATGTACAGTTAATTTATGGTCCTCAGGCCAAATATAAAGTTTCAAGCTAAACGGATGGTGGGAACCCTGTGATCTTGCATTCTAGACGATTTTCAGGCCACTTAAGCTCCAGTTTCTCGATTTTCTCAGATCTCTGGCATGTAAATTCATCGATCTTGGTCCCCTGGAGTCTGTCCCTTACCTTAGTGCATTCTGAACGTTAAATCTATGCTTTTAGCATCCTGATCCAGTCCAAGCTCGCAATTACACCTTGCAACACAAACATGATTAAAATGGGCTATTAAACAGTACCATGTTCATAAATCCAGGCAATAAATGGGTCTGATATGCAATATTTGACCCTCAACACAGACCAAAGTTGTAAATCTCAAGTTGGGAAACCTCCTTCACTGTATTTCAGGAGAAAAACTGAAGCAGTTAGATTTGGCATTGTCTCAAGCAGAGTGCATTCAACATCATGGTGAACCGCTCGACAGGGAGATCACCGTTCCATATTATCTACGGAAGAGTGCCTCGCCATACACTTGACTTGATCCCTTTACCCAAGCACCCAGGCACGAATATTGCAGCAGAACATATGGCAAACAAGATCATGGGCATCTATGTAGAAGTGCAGACCAAGCTACATGCCTCGAACGAGAAGTACAAGGAACAAGCGGACAAGCATCGACGACAAAAAGTATTTGAGGTGGACGACTGCGTTATGGTCCATCTGCACAAAGAGAGATTTCTGACCAGGACGTACAACAAGTTGAAAAATAAGAAGATTGGACCCATCCCAATCATTCGAAAGATCAATGACAATGCTTCTGTTGTTGATCTTCTAAATGACATGGCGATCTCATGGACTTTCAATGTCGCGGACCTGACCCAAGTATCATGAACCATAGCAGGATGAGAACTTGAGGATGAGTTCTTTTGAAGTGGAGGGGACTGATGTAGAGTGGGTCGCGGACAGTTTCATGGCCAAGATGGATCAAAAAAGGCCCGGTCGATGACAGAAGTGATCCGGACCGTCGGACCTTAGATCGGGCGTATCTCGCAATCCGGAATGAGTTATCCGACGTAAAATATATAATTTTGGGGTAGAACAAGCTACTTTAGCCAACCAATCCCACTACGCCAGGTTGCACAACCCGAAATTGTGAAAAACTCCTAGATCGACAGTCGTTTCCCTGTTTTAATTTCGTTTTTACTATAAATAGTAAGTTTTAGTTTGATTATAACTCTTCATCCGCCGGGCTTTAGGAGTTGTGCCCAACGTGAAAAGAGCTTAGAATAATTAGGAGAGTGGTTTGGTGAAGCCAAATAGGACACTTACTATTTTTGGCCGAAAACCTTGCGCACTAGTAGACATCAGGACCGTCTATAAATAGTAAGTTTACTATTTATAATAAGCCGAGGATTCTAGGAGTTTGAGTTGTAGTTTGATTCTGATTTCTTTCTCATTGCTTGGTACCCCTATTTAAAGGGTTGCGAACTCGTTTTTATTCATCAATTAATCAATTTCGAATTTATTAGAATTTATTTCTATTTTTTGTTTTCTTTCCTCGTGGATTCGAGAAGTCTCTGTGAGGAGTCCAGATAAGCTCCGTGGATTCGAAGTAGTTATCCTCATCACATTCATCCCTGTGTCAGATTCCTTACAAACTTACGTCATGAATGACGATGGATTTAGACCTATGGTCTTCCTATCATAAAGTTATAATGCAGTTAATTGCTTGGACATTATTCATTGGGTGGACCATATAACTTGTGGTCCAGCCATTTGGACCAATATAACTTGTGGCCCAGCCATTTGGACTTTAGAGCACCTCTTTTTCTGACGCGGCTATGCTACGAACCTGACACTAGCAAGACTCGCCACTGTATGTGTATTTTTTTTTATTTTTTATTTTTTTGAAACTTAGCTGATTTCATTACACAAAATTTTTTTACATGGGCTCTTTACATTCGGGTTTGGCCGGAAGAAAAGAACTCGGCCAATAACCTATCATAAAGCTAGAAAAGAGAAAAAAAAAAACCTAGAGATGGGACGACCTGGGGCTAGCACCTGAGCGCCCCCAGGCTCACCCAGTCAAAGAAGATTAGGCCCATAACCTCCCTTGGGAGGTCAGTGACTACGTGGAAGATGGCTGAAGTCTGAGACCCGCTGCCCATTCTGGCCAACCTATCTATAGGTCCATTGCCCTCCCGAAGGATATGCTAAAACTTCACTTCCCCTTTAATCTGCAACCCCTTAATCCTGGACAGCCAGTATTTCCACTTCTAGCCTAGGCGGAAACTCTCAAAAATGAGATTAATTACCAACGATGAATCAGATTCAATGATTATTTTGGTCAATCCCTTTCTAAGACAATGAAACAGCCCATATTAGATGGCCCTGATTTCCGCTCTAATGTTAGAAGCCATCCCATAGCCCGCAGCAAAGGCGAACAGACTATATGTGTTGTTTATACACCCTACATTCATTTGGAGAGATCATTTTAGGGCATTAGACAAAGAATAAGGCAGATCCAAATCTTAAGTGAACCCACTATAGAAAATAGTGGGGATTGAACGACTACCCTTAAAAAACTTCTCAAGGCCATAGAAATTTTCGACCAAGCTGAAATTTGTGTTTTCTCTTATTCCATGGCTGAGTTAACTTATAAACAGGTTGGATCTCAAATAAATATCATGGCCGGCCTAAGAAGGTTTCAATAGTGGGCGTCACTGTCTTCACTGTTTTCTGTGCTGGGTCCACTCGAGCTTTGAATCTGCCTTATTCTTTATCTCATGACCTAAAATGATATCTCCAAATAGATGGACGCCCCCATGGATACATCACATATAGATGGACGCCCCCATGGATACATCACATACATCATGGTAGGCTCACATACCATGGTGAGGTCACTTCAGTAGCGAGTTCGCTAATGTCGGGTTCAGTAGCTAATCAGCTTCCCTGTTTTTCATCCATGATGTAAGTTTGAAAGGAATCTGTGTCGTATGTAGCCGGAAGAACCGTAGCAGGGAATAGCTTTCTCTCTTTCTTCCTTTGGATTGTAGGTGAAGAAGAATCTCTTGGCTGGTTTTGAGCTTTCATTACCAAATGAGTTTGAAACGGAGTTGTATATGTCAGGCGATGAATGCAATGCATGCCCATCCAATACCAGTAATAAGATGGCTGGGATCATATCATTGGTACAATACTTGAACTATGGCCCAGCCACGTTGGATTGGTGGTCCGGGTTAAATGTTAATCTTAGTGGGTCCCATGTGTGGGCATTTTGCTTGGTCATCAGGTTTTAGCTTAGCTTTGATTTGTTTTATTTTTTCTTCTCTCTCCCCAAATTTTCATCTCACCAAAGAATGTATACTTTCTATAGTCAAAGCGGCTAGGGGAAAAAAATTTAGAATTTAAGTAGGAGGATTGTGGTGTCTATCAATAGTGGATCAAATGTTAAACTCTAGAATTGTATGAGTAAATTTAAATCAAATTAGTTAAAACCTAGCTATTATCGAAGTCTTCATATGAGTAGACGGTATTACCTTGTATACAAATTGCTTACTCCAAGTTTGACTCCCTTCCTTGTGGATTACCCGTCACGAGTTTGGGAGTACAGCTTTGGTTGTGGGTTTGCTCCCCTAAACTACGAGTTCGGTTCGATTCTCCTTCCCGTGGATTACCTGATGCACGTGGTTAGCAGGTGATTGTGCGCATTTGCAGGTTACAGTGGGTTTGCTCCCTTAAATCAGGAGAAGGGAAGATGCATCATACGAGGAGAAGGTACCAAAATACTCTCATTTTTTTTTATACTTTTAGTAGTGAAGTCAAGTATTGTGGGGCCACATGGTGTATATATAAGATCCAAGCCATCTAACGTATGCATCGCAACATGGTTTTTATATCAACAAAAAATCTAGCCAATTAAATTACCAGATGGACTACAGATGATTTGGATGGTTTCGAGTGGTGTATGTTAATATTTATGGACTCGCGCTTCTTATCATTGGATCCACCAGATTTTTTATCAATATGGTAATCATTGTGTAATGCATTCGTTGGACGGATAGGATGTTAGATATATACTTCTTGGGCCCAACAATTCTCGATGCACCACTTTTTAAAGTAAAAATTAAAACAAGGATAAGGTAATTTTACTCCTCAAAAGCACCTCCTGTAATTTCATTTCATAGAGATATCGTTTGGTAAAATCTAAATTTTTGAAGAATTTTACGGTAAATTTTCCAACTTTTTTTTTTAGTTCTATCTTGAATCCGAACAGGTGGAACTTCCACTATAAGGGGGCTTTCCTCCCTATAAAAAGCATAGTTTGCAAATCGACCAGGGACACAGGCAAGTCAATTAATTAGGGATGCACCGGACTTGAACCTAGTTTCGTAAGTTAAAGTGTTACTTGGTTGACTCTGTCGAGTCAAGAGTCTAGTGACTTCTTGGAATAGTTTTATAATTTTTGAAAGATGGAGGGAGAGAAGAAGAAGAAGAAGAAGAAGGCTTTTCTGTTTTTTAAGAAAATAAAGGAAAAGAAGATTTCAACTTTTTATATTGTTTACTCCTTTTATCAAATTGAGATTGAAATTTAGATTCAGGGGAAGAACAAGCCTTTTTCTTTTCTTTTCTTTTTCTTGGTTTCCCAATAAAAAAATTGAATCATTAATACATGCATAAATAAGGTTGTTATATGAATTCATTCATATGTAGAGACGTGGGAACATATGGGGTAGTAAAGTAACATAATCTGTACAACCCCAAAACTATAAACTGCGCACTATGAAATGGTGGGCTCTGAGCAACAGCCCTATGGCCATCACAAGATTATCACAGGCCTTATTTTATTTCCGTCTTTTTCATGAAAACTACATAACTTCTTTTGCCTTGTGTGTTTCAGCCTTTGGGTAAAATACAACACAATGACATATTTAGCCTCCAAGACGCGTACAAGTGGGGTTATGGAAAAAGTATAAAAAGGTAATTGTGGACATTTGTTAAAGCAACCTATAGAGTTGTACATGAGTTAAGCTGAGCTCTGTCCTGCTCGGCTCAGCTCATTCCTATGACTACCTCAACTCGAGCTTAGCTTGACTCAACCTTCAAGCTCAAAATACTAGCTCAACTCGGCTTGATTATTCAAGCCGAGCAAGCTGGGTTCAAGTCAAACCGAGCAAGCTGTGTTGAGCTGAGGCAAGTCAAGTCGAGTTTTGTTTATAAAAATCCCAAACCTCAAATCAGTCATTTATAATATATATAAAAAAAAAAATCAAATAATTTGTAAATCGAAATCCCAAATCTCAATTTGAGATTTAAAATTTTTCTATTTTCAAACAATTACATAAATCGACTCCAAGTCACACTGCCGCTCCTTCGAATGCACATTGAAATCTTTTACCGGACTAAGAATCAATGTGTATTCACTTAAGAAGATGTTATCTTAGGCTAATCAGACTCTGGTTATACTCGAACCCCACACTGACACAGATCGACTGACACCGATCCACATTGACAACACCGATTGACTCCGATTTGCATTGTAGCTCCTTCAAACATACACCGAACTAGGAATCAGTTTGTATCCTTTTAAGAAGACTTTATTTCAGGATACGAAAACTCTGGACACACTCGAACCCCACACTAGCACTAATTCACACAGACAACACTAATCGACTCTGAGTTACACTGCACCCCCTTCGAATGCACATCGAACTCCTTCACCGAATTAGAAATTGGTACATATTGACTTGAAAAGACGTTATCTTAGGATACGGAGACTCCGGACACACTCGAACCCCACATCAACACAGACCAACCTACACTGATCCACACTAACTTACATTATAGCTCCTTCAAACATAAGTTGAACTCCTTCAACAGCTCACAATGAATGCATGCATGGCTTATCCATGTCATTCATCCAATATTTTTGCTTGTTTCAAGAGTGTAGACCAAAATTGATGCATATCAAAGCTCAAGTAGAACACATTAGACGAAATAGTCAAAATAATGATTTCAACAGTAAACATTCAACGACACTTTCTAGGGCCAACCTACTACTCAGATCTGCCTCTCATTTTTGTCCAACGATAAAATAAAAAATAAAAAAAATAAAAAAAATAAAAAAAAAGAAAATGGTGCAGATGGCCCCATTTCAACCTTAAAGGCCCCATCAAATTTCAAGGGTAAAGCTGTGATAAATGAAAAGGGCAGGGGCATATATTCATAACTTTGGTTGACCTGCACTCCCAAGCAACTGTTGCTGCGAGTAGGATTTTTATTTTTATTTCTCCTCATGACTCCCTTGTAAGAATACCAAATTATCCCCTATGTGGGTTTACCTTTACCTATTATCTTAACCTACACAGCTGTGCAATGGATCAGGCCTCTGGTATAAACAATTTTTCAATACATTTACATCTAATCTTGGTATTGCAAGGAGAATAGGAGAATAGGTTAAAGCACTCTATTCTCTATTCTTGTGTGTCATTGTAGCATTTGAAATTTAGACCAATAAGAAAACACTGTAGTATTCTTGGTATTTCACGCGGCAGTGGTTGTCTTATTATTTAATTTTAAGTAAATATATTCCACATGTGTGTACTCATTTACGAGTACCAGCATATCAAGAATCGTACATTGCCAAAGTATCAAATGACTCCCCTTCGAATTAGCCAACCCTCAAGTTAGTTACTGAAGGTTTGATATCTTGGCAAATCACCTAAGATGATACACATGCACTTGAAAATTACATACATATGACATGGCGTACAAGTATTTGGCTATCAGATTAATGGACATTTATTAGCCAATTAAAGATGAAATTCAGTGGCCCTATTTTAACAACTTACAAGTGTCCATTGATCAACACCCTGATCCATAACTCAAGCGGTAGACTGAGTGAAAGATACCTCGTTTCAACACTGAGGTCTTGGTATTGATCCCTAATGAAGGTGGCTAACAGTGAAGTGTCAACTGACAGTGGGGTGTACTGTTAAGCTAACAAAAAAAAAAGTGTCCATTGATCAAAGGTTAGAATTGTTAAACTAATATGATTTTGGGATTGTGACTTAACTGATGGAAGGATAAGTTTAGACGATTTAGTTTTTGTTAGTATATGCCACGTGTATAATTATTTAGTACCTGCAAATCAAGAGTCATACATTGCCAGAGTATCAATTGACTACTAATCCCCTCAATTGATGAAGTGGATTTAAGGTTTCAAGTAAAATTTGAGCAAGTAATAG